>NC_091821.1:91678805-91978805 GCF_038994185.2 Dermacentor albipictus
TAACGTGTTGTTTTCGCAACGGGACGGGTGGCCCCGGCGAGACTTGTGCCCCCCCCCCACACTGAACCCGCCGCACCGATTAAGCGAATGCCCTGCTGGTAAACAGTCACACCACGTTTCGCCAACTACATCTTTACCGCCCTAGTTACGGTGGCCTGGTGGCCGTTGCGTCCTGAGCACGCAAGTTCCCTTTGGCGATAACAAGATTAATCCAGCGGCTCCTCCGTGCATGCGCGTTCGCGCGCGACCGAACGTACCGCGCCGGCTGACTGTTTCCTGTCCCACTCCCCGTGGGGCTCAGCGTCTGGGCCTGCGCACGATTAATTGCATCTCCAAGTTGTCGGTGCAACGCGTTGGCGGCTGTGCCGCACGTGTGCTCTCCTTCTCTTCCTCTAACCTTCCTTTTGTGCGCAACACGCGAACTCTTCCAGCGACTCCGTGAGAGATGCATCCTATGCTACAAAAGCTTCTGATAACCTGTTTAGGATCGCCTCTACCAAGATGCCTCCTGGCATGTTGTACTCTACACTTGATGACAGTCAGAAAATTCATTATCTTATATTTCATATTTATATGATGACTCTTCTCGAACCATAATTATTTCTAGCTACACGTGGTGCCTAACTTTAAGGTGCATGGACGTCACTGTTCCCGGCACTCGAACCTGCTGTCGACAGCGCCTAGACTGCAAGCACCAGCACTTCCGGTGCGAGAGCTGCGACAGTTAACGTTTGCAGAATACTGAAGCCCCGGCCAGAGCCGTTGGCTTCGAGGGCGCTGTTTTTGCCCAGGCAAAAGAGGGAGACGAAAGAAGAGATAAAGGAAGGAAGGTTACCAGAACAAAAAATCTGGTGTTGCTACACTATACCGGCTGACTTGGGAGGTAGAAAGATAACACGGAAGAATGGCGAGACAGATCAAGTGCACGTGATCACATGCGTCCACAGCACTTACACGATAACAGTTAACACTTGTCAGTATTAAAGTCGCTTGTGCAGGTATGTTGTCCTTAAGAATTTTATGAATAATTTCTTAGCCCTCAGCTGCTGCGGCTGATTAGGTCGGTATTTCAATACTTGCTCTGACAATGGTCAGCAACCCGAGCTTGGGCAGTTGTGAGTGATCACATGTGCACTACAACAATCTATCGAGGACAGTGACACGTGTTCGAGGGTCTCCTCGCGACCAAAGTTATCACAAGCACTGTTCCAGTAATTTCAACTAGGATAAAGCAGGATAGTGTCACGTCATCGGAGACCTCGTGGTATGCAAAGACGGGGTGTTTGCATCCAGGTGGTGCAGTTGATTGTTACGAAAACTTCATGCGTTCTGCACTGAGAACGTGGTATGTCGTGCCAGCACGCGAAGTAGCCTGCTGCATCTGACTATGCCAACGGTATACATACGGTTACTCATTGCTATGATGCTCATATCTACGAAATCAACAGCACTTCTACGGTTGCATACTTCGAGTAATTATTTAGGTGTGATGAATAATTAAACACCTTCTATTTATAGCTCCGTTTGTCTTTCAAACTGGAACTTGAACGGCACGAAATGTTCTACTCCTGTGAATGAATTATGATGATAAATTAAGAACTTTTGAAAAAAAAGCACATCTTTAGCATCGTCAAAAATCTTGCTGCGCCTGCCGATGGTGAAGGAAGCGATCTTAAGAAAACTTTAAACGAAAACACTTGCGTTACCAGTAATTAAGTTCACACGAAGGTTTCTTGTAATTAGTAGTAATTAAGTTCACGAAGGTTTTTTTTCGTTTCGAACTTTCTTTCTATTTTTCTTTCTTTCATTAAGAATATAGCGAAACAAGTTTATACGGCCAACAGAACACTTACTTCGTATAGCTATCTACTAATTTGCTATAGCAATCGGTGCATCTCCTTTTGTGCGAAACTGCGACTTTTTCTAAGTAAACTGAGACCATAGAATTTTTTTTATTTGTTGTCGACGATTTCTTATCTTAGGGTAAAAAAAAAAAACGTTAGAAACACCGCTTTGTTTTTGGGGAACAGACATGATTGTTCATAATTTTTGTGTACATGGGTGTCACGTCTCTTGGGATCAGCGATGGGAACATATGCCCTGTCATCCAGGATTTTCTTTTAGGTTCATTGCAATGGAAGCGCTGAATTCAGACCATATTGTTTATATTTTTTAACCAAATTTAGCTTAAATTGATTTATCGTTAGGTTTTTATTTATGTTTTAATTTTTATTTATTCGTATTGCCGATTCTCTTTCTTTTTACTATGACTTGCCTAATCGCAATTTCCGTTTTATGTCGTACTATAGATGGCTGAATATAAACTTTTTGTATACGAGTCGGATGAATAGTAAATATCGAATACCGACTCGAGTATGAAATAGTCAAAGGCGCATATATTTGTAGCACAAATATTTATTTTGCTATAGTTAGGTTCCATGCCTGCACTGTCAACCACAAAGAAGAAAGCAGATAACCAGGAACAAAGGATTAGCTTTAAACACAAATGGATGCCTAATCTCCGAGGACTTTCCTGTCACGCAGCCGTCGGATGGGGTCATGTCCAGGAAACGTGTAAGCATGTCAAGCGAAGCTGACAGCGAAACCACCGAACTGTACTCGAGCAGCTACAACTTCCCGGGCGACGACTTCGAGATAAACACTTCCAGAAATAAATGATCCCGTCGCGTCTCCAGAACGTCGAGCCCGTCGCAAAAGTTATCAAAATGACACGAGAAGCGTGCATTACTCATAGAACAGGTAGAATTAACGGTACGGGCGTAATTAGCGCCAGTATAGTCGAAAATTGGCCTCATTGCACAATACGTACCCCTGTGAAGGGTACACCGTCACAGGTATCGTCATGTTGAGGCAAAGTCACCTTACGGAATCCTTTTTGGAAATGCGGCGAGTTCGCTTACATTAAACAGCGCTCGCGCAAGGCAAGGATGCCTGGAACAAGGCTTCGTCAGTGGCCACAAGAAGCGAGAATTAGTTGCAGAGTTGCATTAACGAGACTGGCATAGTTAGTGCCAATACAGTAGAAAATTAATGACATTGCACCTCAGACTGCACAATTTCCGGTAACAGCCCACCTCGCCCCTTAGTCGAAAAAAGAATGTTTCAACTAAGCGTCGCCGCTAAACAAAACAAGTTCGACGTAATTGCGCGTGAAGAATAATACGAATCAGATGTGGAACGAGTGAGTGATGAACGTACAGCAGAGAAAGTGGCAGGATAGAGATATGTAAACAATATTCAATGATGGAATCATCTGAACCATCATATATGTCGACTTTTTCTTCTTTAGCGTCGATACTTGCTTGACACTATGTTTCTCGAGGTAATTGCGCCGAACGAGATTAAATACATGTGAATAAACTCC
The DNA here is from genome assembly GCF_038994185.2 of Dermacentor albipictus. Classification (NCBI taxonomy): domain Eukaryota; kingdom Metazoa; phylum Arthropoda; class Arachnida; order Ixodida; family Ixodidae; genus Dermacentor; species Dermacentor albipictus. The sequence continues at coordinate 91,682,191 of NC_091821.1, forward strand.
CGGAATAATGCTCTGGCGCTAGACGTTTTACATCACAGCGCACTAACAATTACCCTACGGAGGATCATGACGCTCAACATGTCAAATTACGACCACTCGTCCCTTCACGGGGTGGCTGAATAGGGAGGAGACAAACCAAATGGGGTGAGGGGGGAGGCATTTATGAGGTTGATATTGCATCCCGACTGATGTTTGCCGATATCAATAATGACAACGACAAAAGGCACTTGCGTCACGCAAATCTCTAGACTTGGAGACACACCGTGCGCCCAAGTTGCACTTGAAGACAGTCTTCTTTCCTACGTCAAAGTTGTCGATATCCGCCATTCAGTCCAACCATACATAGAAAAGCCTCTCAATGTTACATGTACTTCAGTATTGTTCATGTAAAAGGGGTCTATATGAACAAAGTCGTGCGCCCACACAAGACGTGCAAGTGTTCTCAGGTGCTGAATGTAAAAGCATGCTTGACGTGACGCCGACCGAACACATCTCATAGAAGAGTCAATTATCGTCGTTAGAATGGACAGAGATTTGAATTGCCAGTTACTGCGTAAGCATGATCGGGATTTGCATTAGTCACTTTTCGTCGTCGTCTTCCTTCGGTTGGGGACGAGGAAACGGTCACTTTGGTTCAGAAGTGTGCCGTTTTCATCGCACCCGGAACACAAGGTCTATTTGTCATGACGAACTCTGCGCTTCATGATTTGGGGATGCACAAATCAGCACTGCGAGATGATGCGCACAGGTAAACTCTGATGTTTGTCAAGACCGCATCGGTTCAACAAGTCCCCAATATAAATTTATACCACGTGGCCCGCTGGCGGACTTTTTGGAGAACAGCCTGGTCACGCTCGCACACTATGAAAATAGGACACGATTCGCTTACAAAATACAAACAATGCACCAGTTCAACCACTTATCGGAAACTCGCCGGTCTTAGGCACTCCACTTGCATTGTTACAAAGTCCCCAACATGTGCACAGAGATCTTAAGGGTGGCGTGCAGGGAATTCGTTTCAAGTAAGCTGAATCGTGCCTCGATTTAACTTTTTTTCCCGCAGAATATTGGTACACCCGGTATTAGGGTTAAGAGTAAGCTCAAGAAAATTGCCGTGCCCGTTTTGGAGCATCTCATGCATTATCAGCTGCATGTATTAAGAAAGCTGCTTTAGCAACCTTCATTAGATCAGGAATTACTGAGAATCATTCCAGAAACTGCGTGCGCACATGATTGCTTACGAAACTCATTAATCTACCGCGCGATGTCATGTCTATAGTAACCACGACTCATTTGGACATATCCGGAATAGTTCGCTTGGCATCGATTAATATTTGTCTCTGAATCCTTATGTTAAAACCCTATACTGTTTTTTGTATACGCGATCGAGTGTTATTTATTGTCTGTGTCATTGCTGTTAATGACTGTTTGCCTGTTTCGCTGTAACCCCCCTATGCTTACTGTAACCCCCCCCCCCCCCCGGATGTAATGCCCAGAAGGGCCTTTAGTGTAGGTGAATAAAAAAATATCATTAGGAAAATTGCTGATTACTGGTTCAACTTCTACAAACAAAAGGAACATTCCAACTGTTTGAGTGCTTCTTTTCTTGCTCTCTCAAAAATAGTTACGGGGCTCAACGATGTGTCATATGAAGCTGCCCACGGCTGCGAAAATCATTGTTCTCAAACGAATTGCGTGTGACTATACAACGCTCGAGGAGGCTGCCGCCACGCTTTTCCGGCGGCGGCATTACCACCGGAGAGCTTGACACAAAGCTGCAGCTAACAAGAGCGAACTAGCACCTTCAGAGAGGACAGTTGCTGCACGAGCGCAGAGCACCACCAAAATAAATACTGTTAAAACAAAATAACCTCGAAGACACGCGCATCCTCAAGCGTGGCCTGCGCTTCCGATCGCGCAGCCTGCCGCGCGCTTTCCTGATCGACCGCTTATACGACGCCTCTACAATATACATGTATTATCATTAAGCGGTCTATGACAGATGCTATCCGCGTTTTACTCTGAAGCATAAAAAGTGTCCGCGCAAAGTGTACATGTACCGGATATCCTGAGGCAAGAGCTGGGCCAGTGTTCGCGGCTTTTGGTTGAGATTTTCCTGAAGGCGTTCTTGAATAATTACTTCTATTTAATGACAGCTTAAATGCTGTGGGGCGCGTTGTTCATGCGGCCATTATCACCGTGGTGTTATACAGGGTATGCGCCCATGGCGTGTGGCCGGGCTTTCCAGGGGAGCTGCGCTGGTAGCCAGAGCAGCTGGTGCCCGGGTGCGAACGAATAAAGGAGGTGCTCCCTGTTCGTCTGCCTGGTGTCTGTCTGTGAGAGCCTCAGCTGGCCGTTTGGCTTATGAGCCACAGCCCTGATCCCACAAGACATGGCCCACCCGTGCGCTCCGCGATCGAAACGGCGCACCTCTGATCCGGTCGTTTCAATCGGTGCTCTCCCAAGCAGACGAGCGTGGTCCTTGCCTCCGAGATCCCACTAGCGCAGCTTTGCGGGGGTTGGAGCGTGGCTTACGTAGTTCCTCCACGTGCCGCTAGTGGCGCTGCGAGCCGACTGTAGGTGAGGATGGAAAGGGTGCTAGAAGGAAGTCATAATAACATCCTCATAGGTGGAAGTCACTCATAACATCTGTCCGTCCGTCCGTCCGTCCGTCCGTCCGTCCGTCCGCCCACCCACCCACCCATCTGTCCATCCGTCCATCCATCCATCCATCCGTCCGTCCATCCGTCCGTCCATCCGTCCGTCCATCCGTCCATAGATCCATCCGTCTGTCCATCCATCCATCCATCCATCCATCCATCCATCCATCCATCCATCCATCCATCCATCCGTCCGTTCATCCGTCCATAGATCCATCCGTCCATAGATCTATCCATCCGTCTGTCCGTCCGTCCGTCCATGTTGCAAATGCCATTTTGTGCTTCAAATCAGACATCATGTAGAGGTTGGAAATAAACCAAAGGTTGGTAGGCCGGTTGGCCTTGGCGGCCCACGGTAAAAGCACAAATGAGGCAGTGAAGAGATACAGGTTGGGCTTCTTTTGATGTCACAGAACAAATGGCGCAGAACAAAATTAGCCTTGAAGAAAGGCTCAGGAACATGGATCAACGTAAATAGGCGACTAAAGTGCACAAATATCTGTATTTCAAATATGTGGACACAGAATTGAGGAAGATGTCAAGAAAATTGACAACCAAATACAGAATAATTGAAAGTGCAAATAGATAACCCAGGAGTCATCAAAAAGAAAGTGAGAGAAACATAGACAGTAAATTGAATGAAAAGGAAGGAAACAAACAAGTCCATGAAGAATTAGAAGAATACCAAGAATGAAATTAGCAAGGAAAATCTGTGCAGTAACACAAAAGGCATTGCTTTTTGAGGTCCGAGCTGGTCGTCTAAGCTCAAAGAAATACTGGAGCCAATATTCGCAACAAGATGAGGCATGTATCTGCTGCAGCAAAAACCTGTAAACCACTGTGCACATCCTGATGGAATGCGAAAGTACTCATCTAGCCAGACCGGTAGGAAACGTTCACCTTCCAGAAGGGCTGTGATTTAAAGAGGATGGAAAGCATTAACCGGTCAGCGGTCGAGATAAGCAAGAGACGTTTGAGTTGAGTATTTGTGGGAAAAAAGGAGGGAAGAAATTGATGAGACCGTTACCGTTACAGGCATACTAATTACATAAGGTAGATATAGAGGTTTCAAAAGGACCTACAACATCTTACAACGTGTCATGAGTTCTTGGCTGAAATAATAAGACCACGATTTATTGTGATAGAATAAAGAATGCTGCTGTTCGGGATTTAAATAGTAATTATAGGTTGAAATAGGAACATGAAGTCGCAAAAAACGATAAATGGTGCGAACTGGCGGTGAAGCCTTGGTACTTCAGATGTATATGAGATTACTGTACGTAAGGCAGCTGTTACCAAGTGCCGCGTACTTATCGTTTAAAATCGCAGTCTTTATATTACAAGTGCTTTTGCAGTTCATTCTGTACTCGCGGACAACTTTTCTTGGCTATGAAGCGAAGGCTACGGAAACTAAGCGCGCTCCTTCCACCGCTGCTGGAAGTAGTCCCGCAGTGTTGTTCACGTTTTCTTACGTGGGAAATAGAAAAGAATATTCCTTTTTTTGTTTTTTCACAGCACCTTATTTGAAACTATACGTAATATTCAACAGTCAGCTATTGGTATTTTATTTATTTTTAGTTTGCCTTTTCGAATTTTCGCGCACCCGAAACCATCGCAGGTTTTGCACATGCATGAAATGCATAATGGCGCCCACATCTTCTGGCGAGTGTTTGACTCTTGCTGTCCCTCCACTCAACTCCCTGAGAGGCCGTTGACCAACATCAGCAACAAAAGAGTGTTGAAGCACACACACACAGACAAAAAAAGTGTTTGCAGCGTCTTCGCGCAAACCAAGCTAATTCATCTGGACATCGCACCCTTCGGCATGTACAAAGGAGGGAGCGAGCAAGCTGACTGCTGCACTGGCTCTACCTACGCCAGCGTCGGTTGCGCGTCCAAGTCCTATCCAACGCCATAAGGCTGCTTCGGAGCTCCGACGCAGGCTGCGAGGCTCGCTGTTCAGAACTTGGTACGTATCGGATGTGAATAAACATTGATTCACGCCGACTTAATTGTATCTGCCTTCAATAAACAGTTTGTGCGAGGTTGGCCAAGTCGAAACCGGTACTGAGCGCGCCCGGACTACATTGCGTACGAATACACGCAGTGATGTGCAGAAGCTCTGCCCCCGTAGCTTCATAGCCAAGAAACGTTGTCAGCGAGTATAGGCCGTATTACGAAGTAAAAAAAAAGTTCACGCCTCTATCTAATCTCTCTACGCACCTGTTTACTTCCCAGAGATTAGGGTAGCCAATCAGACGTTTTTTCTGGTTAGCAACCCTTTCTTCTAATCTTTTTTCTCTCTTTCTTTTATACATTCTTAAGAGCTGCCCAAGTGGGTGAACTAATGTATATGTATGGTTGGCATAACCACTCGTGTTAAAAGGGTGTAGAAGCAGATGTCCCAGGACTCATTATTTTTTAAAATTTCTGTCGCTTCTTCTCTCGCTGATGATGACGTTTATTGGCCTCCCATTTGAAATCGTGTGGTGACAAATTGTCAGTTAGCCTGCTTGATTTATCAGGTTTTACTACATCTGTCATCCTGTAGGCTTTTGCCTATCTGATCTTGGTCGTAACTCTCGTATTTAAAACATGTATGAATGGGTTGTACCGTTACCTACACTTGCAATGACTCCGGTTCTACCAATCTCTTCCTTGCTTTTTCCTTCACCAGTTCGTCCTTCCGTATTCTTTGAATCCCAGTGCTTCTGGAAGGCGGACACTCGCTACGGGTCTTGCTGGGTGAATGTATTGGCATTCTGCTACGATGTCGTTGCCGGGCTTGTTTATTATTATTTTTTTTGCAGTACACACACGTCTCATCCATCAGCGCATAATTGCTCCGGTACGTTTTAGTCCTCAGGCAGCCTGCTCGGACCTCAAATAGCGTTATACCACAGATCCCCCCATCCCCAATTTCCTTCTCGCAGTTCTTGTAAATCCCTATGGTCTTGTTTGTTTGTTTCCATACTTTGCCTCCAGTTTACGCTTTCTGTTTCTCGCTCTTTCTTTTTCATGACTCTTGGTTATCTATTGACACTTTCAGTTACCATGTAATTGTCGGCGAACTTTCTAGACCTGTTCCTCCATTTCGTGCCCACGCTTTTGAGGTCTCGTGCTCTTATAGTCGAGGCTTCTGGCATCAATTTATTCAACTAGAGCCCGCAGCGGTGACAAGTTCCCAAGAAGCTATAGGTGCCTGATATAACGGAGGCCATCACTTTCTCGTGCATTTTATCAAATATGGGACGAACTGGCAAGTGCCCTAGGAAATAGCTTCTACATGACCATAATACCTCAATAATTATTCCTTGTTGCGCTGGAATCCCTTTACAAAAGAGGTTTAATCTTCGTCCTAAAGGAGTGCACGAAAATAGTGCAAAAGTATTGAGGCATCTTACAGGAGAATGCAAACTACCTAATAAGACACTACAGGACGACAAGGAACACGCCGGTGGTCGCATGAGGTTGAATACGCACTTTTTAGTCAGATATAACAGCGTGTTCAAAGGCGATTTAGAAAGTGTTGCAGAATTTCAAGTTACGATACCAGGTCACCATATTTAGCACATGTAAATTCCTAAAGCTACTCGTGAGATACGTGGCGCGGCTTGTAACTGTGGCTGGACGGCTTCGATGACTGGACTTCACCAAGGTCAACGTCGGTTCGCTTGTTGAAATCTGGAGCAGGCTGTTCTTTTTTCTCCTTTTCGCAGTTCAATTCGATTCAATGGATCGTCACCCATAGTGACCAACTTCTCTGACGTCTGATCTCTAGTAAGACGATGGGAGAACAGTTAAAACTCCGATTAGGGTAAAGCGTGGCAACGAGAAAGAATGAGTTCGTCTATGAACCATCACTTGATCCGCAATCGAAGCGGGTCTTACTTGAACCTAACGAAGCATGACTGGAAGAGTTAAAAAATGAATCTGCGCGTTACAAGCACTGTCATTGTATACAATGTCCCGGCGGCAGCAAACAGAGCTCGAAAACTTCGAGGGCCTTACAACAGCTGTCCCTTCCTGGCCCTTCATAACGGGCACGGTGTCTTTGGGCCTCTTCAGCTCCCATTTGAAAACGTCGGGAACTTTTTCGATATGCCCGAGATTCACCCCGTATACTTCCGGCAATCTGCGGACTTAGCTTACGTATATTAAGTGATTTTGTCATGCCGCTATGCCGCTATGCCGCTTTGCCGCTGTTGGACGCTGCAATAAAGTCAGCGTTTGGCAAGAGGAGTGGCATTCCATGCAGATGTACTTTGAGGCGTTGTATCATTCGGCAAGAAAATGCCGTTATCAGCAACTCTTTTGGAAGGTGGAGTGGAAAGAAACTTTGAAGTGTCGAGAAGGAGACGAGAGAGCCTTTAAAGGCGCTATCGTCTTGTGATGCTGTGAACAGTGAGTGAAGGTATGGAGGTGTAAGCTCGTGGGGTCGAAGAGTCGCAGATGTAAAACTAGTGCAAGACATTAACCTCATATTTGTGGTGAAAGTGGTCGAGCGAGGGCTTGAAGTTGTTGCAAGCGATGTTATGAGACTCGAATTTGAACGACGCTATCCAACATTGGAATTGATTTTATGGCATATTTTCTTGGTGCTGTTGATGATGATGGCGATGATGACTTCTAAACTGCGTTTTTTTTAAACAGGGTGACACTGCATTTCGCCCTCTTCAAGGTCACGGGATGCCGCTTCGAAGTGTGCTTGCTCTTCAGTTAGACGAACACGTGACTACACGCCTCCTGAGCTCACCATTTTCTTGAATTGCTTTGAATTTTCTTGAATTTTTCGTGTTAGTAGGCCGCTAGAGTCGCGCACTTGCCATTTTCGCGACACCCCACTTCAGCATGCTTGCACAACCCCACAACTCTATACCTTCAGTCACTTCTTGCAAAAATACGCGTGGCAGCGACCAAGGGCTTCTACAGAATGCTTCTCGAAGCTTCAGAGCTGATTTCCATGCTTGCATAGATGCTCCATAATGCTGCCAGTCTCGTTTACTTTTTCTTCTTTTTCATTTTTTTGCTGCCAGATTCCATTTCTTGGTCCCAGCTCATGCAAATACTGGATCAATTCTCGATGGTGTAATTATGTGAGCGCCAATGTAAGAGTGAGGAGAAACAACGGGTGGCTGCGATGCATTTATGTAACAGCTGTTGGGAGCCCTATGGTGCTCTCCTGCTGAGCGCATGGTCGCGGGCTCGATTCCCGTCTCCTTTGGAGGCAGAAAAAAAGAGAAAAAAAGAAGCTGGACTTAGGTGGCACGTAAAAGGACACCAGGTGGTGAATGTTAATCCGTGGGCAACTCAAAGATTAAAATATTTTTTGTTCCAACAAGGCATTTCGCAGGTCGAGGAAGAAAGTAGGACGATGCCAGCCAGGACAGCGTTAGTCTGTTTATTCTAAATATTTTGCGTGACGTGTGTTTCGATTGCGCAGGCCAGTGCCTCGCGATCGCCACCCGACAGATTCCCGGGAGGGCACAAGTGCGATCAATACTCGCCGCAGTCAATATCAGACGGTTCCAAGGCGCAGCATGAACTTTGCGCATAAGCTGAGCTGATAATGACATGATCAATTTCATTCCTTTCTTTCGGACGCGAAGAACAAATCGGGAACGGTACAAAAAAAAAAGAACACGCCAAAAACAGAACGTGGGCTCGTTCGAGTTCGCTGCACTCCATCGATTTATTTCCTGCACAATAAATACATGTTTGAAAGCGCTGGTTCTTTCGACGGAATGCAAAAAAAAGGCAAATAACCGCGTCTGACCGAGAGCTACATTAGTAGTGCCAGAATTGATCCCGCAATCAATCCGCCTAATTGTGAAATAATAAACTGAGAATGCAGAGGAGGTACATTTAAAGCAAATGAAAGAAAGGCGCTCAGCCACGAACGACTACGCCGGCTTTATCGGCTGAAAAACGTTTTCTTTTTTGTCAGGTGATGGTTTCGCGTTTCATTCTCGGAACACTGCAGTTTGGTGCACACGTTACGTGGGACGTTCCAGAGAGAAAAAAAACCACAAAAGCAGTGAAAAGAAAAAGAAGTGAGAACGCTGCAGGAACCTCATGGGGGCGTGTGTGTAACCAATGTTGTCCGAGTGATTAATCTCATGCCTTTCGCAACTATATGCCAGAATATTCTACTCTCGCACACCGGTTTCGAGCAGGCGCACTCAATCTCGACCCCTGTCGCCAGCTGTCGGCGTAGCCCGCGCTGGTTTGTCGGTTTGATGTCGGGGAAGCTGACGACGAAACCACGGAGAGCGAGCACTGGCGGCAAGCATGCGACGAGAGCTGGCTGAGCGCTGTCGCTCTTTCGTTCTTTCCGCCAGTTCCCGGCAAAAGATGGCCGACCCCTAAAAGCGCTGCAAACTCCAGTCTATAGTGCTTGATGACGAAAATACCAAGTGTTTAGTTGATGAAGATAATTCGCTCGAGCTTCATCCCGTGCTTTGCGCGCTCTTTTTTGCATACTGTCACAACTAAAAGCGCAGGAGATTTTCGAAGCATGCAACGGAGACGTTTACGTGTATGGAACCAACTGATGTGTCCACTGTAGTCGGCTATTGTTGACTTCGCTGAACCTTTCGTTACTCTTAAAAAATACTTATTCAAAGATTACTTATTATGCAGCTTTCAGTGTTCAATTTTCGGTTGTCCCCCATGTCTAAAAAGCTTTGCACACGGTGAGGAACACGGAAGTCACGTGTTTATGACGATCTCGCTTTCGCGTTGAAAATCGGGAAATTTTGTTGCTAAGCCCACAGGAAAGTAAAAATAAATAAATAAATTGTGACGAAGAAGATCGGCAGGCTGAAAAGCCCCGTTGCCATCGCGTGGCACGTACCCAGTTCGTTCGCTGGCTGCGCCCTACCTGCTGGTGCTGAGTTTGTCGCTGCTGCTCTACGAGCCGAATAAACCCCCTTTACAATTGGTGGAGCTGCGGGGTACAACCAGAATTCTGGAACTTCGTAATCGGACACTGCAGCCCGTCTTCACAATGCCGGAAGAAGGACCACCACAACCACAACCCGCTGCCCCGGTGACTACCGTGGTCTGCCCCGGCCCGTTGCGGCAACGCGACCCACCCATCTTCAGTGGTACAGAAGACCATGATGTCGAAGACTGGCTCGCTGCCTACGACCGGGTGAGCATCCACAACCACTGGGACGACACCAAAAAACTTAATTACGTGTCGTTTTACTTGAGCGGTGTCGCCAGCGTGTGGCACCGCAACCACGAACGTGATCTGACGACGTGGACGGCTTTCAAGACTAACTTGACAGAGGTATTCGGGCGCCCCGCAGTTCGCAAGCTTCGCGCCGAGCAACGTTTGCGTGGCCGGGCGCAACAGTGCGGGGAGACATTTACGAGGTATATAGAAGATGTTGTCGACCTCTGCAATCGCGTTGACGTCGCAATGCCTGATGCCGAGAAGATCCGCCATATCCTAAAAGGCATTGAAGACGACGCCTTCCAGATGCTGTTGGCGAAAAATCCCTCGACAGTCTCTGAACTCGTCAGTCTGTGTCAAAGCTTTGACGAACTGCGCAAACAACGCGTAGCCACCCGCCAATCTACACCTCAGGCCACTTCAATGTCGAGCTTGGGTGCTGCCCCGGATAACACTTCGCTGCTGCTACAGATCAAGGAGTTCGTCCGTGAAGAGGTGGCTCGGCAGCTTTCCTTGATTCCATTTGCACACGGCCAGCCGAGTACTCCGTTGGCGCCCGCTCTCCAATCTATCATCAAGGAGCAGGTAGCCGACCACATTTCGCCTTCTCTTCAACATGCTCCGACGGCCGCTCCCCTGACGTACGCCGAAGTCGCGATGAGGCCTGCGCCACAGACCTACGGCCCCCTTCGCCCACCTTCGCGCCCACCCGTATCCCTTCCAGTCCGTCCACCGGCAAACTATGCAAGACCACAAGACCATTGGCGCACGGAAGACAACCGTCCGATTTGTTTTTATTGTGGCCGTGCTGGACACGTGGCACGTCACTGTCGCCTGCTTACACCGAACGTCCCGAACAATGTGCGTCCGTATGCACCACGTTTCCAACAACGCCGCAACTATTCGGACGCCTTTGAATCTCCTGCCGTCGACACCGCATTCTCCGCCGCTCGCCGTTCACCTTCTCCTCGCCGCCGCTCGCTTTCCCCCATGCACCGGCGGCGGAGCCCTTTGCGCCAGGAAAACTAAATATCGCAGTTCAGGAGGCGAGAACTGCGGTGCCAGCGAAATGTATAAGGCCTCACATTTCTCCGAAGAATGTTATTGAAGTCGAAATCGAAGGAACGTTGACGCTAGCCCTTGTCGACCCCGGCGCTGCACTTTCAGCGATAGATGCCCGTATTTGCCGCAAGATCGGAAAAGTGACGACGCCCCTTTCTGCAGGACTGTCTCTTCGAACTGCCAACGCGCAGCACGTCGAGCCGTCCGGCGCCTGCACTGCTCGTGTCGTAATTCAGGAGGTCCTCTATATCATAGAATTCATAGTGTTGCCATCATGTTCACACGACGTCATATTAGGTTGGGACTTTCTCTCCACACATCATGCGATCATTGATTGCGCCCGCGCTGAAATAGAGCTGTTTCCGTTTTCGACCGATATTATCACCGACCATAAGGACCATTGTCGCAAAATCGCTGTTTCAGATGACACCATTATACCTGCCTGGTCTTCCACTCTTGTCAGTATCTCTTGCGAATCTGTAGATGACGGCACAGTACTCTTCGCTCCGTCTGAACTCTTAGTTCGCCGTCCTCGAGTTCAAAGCTGGTGCCTCTCTCATGTGCGTCTCCAACCCATCGGCTGAACCAATTACTCTACGTCACCGTGAAAGCCTTGGCAGCGCAGAGCCACTGACCTCATCTTCAATGTTTGACACGATGGACGGCTCCACTTATCTTGCTGCTCTCGAGGCATCGCCTCCTCAGTCACTGCCGCGTTCTTTTACCCCAGCTATTGCCAGTGACCTTACGACGAAACAGCGCGACGAACTTCTTCGCTTGCTCCAAGGCTTCTCTTCGTCTTTTGACTGCCAAGCAACATCACTCGGCCGCACAACGACTGTTTCGCACACTATCGACACTGGGAGCCATGCACCGATTCGACAGCGTCCCTACCGAGTATCGGCGACTGAAAGGCACGTTATCAATGACCAGGTGAACGATATGCTCAATCGCGGTGTCATCCAGCCTTCTAGTGGTCCTTGGGCATCACCAGTCGTCCTAGTTAAAAAGAAAGACGGCACCATACGATTTTGCGTTGATTATCGAAGGCTTAATAAAATTACCCGCAATGATGTATACCCGTTGCCTCGTATTGACGACGCACTTGACTGTTTGCAAGGAGCGGAGTTTTTTTCCTCCTTAGATCTCCGTTCTGGCTACTGGCAGGTGCCCATGGCTGACGCTGACTGTTCGAAAACCGCGTTTGTAACACCTGATGGCTTGTATGAATTCACTGTAATGCCGTTCGGTCTGTGCAATGCGCCCGCCACCTTCGAACGCATGATGGACGGCATCCTACGCGGCCTGAAGTGGCATACTTGCCTCTGCTACCTCGACGACATTGTCGTCTTTTCTCCTGACTTTCCGACCCATCTTCGGCGTTTACGTCAGGTTTTGACCTGTCTCCGTAATGCTGGTCTCCAGCTTAACTTAAAAAAGTGCCGATTTGCAGCTCGAAAACTGACCATATTAGGCCACGTTGTCTCCAAAGAAGGCATTCTTCCTGATCCTGCTAAACTTCGCGCCGTATCCGAATTTCCAAAGCCCACTAACTTGAAAGCACTACGCAGCTTCATTGGCCTATGCTCTTATTTTCGACGTTTCATTCGCAATTTCGCTACTGTGATCGCACCACTAAACCAACTCCTCCAAGGCGACAATGAACTCTCTGCTTGGTCGAAAGCCTCTGATGATGCCTTTACGACTCTTCGTCACCTACTCACGTCTCCGCCAATCTTGCGCCATTTTGATCCCAGCGCACCTACAGAACTTCACACTGACGCCAGTGGTGTCGGCCTTGGTGCCGTGCTCGCACAACACAAGAACACTAATGCCGAATACGTCGTCGCCTATGCCAGTCGTGCACTCACGAAACCTGAGGCCAATTACTCAGTAACAGAACAAGAGTGCCTGGCTATCGTATGGGCTCTTCAAAAATTTCGTCCATATCTCTACGGTCGACGCTTTGACGTGGTGACGGATCATCACGCTCTTTGCTGGTTGTCCAACCTAAAAGACCCGTCGGGCCGCCTCGCTCGGTGGGCCCTCCGAATCCAGGAATATGATATCCGTGTCGTCTATCGTTCTGGACGCAAACACTCTGACGCCGATGCCCTCTCGCGCTCCCCAGTTACTTCAGACAGCAGCACTTCTACCGACAGACATGACATCTCACCACTTGACATCCTGGACATGGCATCGGAGCAACAACAAGACCCATGGATCGTCATGATGTTCGACTTTTTGTCGAATTCTCCGGCTACTTCGGCACCTCGAGCGCTACGCCGACAGGCGCAGCATTTCAGAATCCGGGACGGACTTTTATACCGCCGCAACTACCACAATGACGGCCGCAAATGGCTTTTAGTAGTGCCTCGCCACCTACGACAAGAGTTCTGCTCCGCTTTTCATTCTGACCCGCAGTGTGGTCACGGCGGAGTGTCAAAAACTTACACACGGCTTCGCCTACAATATTATTGGCGAGGGATGTACACCTTCGTCCACAAATATGTACGCTCCTGCATTGCCTGCCAGCGACGCAAATGTGGTCCGCATCTCTCCACCGCACCTCTCCAACCACTTCCCTGCCCAGCTCAGCCATTTGACCGTGTCGGCATTGATATATATGGGCCTCTTCCATCTACTGGCGCTGGCAACCGATGGATTGTTGTCGCCGTAGATCATTTGACATGGTATGCCGAAACCGCCGCCTTGCCTGCCGCATCAGCGAAAGACATCGCCTCGTTCATTCTAAACAACTTCGTTCTCCGCCATGGCGCACCACGTGAACTGTTGAGCGATCGGGGCCGCGTATTCCTTTCAGATGTCCTGCAGTCCCTCTTATCTGAATGCCAAATTATTCACCGCACTACTACTGCTTATCATCCACAGACCAATGGCTTAACAGAACGATTCAACAGAACTCTTGGCGACATGCTATCAATGTATGTTGCATCTGACCACTCCAACTGGGACCTTGTACTTCCGTTCGTTACTTACGCATATAACACTGCCTCTCAAGCCACTACCGGATTCTCACCATTTTTTCTGCTTTACGGCCGCCATCCCTCCAGCACCATTGATACGGTTCTCCCGTACCGGCCGGGCCCTGCTGAATGCTCACCTGTTGCTACGGTTGCTCAGCACGCCGAGAAATGCCGCCAACTGGCCCGTTCGTTAACGTCTGCTCAACAGTGCCGCCAAAAAGAACGCCATGACCTCAATCCTCCCCCTCACCCCTTCCCCGTCAACTCACTCGTGTGGCTTTGGGTCCCGCCTGTTGCTGCTCCTGGCCTTTCGTCCAAGCTCCTCCCGAAGTACCACGGGCCCTACCGCGTGGTTGCACAAACATCACCAGTGAACTACGTGGTCGAACCCGTATCGCCATCTTCCGATCTGCGTCGTCGGGGGCGAGAGACTATGCACATTGACCGGCTGAAGCAGTATTACGATCCGCCCACCTCTTCCTAGGTCGCCAGGATGGCTCATCTTCAATTCCGGGGGTGATTGTGACGAAGAAGATCGGCAGGCTGAAAAGCCCCGTTGCCATCGCGTGGCACGTACCCAGTTCGTTCGCTGGCTGCGCCCTACCTGCTGGTGCTGAGTTTGTCGCTGCTGCTCTACGAGCCGAATAAACCCCCTTTACAAAATAAATAAATAAATAAACGGCGCGCGCAAACGGCGCTTACGTGCCTAGATTGAGGAGACCGCTGTCACGAAACGTTCTAAGCGTGCGTAAAGCTGCTCGACCACAGAGGTACGCAAAGCCTATAAATTTGCATCATGGTGTTTTTTGGGATCGCCTCGGTTTAAAGAGTGCCGGAAGCGCACTAAGGGAGAAGTGCTATGATGGAGTTTCATGTTTTCCTGCACTCTTGTCGCTCGCTTGTTTTACGGCAATTTCGGATAATGCTGGATAAAGCTCTACGCCAATCTGACGCCCCGGCGTACCTTCCCGCCTGTGAGTAAATGCACTGACGGGTGAAACGCTTTAGGCAAGTGGCCCCACCTAGCACAATTAAAAAAAGTAGCGTTCCTGTTTCTCATAGTGAAAGAAAGAAGGGCAGAAGGAAACAGAAGGAAAGCGACCGAAAGAAAACTTGCTAATCTCAGGGTATGTGATCTTAAAATACGATATCTCTCATGGAATGCTGGAATTTACTATAGTACAATTTGCCAGTTTGCAGACTCCAATACACGACTGACTCATTTCCGATGCCGTTGTTTTTCTTTTTTTTTCAGAAGCAACATATGCAGAGTAATCATAGTACATGCAACCATCTGCAATACTGTATTCACGCAAAATTGAAGCTAGCGAACGCAAGCAAGGACACAGGGCATTTCATACAAAGCGCGCCGTTATAACAGTGAACGTAGCATCTCCAGTGGCTGTCGTTAGCATGCAGCGATCATATAGAAGCTTGCGACGGAAGGGAACGACAGCTGCCGCTACCGCGTCGCTGCATCTCTCACGTGAGGATCCCTCCAATGGCAGCCTCATCTCAGTGCGTGGCAATATTTGAGGTACAGGCCGCATGCGAGCTACGCCTGTGCGGAGCTCAGTGTTGCAATAGCTACGCAACAGACGGCAAACGGAGGAACGTGCGCGAGATGTATATAGAGCACCTGTGCCGATCACTGTGCTCTTTTATGAATAAGATCACAGCGCGCAAACACACCAGACACAATAAGGTAGACCAGGAACGTGCGTAGACGTTCATTAGAACATATGTAAAGTACCCGACAAAAGATTCCTTCGCGCAAAGCGTGACAGCGTAATAGCAAGAGTTTGGTCGACACCTGTACGAACTCCTGTGCCAACTAGCCCATTTCGCCAAGGTTGTTCAACACACGCCTTGCTCTGTCCCGCCTTTTGAGCTCTTGCGACTTGAACCATGGAGCCAAACATCGTAGGCTCGAAGGGTTATGTTCGGAGATTGGCGCATTAAAGTTCTGGGTATTGTTGTTCGGCCGATAGCATAAACCAAGGATTCCACGAGTGGCCGCAATGACCACGTGTGGGATCGCTTTCTAAAACGTTCTCTTCGCGTTCCGGAATAATCGCACAGTTCAAACACATGGGTGGATCGCTTAAACTAAAACACTTCACCCCCCAATAAACTCAGAGCTAACAGCAGGACATCGAGTAAAAAATAGAGCAATTTCGAACACCCCCACCGTACGCAAAAGAGTGCACTAGCGGCACATGCTATAGTCGTCATTTCAACTATGTGCGAGCCGCTAACTACATGGGGCCATTAGGCATCGCACGAAAGCCAGGTAACATTTATTTTTTATTTATTTATTTATTTATTTATTCACCTATTTATTTATTTATCTATTTATTTATTTATCTATATATCTATTTGTTATCGTTTACCTACGTTTCGCCCATAGGCAGCACAGCAAAAGAGATTGTAACATGAACAAGTCTGTTTAACGAAGAGAAAACAGTGCTGCATAAATATTTCTTGTTAGGCTAGTTAGGGAAAAAGATATTACAAGAGAGGCCCGCATTTACACAAACACAATAAGACAGACAAGACGAAAGCCAGTACTGTAGCATCAAAGTGCCATATATCATAATATAAATTCTCCTTAGCTGCGGCATAATGAACATAAAACAGCTTAGTGTGAGAGAACACTCTGGTGATTATAGAAAATGATTACACTCAAACTTATAGATGAAACAACTGACTGATACTTTACGAGCACTTGTTCCATGTATTAGCGAGGCGAGGAATATATATAAAAGCATTACAAGAAGGAAACATTGAGCAACGAGCGACAAACACAGCCACTGTGATTGTAGAAAGAGAGAGATCCTTTCATGGGGGGGGGGGGGGGGCGCTGGGGATGTGTGCGCGGCCATATACGGTTAGCATGCCACGCTCCCCGACAAGGGTCTGATCGCAAGCGTGCCACTGTGTGGTCAGTGCGACAGTCGCATTGCCGAAAGGGTGTGGATATGCTGGTACACGACCAAGATGTGCTTTACGCTAAACGTGCTGCTACTTTTCGTTGTGGTGTTATGATGGTATTATTAAGATGAGCTAGAATGGGAGATGGAAGCATTGGCGACTGTGGAGCGCAGCGGCGGCACAGCTGTCTCTACTTGTGTCGCCCTACTTTGGCGCGGCGGGTCCATGGGCGAGCACGTCGCAGATAAGCGGCAGCTTTGGCCGATATCGTGCGCATGTTCGACGTCACCGTTCCACTTATGGTATTAGTTAGACGCGTGCCTATAACATTAAGAAGCAGGGCTTAACGACCAGATGCGAATAATTGGACTCTGCAGCAAAGATGACCAGAGTGCCGCCGCCGAGGTGCCAGATGCTCGTACCCGAGATTGGCGGCATTTCCTGAGTTTGAGTAAACACCCACTTAAACAAAATGCTGGCACATTCGTTAACCGTTACAAAGCACATACAGCCATCAACCACACACACACTATATATATATATATATATATATATATATATGGAGTTTCAGCGAACACTTTCCAAAATCTTTAAAAGTTGCCTGTGGCAAATATCAGAATTCTGGTTCATGAGCTGGTCTACGGCGACCAATACTTGCACAAAATATTGAGATGTAAAATCAACTAATTAATAAAAATTCGCTAATTAAGTGCTTAAATAATTACTTATGGCCCATATTGCAATTTACAAATTCTAGCCGTGGAGTTCGCAAGGCCAATCCACTTGGAACGAATTGTCTATATGACACCAGTTTCGAGATATAAAATCCCGAACTTGGCGGAAAAATGCATTGGCGTTCCAGTTAATTTGTTAACAAATCGTCGTTTCATGCACTGAAGCACACAAGTAACACAAGTTTCCTTCCTACATGCATTACGGTTACATACGCTGGAGTTGCCCGGAAGCGTGAGAAATAGTCAGGCATCTTTGACTGCTATCGCGTTCCTCCAAATTTTTGGCAAGCCTTTCTAGACGTGCGCGCAACACAGGGTCCATAGCGGCACGCTATGCGGGAGCATGGGCCGGCACGGCAGCAACAGCGGGTAGCCGAGAAGCGCGGAGTTGCGGTAACCGGAAGTGGACAGTGTTTTGAAAAGTGCATTGGCGATGACGTATGTCACGTGACATTTGGAGGCGCACTCGGCGAGGAAGAGACCAGCCGACGAACGCAGAGAATCGAAGGAAAGAGCGAAACGAGCGAGGGCCGTGTTTTGATCATCAAACGCGTGTAACTCCGCTATTGCAGGTACTATTTCGAAAAATTCTCGCGGCTACGTGTTCGTTGCCGACTCGTGCACAACAGCAGCACCACAAGTAAATTTCGACCTCTGGGTGGTTTAGGGGCCCTTAAATTGGTACCATCTCGAGGCACACACATACACATTGTCCAGAGACTTTCAACACTTCTTTTTTATTTTCACAAATCATGAATGTTACTAAAGGCAGCTCAAAACCACATGAGAAGAAATCATATATATGCAGGCAGGCTCACTTAACGCGACGAAGCTTCAAAACGCGCATTCGCTCCATTTGCCTTTTCTTGCCTTGTTCTCTGCCTTTACGAGGAAATGCACCGTTATCGTTGCATAGAACTTGGTGAGGCTGTTAGTGATATCTTTCAAGTGTGTGCAATCAATTAGGCTGCGACTATTTCCTTCTCAACGCAGAACAATGCTAATATGCTAATTGTAAGTATGCTAATTTGTTTTAGTTTTCTGTACCTGAAGCTCTAGGTAAACGAGTCTTGCACGTTTGTAATGTCTGCAATTCATCAGATGGGTAAAGCAGTCCTTTCTCCTCTCTACTTTCTTCATTAGGCAGGCATCGGCAGCCATTTCATAAACAGGTGGCCGAATGAGCGATCTCGGGTACTCGTCAAATTTAATTGTTTTGCTGATCATTCTTCAGGCTACATAAATTGTTACGCAATAAATTAGTTACTGAGTAACAAAAACTGAATTGCTTATTAAATCATAATTTTTAAATCCAGCAAGTACAAAAAAAAGCTCCGGCTTGTGAGGCCTGTGCACAGGGAAGAGACCACCAAAAGCGTTCAGACAGAGATGTCACTTACACGCATATCACCGCCCGGACGAAAAAGGCAAGCCTCTAGCAGGTCGCGTGTGACAACGTTACTTTTTCAGAGCACCTTAAAAGACCCGAAAAAGGGCTCGCACGAGCTTACACCCAGCTCTAAAGCAATCTGTATAGCGTTTTAATGGTTTATCCGTTATTGCTAAAGTCTTAACGCTGCATTGAAGTTGTTCTAAACAAATTGACACGACGGAATATGCTGATAAAACACGAGACTCCGCGTCACAACCAGCCACTACGGCTCCACCCGAAAACAAGTGTCTAAAAAGCCGTGCTAGTGCCACTATTAAGGTGGAAGCCTTTTTAATGGCTCATTTTCAAGGTCATCTGCCGTTAGCAGAAACCGTCACAGCTTTCCGGCCTCCTGATTGGTCTCCTCTGTGTCGTGACGTCACTGTCGCGAGGCGCTTGAGGTGGCCTCTCGATTGGGCGCTGTGTGGCTTGACGTCACTGTCGCGACGCGCGCGTGGCGACCGTCTGCTTGGGTGTGGTGTGGTGGCGGCAGTGGCGGCAGTTTACTTTGTGGTATCGTGTGGGAAGGATGCCTCGTCTCGCCAAACCAGTGTCTCCGAACACGCGACGTGCGGCAGCCGCTGAACGCAAGCGGCGCTCAAGAGAGGCTGAGCGTATACGTCGCATGCATCAGGGCGGCGAGGCGCGTCCGACACCACAGAGTCCGGGGACGCGACGGGCCAACGCAAGAGAGGCATTGCGTTTGAAGCGACTCGCTGCATCTCCGGGTACCAAGGTCCAATGAAGCTCGGAAGCGCCGTGACCGCCATCTTGCCGCGGCAAGCCGAGCAAGCACAAGTGAATCGAGCGAAGTGGATGATGAGGATGGCCAACTACCCCCCGACACCGCCATGGAAGACGCGTCTCCTCCTGATCCACAAGCGGCGCTGCAACAGTTCCAGGTGGCCACAAGCTACTTTAACAGACACTTCGTCCAGAACGAGTTCGGGGCCACGTGCCCTATGTGTGGTCGGCCGTAAAGCAGCCATCGTGGATGTGGACCCACTAAAGCACAAGGAGTTCACCGGCCATGAGTTGCAAGCCGACATCCTCCCAGATGACAGCTTTGAAATGATGGACTCAGAAGGCATAGAAACGATAGGCATAGCCGTAAACGACGTTGCAGGCATTTAATAAACAACCAAACATTCACATAACAGTGTACGAGTTGTGTGCCTCCATGGTGTTTCCGACGCAACAAATCGTCATTAGCAATGGTGTCAGGCTTCCGCCGTTTCACACTTTAGTCTCGACAAACTGTCTTCCGTAATTTTTGTCGTCATGAATTGCTGGTGCACTCAGTGCCGCGCGTTCCCCGCTGCGATGTTTCCACCTCACATTCCAGCCACCTCAGTGCCGTCATGAAGTCTGCTGCAAGGTGGGAGCGAGCAGCTCCATCGCCCCCGTCGCGATTACCTGGCGTAAACGAACGTGTCATGCTTTATTTTATATACCGGATGTTTCACATGCCTTAAAGCGATCCATAATGATAGACGAATGTACACCTTAGATAACATCGCCGGCGTGCGCCGTAGAATGTATGTGAGAGTGACAGCTTGCTAGGGTCAACTGACGATCGCGGCTCAATCTCATGTGCGCGAGGGAGGAAGGCGGAGCGGAAGCGCACCGTCTTCTGTGGCGCGCGAGGCACAGGGGTGGGGCGACGGAGAGAGAAGGGAGGGAGGGGGGGGGGGGTTCTGCTCCGGCTGCTGCTGCTTACGGCGTTGCCATGCATCTTGCAAGCGATCGGGGACGTCGACAAAGTGCGCACCAGCGCGGGCCTCATCTTCAAAGTGATCTGCGATGTGGATAAAGCACGCGGAGTGCCGGTAGCTTCGTCATCACTGTGCTTTCGACGTTTAGTTCGCGTTGTAGCGTTAGACAGCACGAAGGTAAATTCGCTCGCTGCTGCTGCCGCGCTTACTCACTACAGCGTTTTGACAGCGACTTTCCGCGGTCATTGAGCAAGATGTGCTCAGGTTTACCTCTGCATGCGAGACACCATGCTTGTTAATTTATGTAAGCGATAGTTTGCAAGTTTATACGGCCAATAACACCAATATGCCTACGTCGTATAGCTGTGTACTAATTTGCTATCGCAATGGATGCTTCGCCTTTTGGGCGAAACTGTGAAATTTGTTGTCTTTGTTTAATTTTAATCAGAAATCCACAACAACCAGCTTTGTACGCCCCCCTTCTTAGCGTATTTGTCATCTCATAATAATAATCTCCCCTACCCCTCGCCTCCTCACATTCTGTTTCTCATGAGAGCATGCAGTTGTTTCCATCCTGGTGGCATTTGCCAGGCAAGCTCTTCTATGTTTCATATTTGCAAACCCAATGTAATACTATTAATTGGAGCATGACGATCATTATAGGAATATATTTTTGTTCCCTTGTTCCAGTATAATGTTTTTTTCGTGACTATTCGTGAGTGACAGGTGAGAGCGGATTTCAGAAACTCAGGATATTAGACACAAAACTAACGTTTCTCTGGCGCTGTCTTCAACATATTTCTAACGTAGTTTCTTTGTGGAAATAGCAACACGTGAAAGATAGTTAAACGGACGATGCGAGTGCTAATGCGAGAACGAGTGGAAATGTATGAACATAAAACAGACGATTCTAGTGATAATCTAACAAATTAGTTTATTTCTCAAAAACTAACAATATCTGCGCTCAGCACGCCGGAGAAAGAAGCCAGCATACAGAACGAAAATATCGAATCAGGCTAGCCTATCAAGTCTTGTTGCTATTTTTGCATTTTAGAAGACATTTCCGTAGTTCCCCTTCAAATAACCGCAAGAAAGGTGCTGCGCCAGGAAATACGTATGCTTGCACGCAGACGCGGCATTCCTTTGTAAACAAAGAAAGAAAAAGAAAGGAGTCATCTGCAAAGCGATGGCTCAAAATAAGCCGGGAACAACAAAACAACTTTTGTCAGCCGTTCCTCATACAACCAAAGCCCACCTTATACTAGCAGCGCGCGTCAAACCGTGCTTCCGCATATTAGCACGCTATTCAGCCGTACATGCATCGTTAGCGTTGCGTGACAAACCCCCAATAATACTTCTGCTCTGGCCAAGCGACAGATCGCACATTACAGTTGTTTCGATTTGATCAGTCTTCAATACGTACACGTGCACCTTGACTTTTTTTGGCAATTTTCTCATTATCCATAATAGCCTACTTCCTTAGATATGCAGGAAAATATAGGAAAGACGAAGTGCAATCGCATGACTTCCGCTGTAACACAAACGAGCGTACTTCGGCAGCATTCCGGTCATCGATCGATCCACCATGCTTGTTTGGTGCCTCCCAACAGCAAGTGGCGATTTCTTCTTCTTCTTCTTCTTCTTCTTCTTCTAATAATAATAATAATAATAATAATAATAATAATAATAATAATAATAATAATAATAATAATAATAATAATAATAATAATAATAATAATAATAATAATAATAATAATAATAATAATAATAATAATATTCATGAAAACCTATAAGCACCACAGACGGGAAAGAGAAGCAGGGTAGTAATTGTTTCTTGATACAGCTACTACCCTCGTCGCTTGTAGAGGAAGAAGTAAAGGAGGAAAAGAGAGAAGAGAATCACACAACACAGCACAATACATCACACTGAGGCATGATGCCAGCTCTATACAGGCGAGCGTAGACTGTCGCAGCTAAGAATTGTAGAACACCATCGACTTGAAGCTCGACCTGTAGGGAATGCGAAGTCACTGGAGCGAAGGCCGTGGAATACCAAGCTGCTGGAATCTTCTCAACAGCAAGAAACGTGCTAAAGCGTTTCGCTATGGTATCGACGAGCCGGACACGAAAGTGTTGGTGCACGTCCTTGACAAACCAGGTGATTTGCCCCATTAACGTACTTGGTGATTAACTTAAGCAGAAGGAACATTGTGTGATGGGTTAAAGCACGGCCACCGATTAGTGTAGGGTTCGATAGGTTGGCGACACATTCATATGATTGCGAGCCTTGTTGTTGGCGGTGAAATAGTAGCCCGTCATTGTAGAATTCGTACACGGTACCGTCACTGAAGTCAGGAATGTGTGCTGGAGATGCAAGCCGATCAGGTGTCTCGTTTGTGGACACCAATGTGAGATGGTATTCACCGAAACCGAGCTTTATTTGATTCAGTTTTCTGGGCCATCTTTATTCACTTAACGTGATAGAGATGAGTCAGCGTTGGCAATGGACAACCAGTTCAATTTCAAGGGTATCACTGAGAACGACATCCTTCGCAAATTCTGGTTATTGGCGAAAGTACTTCTGTACCATTCAGATAGGCCACAGGTCTGAACATGTTGATGGCGCCGTGTATTCTATTCAAAGAAAACGCCATGCCTTGATAGTTCTGAGAAATAAAGCACAATGATTGCACTGCCTTCCCGAACACAAGTGTCTGTGTACCCCTTTGTAAAATCCGAGTATTCGCCTTCTTACAAAAAACACTCGACCAGCTGGCTCAAACATTTAGGCCATGCTTCTGTTTCTTTTTTTTTTTGAATCCCTGGAATATCACATGGGAAAAGCAGTCGGGGGCTGGTTTTTGCTTTCTCAATTGCATAGCATGTTTATAATTTCAAGGAAAGCAGATGCCATTTCCTTCATGCACGGCTTTACCCCGCACGTCACTCAAAAAGATTCCTGCCGTCCTGAGCCTGACAGAGGCGATTTGTGTGGTGCAGATTTTTTTCGATCGGCTTGTAACCTGAGGCATTATCTTCGGCTAGTGGAGGATTTGATTCTGCGAAGCGTGTCTCCTTGTTTTGCTGAGAGAGCAACTAAATGATCTTATTGTAGTTGAGCTACTAGTCAAGCTGAAACATTCCCCGATCCCGAAAGCAAATGAATGAGTATTCATGACAGCACTGTAGAATGGTAAACACCCAGAGAAGTTATAGCTTACATCTATTGCCACAATCTGTCAGTTTATACAATTAGCGATATTTTTTTTCGATTCTAATTTAGTCTCGCTGTTCAAACTAGCCCAAATCTGTATCATGAATGGCCATAGGACCTATTTTATGACACTGCATGCAAGAAGAACCATTTTGAATATTAAATTTACTGCTAAGGGTGACTATTGCAGCCTCGTACACTATATTTTGCCCATTTTGTAAATAAACGTATTCATGGATACGAAAGCAGCCCTACAAAGTATGTGGAACAGGAACAAAAGATGTAACAAGCAACCTTCAGCATGTACTATTGCCTATCTTCACGACAAGGACAACATATCAGGGCATTGCATTCCTGGTCAGTGCCGGTATATCAAGAAATGAGAATGCGGATGAAGCTGCCCGAAAAGGTCTTGAACACCGGGATTTTAGAAGAATATTTTTTGCGAAAGCCAACGCTTCAAACATGGGAAAAAATTATGGCTTTGGAAAAAATGATAGCTTCTCTAGTCTGCCGCTTCACAAAGATGACTTTACGCGATCGATTCCCTCCAGAGGAAGATCAAGAATTCCACGACCGTTTCCTCACCACTCAGGTTCATTGTACCATCGCCTTCGACTGCACGCAGCATTCACGAGCAATTATCTACATCGCCTAGGGCGTACCATTCAATCCAAACTGTGATAATTGCGGCAGCTTAAAGACAGGAGAGCATATATTACTTGAATGTTCTACGTAGCGTGACGAGCGACATTCCATTGGGCATAAAATGAACATGATTTGTCACGATCCACTAACGTTACCCAGCGTCTTGGGTACAATTCCCGGCCCTTCAAAACAACCACGGGTATTATATTTATTACTCCAATGCCTATGAGAAATTGGCCTCATCGGAAAGCTTTAAAAGTTCACTATATGATATAGAAAAGCTTTAATTCACTGAACCTCTAACCTCTAGATATCACTATCAGGTTCACTCGCGCATTTAATATTTATTTTTATTCCCTCTTTTTTTGTTCCCACTCTCCTCTGGAATATTTTGATCCCTCTCCCTATACAGAGTAGCATGTCAATGGTTGTAGACCCACTGGCGAAAATCTGTTTTCTAGTAACAAGCTTCGCTGTCTCTCTCTCAATCTTGTCTAGAATTGACTTGAATTATAGTTATATTTGGTGACATGGCTTGACGGAAGTGTCAAGATTTACTTATGCGGTTAAAATCACATCTCAAAGTGGAATATTTGTGAATGTAAGACACTATTCGGCTGTAAAGAAATTATCTGTGTTTAGCTCGCAAGAAACTCCAATCAGAAAGAAAAATAAAAGAATTCTTGCCATAATATGCTTTCTTAACGCAGCCATGCCCAATTTCCTAGTTCTCAAAACATCAACAGCTATGACACTTGCCGCCATCGAAGAGACCGTTCGATACATATCTGCCGAATATAATTTGTCGCTCGAAGTCATCCCTGCGAATAATTGAATACGTTATAAGGAGTAATTAGGAAAGAACGGCGCCAACTAAGACGATAACGAGAGGGAGAACGACACAGGACAAGCGCCAACTTCGTCTATCTTTATTCACCGAAAAATCAGCAAATATGAGGAAAATCACAGACATGCGCACAATGACCATAGGTTCCTTCCTTATTCAAGTATGCACCATCTACCCCAAATGAATGTTGTCCTGAAATAAGGAGTTATGCTCATAATTTTCTGGCTCTTGACGTGGCAGAGCTAACACGTGGTCTTGAGGAAAAAAAAATTAAAGAATAAGGATTTCGCATTCGGTACCAGTGAATACCTCGACACTGCCGACTGCGTGGAAACGGCTTTGTAGATGAAGCTGTGAGAAACGCTTTAAATAACGGCAGACTTCCCTTGTATTCTCAGACGCTATGCTAACTCACTCGTCAATGTTACTATGAAAACTGCGACAAAAGAGCACTTGGTCACAACCGGTCAGTCGCCATAACCACCTCCGCAGTCTTGACATTACTATGTCTTTTCGAATGGCACATGGCCTCCAGTGAAGTGATGCGTGCATTCTTCGTAGTGAATAATTAGGTGCGGCCTCTTCCAAACGATACTCTGCGCATGTACTTCGACGTGCGACCCTCCCAACTGTGATTGCTGTGACATACCGGAAACAGTACACTACGTCCTTCGTATTTGTCCCCAGTAAGCACGTGAACGGCACGCATTGAGCTATTTTTTGTGCAAGAGTGGTACTTGAACGCTAACAGCAGACGCCCCACTGGGATCTTGGCCATACTGTAAATCGAGTTGAAAAGCAGTGGTGATATGCAGGATGCCTGAGCGTCTCGCTCACCGGAGTTAGCTCGACCCGCCGTGTCGGCGTAGTAGCTATGGCGTTGCGCTACTTATCTCGAAGCCGGCGGATCGAATCCTGGCCTCGGCTGCCAAATTTCGATGTGGCTTAAATCCAAAAGGGCCCGTATACCGTGCATTGGACGCAGATTAAAGAACGCCACGTGGTCAAAATTAATCCGGAATCTCTCACTATGGCGTCTCTCGTAATGAAATCATGGTTTCATCACGTAAACCCCCAAAGTGTAATTAATTAATTGAGTTTGCTCGACGGCAGTCAGTGAATGAAGACAGCGCGGAAAGCGCTAACGCAGAAGAAAATAAATTCGAGATAAAGCCGCCTATGTTAGTACGGAGCACACCCTGTGGACGCCGCTTCCTCGTTTCAAACACAGCGAGCGGGAGATACAAGCTTTAATGACACATAGAAACACGACGAGAAAAACAACGAATGAAATTGTTTTTCCAGATAACCAGAAATCAAATAAGACTATACAAAGAAACATACATTCGCCCCCCTCTAAAACACAGTGCGCGTTTAAACCACACTGCTAGTGTACAGCCTTATAAAACACGCCTTGACGGTATGCAATACTCGTTCTTTCCTTTGTGTATTAATATATGGAATGGCCTTCCGGATTGCACTGTAACAGCACATAATGTTAGCGAATTTTATGCTCAACTGGAATTGTGTTACATTCAAGGTGATAATTAAGAATTGATCATGCTTACTGTTATTCTGTGTATACTGTATATGGGTCATTCCACGCCAACTGTCACAACAATGGCGCTAGACCATCAGCGATTTCATTGAAAAAAGTTGAGCACTATCTATTTAAAGCAAAAAGCCTTCCTGTAAAACATTTTCGCGAAAAAAAATTTTCAGCATCGCTAGGAACATGTGCAGTTTTTTAGAAAGCTCGAAAGTATGAGTCGTAAAACGCATTGTCAACAAGTTTTCTCCTCTTAAATGAGGCGAGCACACAATTTTCCCTTGAGAATGAAGATAGGCTTTTCATTTAAAACAAGGGTTATCGATCTTTACGTTTCCGTGAGTTTATTATACGGCACTAAATATGCAAAATTTGGTGCATATTGGGAATTTTTTCGCAGAAAGATAACTTATACCGAAAGGTTATGTTTCATAGTACCTAATTGCCAGCAAGTGGTACTGTAAGCGAAAAATAATTTGGGGTGAATATAACGTGAAATGGCCTGTACAGCTGGCGACAAGTTTACAAAAAAGTTAGTTTTAGCCTATGTTTAGCAGTAAATTTAGCATTGAGGTGGTCGGAGTAAAAATACGCTAAATAGTGTGTTTCTTACAAACATTTATTGTTTACAAACTGAGATGCTTTTATCAAATTACTTTTTGTTTTAAGCAAAAAAAAAAAACATTTTTGAATTTGTGGTATACTGGTCTCTGTGCTCGCACGTGTTTCCCCTTCGTAGGACAGCGCTCTAGCGATAAGTAGAACTTGCGCGGACGCAAAATTTCCCGAGATAATGGAGGAACATCTAGACACGATAATCAGCTCCTTAAGCTTTTTCTTGGGTGCTTTATTAGAAATTATTAGCCTAGCCAATAAAAAAACGCGAGATCCAATAGAGCGCATTTAACCGGATGTCGCCGTACACCGACGGACTGCATAGCGTCGTCATAGAGCATCGGAAGGTTACGCCGGTGAGTACAGAGAGCAGTTAGGTACAGTAAGAATTAGGAATGCGCGAAAACTTTGTGAATAAGAAAACAATCTGTTGGTTTATTACGGCGAATATGTAGGAAATATCAGCCAAAACAATCGTGTTCTGGCGACCATGTTGGCAATGGTGTTAGAGGAGTGATGTCGATTCGTCATTAAATGTTTTGGCAAGCTTAAGTTCGAACTACAGCATTTAAAAAGATGATGGAAAGAAATAAATACGTTTAGTTGCTCGCTCTCTCTCTGTCTTTCTTGTAGTTAAGTGTTAAATTCCGACCGAATGAGGCAGTCTGCTGACCTTTGGGAAGCACAGGTTTTAACATCTTTTTAATAATAACTTTTTAAATGCTGTAGTTCGAACTTAAGCTTGCCAAAACATTTAATGAGGAGTCGACATCACTCCTCTAACACCATTGCCAACATGGTCGCCAGAACACGATTGTTTTGGCTGATATTTGCTACATATTTGCCGTAATAAACGAACAGATTGTTTTCTTATTCACAAAGTTTTCGCGCATTTCTAAATCTTACTGTACCTAACTGCACTCTGTACTCACCGGCGTAACTTTCCGATGCTCTGTGACGACGATATGCAGTCCATCGGTGTACGGCGACATGCGGTTAAATGCGCTCTATTGGATCTCGCGTTTTTTTATTGGCTAGGCTAATAATTTCTAATAAAGCACCCAAGAAAAAACTTAAGGAGCTGATTATCGTGTCTAGATGTTCCTCCATTATCTCGGGAAATTTTGCGTCCGCGCAAGTTCTACTTATCGCTAGAGCGCTGTCCTACGAAGGGGAAACACGTGCGAGCACAGAGACCGGTATACCACAAATTCAAAAATGTTTTTTTTTTGCTTAAAACAAAAAGTAATTTGATAAAAGCATCTCAGTTTGTAAACAATAAATGTTTGTAATAAATACACTATTCAGCGTATTTTTACTCCGACCACCTCAATGCTAAATTTACTGCTAAACTTAGGCTAAAACTAACTTTTTTGTAAACTTGTCGCCAGCTGTACAGGCCATTTCACGTTATATTCACCCCAAATTATTTTTCGCTTACAGTACCACTAGCTGGCAATTAGGTACTATGAAACATAACCTTTCGGTAAAAGTTATCTTTCTGCGAAAAAATTCCCAATATGCACCAAATTTTGCATATTTAGTGCCGTATAATAAACTCACGGAAACGTAAAGATCGATAACACCTGTTTTAAATGAAAAGCCTATCTTCATTCTCAAGAGAAAATTGTGTGCTCGCCTCATTTAAGAGGAGAACATTTTTTGACGATGCGTTTTACGACTCATACTTTCGAGCTTTCTAAATAACTTCACATGTTCCTAGCGCTGCTGAAAAATATTTTTTCGCAAGAACATTTCACAGAAAGACTTCTTGCTTTAAAAAGATAGTCCTCAATTTCTTTCAAAGAAATCGCTGATGTTCGAGCGCCAAGGTTGGGACAGTTGGCGTGGAATGAACCGTACACTTGTTCATCCTCCCTGTAATTTGTGTTTGACAATGCGGTACAACGTTGTATTGTTGGTGCTGAAATTTATCTTTTTTATTTTGACAATTCCTCTTCTGTAATGGCCCTCAAGTGAGGGCTACAGTATTTCTAAATAAATAAATATGCTGGAAATGTAGACCTCGTTGTTGACTGGGCGATCTCACGTGCCTGCTCCGCTTATTGTTCTCAGCCCAGTATCGCAAGACCATGACTGTCCCGCTATCTATGTACACACTCGGCACAAACCGCTTGCCACGCCTTTCTGCATGGGGCACGTCATGGGCGTGCCTCCTTTTTGGGACGTTATCTATCTGTCCACCGTCGAGTGCAAACGGTGGAGACGTGGCGCATTCTCACGCCAACCCTTCTCTTCTTTCAAATAAAGTTAAAAGATAATATTTAAAAGATAACGTACTTGCACAGATAGTGGGCAAGTAAGTTATCTCGCACTGGGTGGAACGACAAACAAATGAAAGAAGGTGCCGATGCTTTTAGTAAGTGACTCCTTATTTTTCGGCCGCCCATAAGGTAACGCCCAAGTGATGACAACCCAAGAGTAAATCTAGGTAAGCGAGTTAAACTGAATGAAAGCGAAATGGAAGAAAAATGTCACCCTCAGCTCGTTATACTTTCCACTGTTTAAGAGTTGCATATATCATTACTATGCAAAGGGAATCACAAAGAACAGACAATAAATACGTTACGGAAGAACTGCACGGCATTGGATGTGAGCCAAGGAACTTCACGTAGAAGCCATTCACCCTAACCACTGCGCCACACAGAAACCCCGGTGAAACTCTTCAAATATTCGAATCTATATGCACAAATTTTCCGGACACTCAAACTGCTTCATTTCACGAGAAGCCTTGCATAGGGTCTCAACTTGCATCACAGAAAATGGGCTCGTTACCCTTGTAGTCTAACGCCTAACATTCGCATAGCTGCAAGGATAGTTTTTAACGGAAGCTAGTAGTTGTACTAACAGTGTTCGCATAGGGAATTCATTTTTATTACGTTTTTGATTTTCTAGCATGAACCTTTATTATGAGGTGTTTTCAGTAAAATGGGTGCTTAAGGAGAGAAATAAAGGATGTAAGTTAAAAACACCGCTTTAACACCCTTAGGGGTATTGAACAGTTTTTTAATGCGTATTTAGTTACGCCCTCCATCTACATCGTCCCCCCTCACAACCTGCTTTCTCTCTCTTTCCCTTCCTTTCAGCACAGAGTAAAAGCCAAAAGATAACGAAAAGCCAACGTCTCTGCCATTTCTCAAATAAGTTTCTTGCCTACTGGTAATGCAATGCCCATGATTCTCAATGTGGTTAAACGACTGCACTGGCTTTAGCATTCATTTCAGTGAAACCCTACATTGTTGCCACAATACGGACGTCATTCCTTTCAACCATGCCTGAGAGCGCATGAAGTCTACGTCCTATTTCAGTTTGAGATTCCTGCAATAAATTAGTTTGCTGCGTTAGTTGAGTACTCGCATTTAACTGCAGTGATAGTTGTGGACTAGAGTGTGCTAGTTAGTATACATGCACATAATAAAACGAGTGAACATCCTTGGGCGTCCTGACATTTCGCATTAACGCTACAAGCAATATTTGCGACCTTAACACAGCAAAGAAAGGCCTTGAACACCGAGGCGACCGCCTGTTGCTGCAGCGCCGCGCAAAGCTTAATTTTTCTCGTTGAAAACGCAGAAGGGAATGCCTTTTTCGAAGCCCACTTGAGGAGACAAGCGCCTTCAATGCTGGTTTTTCTTTCTTCGTTTGGGTGACCCCGCTGAAGCAAGCTTCGTGTGTGATCGAGCCGAATACCAATTAGTCACGCGTGCTGCGAAGAAATCCTGCCTCTCGCTTACGCGGTCATTCAATTGTCGCGAGCAGGGAGCGACATGGACGGACGTCTCGCGTGAGATTAATTAGATGAACGGCAGGGATAAAAGTCGAATGAGTGTCTGGAACGTGGAGTCGCGGTTGCTTAATGACCCAGCCACCATTCTTAGCGCGGCTTTGTGGGCATCTGTTGCGTCCTCCATTACCAAGTGTGATTTCGCCCAGCGTTGTGCTAAGTACACCTCCGCCCTCATTTTACTGCCCTTCGAATTCCGACCTCCTACGCCGATGCACTATTTTGATCATGGTCAGTGCGTAGCAGCCACGTCGGTTCACTTTGAAAGTCACATAATTACGTTGCGCTGTCACCTGCATTCCTGCGGCCACTACGTACGCGTGGGTCCACCATGGTCCCAGCATTTCAATAATGGCGTCCTTCAGAGTTGGAAAAAGGTAGAGAAATTCTAAGAATTCCCTACTAATGTGGAAGCGTTTTTTGGCTCGGCTGTGACTTTGCTTGTGCTTAGCTTTGCTTACTTGCCTTTCCTTGCTTATGCGCATCTACCTATGACCTTTCCAGTGGCAAAGAATGATTAGCCTTCAGTAGACAATTTTCAGAGTTTCTCGCCGCATACAGCCCCTTCAATGCAGTCGTACCAATTGAGCCAGACCGCCGGGCACGAGCGCGCCTTGACGGCGGAGAGCGGTCGGAAAGGAACACCAGCTGCCGCAGTAGGGCGTGAGGCGTTGCGCCAGGGGAGAGTGCATCGCCGCGATGCCATGTCACCATCGCTGTCGCTCTCGTAAGCCTGTGTTATGCGCGCGTCCCTTGTACACGCAAGCTCTCCCCTGCATTCTCACTGCGCCTGGGTAAGACCCAATGAAAACGCGCCAAGTGTCTCAAGGCACTCGCTTGCGCGCGAGGTGTTCATAAATCGAAGGACGCTCAGCAGCGTTCAATTGGATATTGGGCCACCCCAAAAGCTCTAGTAGGTCCACACCGAAATTTCAAGTTGGCCGACCCCAAAATTTAAGTAGGTCGAAACTCAAATTTCAAGTTGGCCCGACCCCTCATTTCAGTTGTACCAACCCACATTTTAAGTAGGCCCACCCCGAAATGTAAGCTGGCCCACCCCAAATGCCAGTTGAGCCACCCCAACCCCCATACTTCAAGTTGACCCACTCCTAAATTTCAGTTGGCCCACATGCAAATTTCAAGCTGGTGCTCCCCAAATTTAAGTTGACCCACCCCCAAATTTCAAGTTGGCCAATCTCCAGATGTCAACTTGGGCCATTCCCAAATTTTAAGTTTGCCCAGACCCAAATTTAAGTTGGCGCACCCCTCCATTTAATTCGGCGCGACCTGAGATTCTAAGTTGGCCCATCCCCAAATTTAAGTTGGCCCATCTCTAGATTTCAACTTGGCCCACCCCCTAATTTAATTTGGGCCCCCTTACATTTCAAGTTGGCCCAACCCCAGATTTCAGTTGTGCCAACCCAAATTTCAAGTAGGCCTACCATATGACATGTAAGTTGGCCCACCCAAAATTTCAGTTGGGCTACTCTCCGTCCCCAAACTTCAAGCTGATCCACTCCTAAATTTAAATTGGCTTACATGCAAATTAAAGTAATGTTTAAGAGTCTCGGAAAACAGCAGCAATTTACAATAGGCAGCGAGGCACTGGAAGTCGTAAGGGGATACATCTACTTAGGGCAGGTAGTGACGGCGGATCCGAATCATGAGGCGGAAATAATCAGAAGAATAAGAATGGGCTGGGGTGCCTTTGGCAGGCATTCTCAGATCATGAACAGCAGGTTGCCATTATCCCTCAAGAGAAAAGTATATAATAGCTGTGTCTTACCAGTACTCACCTACGGGGCAGAAACCTGGAGGCTTACGAAAAGGGTTCTACTTAAATTGAGGACGACGCAACGAGCTATGGAAAGAAGAATGATAGGTGTAACGTTAAGGGATAAGAAAAGAGCAGATTGGGTGAGGGAACAAACGCGAGTTAATGACATCTTAGTTGAAATCAAGAAAAATAAACGGGCATGGGCAGGACATGTAATGAGGAGGGAAGATAACCGATGGTCATTAAGGGTTACCGAATGGATTCCAAGGGAAGGGAAGCGTAGCAGGGGGCGGCAGAAAGTTAGGTGGGCGGATGAGATTAAGAAGTTTGCAGGGACGGCATGGCCAGAATCAGTACATGACCGGGGTTGTTGGAGAAGTATGGGAGAGGCCTTTGCCCTGCAGTGGGCGTAACCAGACTGATGATGATGATGATGACATTCAAATTTCAAGTTGTTAATCCACGAGATTTGAGTTGGCCGCGCCCCCAAATTTCAGTTGGCCCATTCCCAGATTTCCATTTGGCCCATCCCCAAATCTGTGTTCGCCTACCCCCAAATTTAAAGTTTGCCGACCCCCAAATTTAAGTTGACCCACACCCAAATTTCAAGTGGACCCACCCGTACTACAAGCTTCCCCCTGCATTTTCTAAGGAGCGCCATGTAACTACATCTGTGGGTATTCTCTTCTCATTTTATTTTTTGCTTCAAACTGTTCCTTATCATTTAAAAGCTACCAATCATCTAGATGTACACTATTATAACGATTAAATGTCTTTGCAAATTACGCATTTTGTGCAGATACAAGGCATTACACTTTTCGCGTGACTGGGCTGGGGAGCTCGCCAACGAATGCTTGCGCATTAAAGGTATTGCTTCACACATCGCGTAAATGCGCGAACAAAACAGAAAGATAAAGAAGCACGCACGCCCTCAAACACTTTCAGGGGTGCTTATTTATATGCTTCTATGATGTTCTTTTTCTGGTATAATATGAAGAACAAATCACGTGGTAATCAAGTTCTCCCCGCCTGCTTTTTAGTGTATACGAAGTAAATGTCTAATTGCAGTAGGTTTGCACATCCCAAAGACATTGCACATCCTCTTCTATCGCGTGAACATACCGAGTGCGGGTCCCAATAAAACGCCGCAAATGGTGACGTGCGAGCGTCGAGGCGTAGAGCTGTGGCATAATTGGTAGAACATTCTCTGGCGTGACGCCGCTGCTTTATATGCCTCGTTTTGTTTCTAGGCTTGCTCGGTTGTAGTACAATAATAAATTTATGGGGCGGAATTCACTAAGCGAACTTGCAGAAAAAATTCATCAGCCCTTCCACTCGGTGAAGAAGGACGAGCAGCGGAGCTGTGGTGCGTTTTACTTCAATCGACGCATGTATATATATGCATTATTATTATTATTATTATTATTATTATTATTATTATTATTATTATTATTAGCTGAATGAAAATTGGAAAGACTGGAGTTTTATACTAGCGGACAAACATGAGGCGGTCCGTTTCCCTCCTGTAGAAACCCATGTATTCGCAGCAGACGTGAATTCCGCAATATTTAGAACTTCACTGTGAACTACGTAATGAAGGAAAGTAGATGAAACTCAGAGTAATGTTAGAGTCTTCTTGGCGGCTAATTGTGGTTTCATTTGTTTCGGGATTGTTTCAATAAAACAAGATTTACAGCCGTTTTCAGTAACCGTACTATCTCCGTATAGACGGCCACGTATTGACAGCAGACGGGAATTTTGTAACGTTTACAACTTCACTGTGGACCAATTATGACAAGTAAACGAAACTCGGTGTGCTGATAGAGTCGTGTTAGCAGCCAATTGCAGTAAGATTTTTTCCAAGACACTTACATTAGATTGAGCGCCACAGAGCTTTCACGAGTAACTGGAGACGAAATTTCATTTCGGGTCGACGCGATGTGAAGACGGACCGACATCGACCACCGCCGAAGACATAGATGCGAGAACGCGCATCTTTTTCATATTTCGCGGGCCTTTGTTTGTTTCTTGGAAAGAACAACCAGGCACACTTCGGCACGAAATAAATACTTGATTCGGAGGTTATTTAAAGTACCCTACAACAGGTGTATTCGACATGTTTGCGATTCAAGCAATAATTGAACAGTTCACTAATTAAAAGCAATTAATTAATATTTCCTGCTGATAAAATACTGGCTGTAAATACACACGACTACGGCTACTATGCAGTCGGTACGATTTCTCAAGAGCTCTTGGTTTTTTTTTTAATCTTGTTCCGAGTTAACTGGGACACCCGGTATACAGCTTTGCTGTAAAAATTTGGCGTAAGAAAAATCTTACGAAAAAGTGTATTCATAGAGACGAGTGATGTAGTCGAAAACAGCCCTGGCAGCTGCCGACGTAAGAAGTAATTTGTGCAATAGAGGGGAAGCAGTCTTACGAACACAATTATTTCCATCTGCATCGTGGGAGCTCATGCAAGTAAGCGTTTGAACGCGCACTTGCGGTCGAGTAGCCAGACCTATAGGCCACAAATGATAGCCGAGGATGGCGCGCGCTCATATCTTTGTGGTGCGACGACTTGGCACCTCGAAGCGCGTTGAGCAGATTTAGGGCAGAATTGTATTGGGCGTGCGCTGCTCTTGAAGGCAGTGACATTCATGCTGTGCTGCGAACTTCTGCTTAACGTCTGATAGGCTGTGTTTCTCTATGCGCGCAATAGTCTGACTATTCCTACTCGTAGTGACGCTGTCGCGAACCGAGAGGTCGCAGCGGTGCGCCAGGAGCAGAGGACCAGCGTATAGCAGGTTCTTAGAACGGACTAGCGCGTGTCGTGCTCGAGCCGCGAGCACGCGCCGCCCAACTTTCTTTTCGTCATCTTTTTGCATTGTCGACTGAGGGCGTCCACCTTTAGTGCCCGCGCGTAGCGGCGTCGCTGGGCCCTGCAGGGCCCCCCAACCTGTACTCGTTGTATTCCTTGACGAAATAGAGACGGTGCTGTCTTGGTTACGTGCACGTCCGTGGATACGCCGGCGACATCCACGCGGAGCTCCGTGAGCGGCGTCTCGAGGTATGCCGGCTCGAGGTGGTATAATGAGACTTCCTCTTCGCACTTCGTCCCAAAGATCGGTGGACGCTACAACACTATTGGCTGATAGCAAATAGAAGACTGGTGTCCATTTCTGACAACAGTCAAGTTTGTTATTGATTGGTTTCGAGCACTTGTATTGTTTCCTTTTTCTATTTTGAGAATTCCCTTCTCACAAGGCTGCGGATGATTATTTTCCCAGATGCTTTTGGAGGCTTTAATTCTCCTTGCAGATGAAACAAAAAAAGTAAACCCGAATGTTTCTAATTGTGGCAGTAGGACAATTCGCTGTCGTTACTGATACGAAAATCATGTGGACTGCTTGGTCAAAAAATAAAATACATCTCATGAATGGAGCAAATATTTGTCTCATCAGTCCTCTTGTAGCTAATCGTGTTAAAGGAAAGCGTACGAATGTTCTTCTGTGTGGGTGACAACTTTTGCGCGAACAACACTTGCCAGGTTTGACTTTACCTCTCGATTCTAATGGACTACATGATCCACGCCGTCATGAAGCGTCACGTAAAGGGTTTAGTGGATCGCCTGCGATCCAATGAACAAAACGTTACATGGCGCCAATTTAGCATTTTAGTCCAGGAGCTCAAGGAAAAAAAACACACTGATAGGCACGCATGCACTTTATATACATATGGTCACTATATAAGGTAAAGCTATTCCTAACGTTCCTATTCCAAGGGCGCTATAGCAGTAAAACTATTCCAAACCCTTCTATTCCAATTCTGCAATCAGCCCACCGCGATTGGTCAAAAATGTTTTGAGACCACCCCCACTTCACCTGTATGTCACGCAACATCACGAAAAGCGGGATAGCTCCCCATCTGATATGACGTGCACACACTGATTATGCATAACTTGACCGAACAAAACAAAAATAGTTATTTCTGATTCGACGCCTTTTCGCCATCAGCCCTTGGCTATTGGTCAAACATTTTCGGGCTGCACCCACTTCCCCTGCCTCTGACGCGACGTCACAAAACCGCAAAAACTTACCTCATCATAGTGACGTGTACGCGTTAAAGATGCATTAATATGCCGAACAAAAGTGAATTTTCTTCTGAATAACCACAGGCTGCCCCGTTCCGAAAGGAATAAAAGATGGCTGTCGTCTATCACTCCGGCACTGCCTACTCGCCCCTGCAGCATGGGTTTATTTGCGTATAATGGAACTTTTTGCGAGGCCGTGTAACGTTTTCGAGAACTTTCGGCACGTTTACGACCTCGTTATACCAACTCTTCATTGCTGACTATCCGTTTTAGCGTCATTCTTAAGCCTCCGTTGCATGCCGCCGCGATTGTCGACGAGCCACCGCAAGCTAAGTGAGAGAAAGCGGACCAATCGTGGACGCCGGCACCACCCTTTTCATCCGGTTATCGATATTCAGCGCAGTGGCTCGGCCCCATCGAATCCTCTCCACTTGAGCGTTCTCCTCGCCTCTTGTCAGCCAATTAGATAAGACAAGCTGCTCAGTGCAGGCAATGTTATTTGTTTTTAAAGCAAACAAAAGTGACCATCTATAAATGAGGAGAGCATTTTATTGGTTTCTTCAGACAAGCCTGCAGGTCACTGCACGATGCTTGCGTCGGCGCTTACGCAAATTTGGCGTGCTTACGCTTACGGAATTTGGCGTCAGGAGATTGGAATGAAACATATTGGAACATTTTTACGTTATAGGACCCATATATGTAATCTTACTGGCGCGAATCAGTCGAGACACTTTGTTTTGAATAAAAAGCTAATTTTGCATGCGCAAAGCCAGTAATAGGCAACAGGCCATGGGAAGACCAGACGACAAGGAAAAGCGAAAGCAGACAGCAGCAATCATCGTCTTATGATTGGCTGGAGATGCTTATTCTAAACACCCAGACTAACAACTTTCCGTCGCTTCGTCGATGTTCTCCTGGTGGATGAGCAGGGGTACTATGACCAGTTTTATAGGCCAGGCACGTCTGCTTCATCAAGCCTACAGAGTTGCGGGAAAAACGACGTAGGACATGAAATTGAGCCGCGGTATTTTGCAATGCATCAGCCGTACCGCCAACATGTTTTTGTTTATAGGGGTCTACCAGACAAGAATTAATACTAGCAAAAACGTGTGCGGTGTTTTGCTAAAGTGGTCGCGCGTGTGCACGTAGAGAGAGAATAAAAAGGTCGAAGAAGAAGCTTCTTGGTATTCCGCTGTAACGCTTCGTGGCTAAAAGAGGTCGAAAGGAATAAAGCGTCGTCTTGCAGCGCTGGCCGCAGAACGTGAGCGCACAGGCAATGTGATAGCAATAGATTGAATTGCGGCTTTATCGCTGAGACGCGCCGGTACAAGAGAGTACGGCAGGGACAAGCGCGCCTACATACAAAGCGAGAGGAGGGCTAAGTAGAAGCCAAGGAAGGAAAACAATATTTGTAGAACCTGTTTGTCTTGTCGGGCGCCGCAATAAATTTAATGAGCAGGGGAGGTGGGGTAGGGGGCGAGGAGGGATACGTTTGAAAACCATGACCAGACGCGCGTTCTGCGTGCACGTGCTTGGTTTCTCTGTTCGCGCGGCTCGACCTTAAAAGGAAAATTCTTCCTGTGGCTTGCAACAGACATTTACACAAGAATTCGACGTACCGCCCGCACCTGCTTCCTTGTTCCTAGAAGCATTCTGAAGTCCGGTTTTTACAGTAATGCCAACTTATTGAATTGAGAGAGTGCGCAAAAAGCGTTTTTCAGCCTTGCCATTGAATTATCGGTTCGCTTTGTGGCTGCTAGATTGTGCCAAACGGCAAAAAGCTGAACCGAGGCTACCTCAGCGTTTTCAAAGCTCAATCAAACAGGAAAGTATTAGGCGAACTGAAACATCACTCACCCTTATTTCTGATCCAATAATTTGTGCTCGTATACGATAGCGAACGCAAGTGGATTCTCAAATACGGCACGATGTTTAAATTGCGCAGCCCAATGATTCTACGGGACTATGAAGAAATGCTTTCGCTTGCTGCATTTACAGAATGTGCTGGATAAGCAACGTGAAGATTACATTTATTCTTAAGCATTTATGCGGCCAGTTGAGGCATCTTAAGGGCACACTAATGAGAAAGAATAAATCAGTTCAGACTTGACAATATGTGCTTTCTTAGCTTTATTTTCGCTAATTTAGCTGGCAATAGGTTCCATGTAAACTTTTATTCAAGAAAAACAAAAAAAAAGTTATGCAAGCTTCCTGGTTTCTTCTGTCATGCAGCCTGCATACGAGTGGGGGGAGGGTCCTCATTACAGGACTCCGAGTGGCTTTGGCTGCCTGCCGAGCCCACCACATCAGTGAAGGTAAATTCTCGCTTGCGTTGCATGATTATAGAGCCTAGCGCGCACATACAGGCTAATTACATCCGACGCCAGGGCCCGGACACCATCAGGATTCATTGATTATTGAACTATGCCTGGAATGTACTTTATGAATATGAGTTTGAACAGCGTTGGGCTTAGTAAACAGCCTTATGGGACGCCGCGGTGCCGTAGACGAATAGAGCGGCACACAGACATTTGCAACCTTTTGGGTGCGTGAGGTACGCTATTGTACGTCGACAATCATGAACAGATGAAAGGGCATGCCGAAAGCCAGTCATGCCGTCTGCAGGGGCAGACACTGTGGCTCGGCAAATACCACTCAAGATATGCAAAGCTAACCCTGTACATTAGTTTCACCGCGCAGCTAGCCAATGCACTTGGCTGGTTCCATGACTGTTCTAAAAAAGGTTAGGCAGCTTTCAAATGTCAAAATCACTGCATAGTCTTCCAACCTGGGGGGAATCGTTGCATCTCAGCAGGATTTGTTTCACAGATGGAGTAGGACACAGAGCATGTGTGTGTTACCAACTCGTCCTCGTCATTTGGCGCCGTTATTCGTTCCCTATTCATCAGAACCAACTGGCCTTCGATCAAGCCTTAATAAAGAATAATACACATGCGTTCGCCAAGATAACACAGCGCTCTGTCGAAAGTTGGTGCAGGTGCCGACGATGATGAAGCTCTGTCAAAGCTCTAGTGCAGGCTTGAGCTTTGAATGTAAATTAATTGCTCCATACAGAGTTCACGCGGGAGCGAACGTATTATGGGAGGCCCACTGGCCAATCGGCCGGATAATAATGCGCGGAAATAAATACAGGTAATGCGAGAAAAGAAAGCGAGAAAGCAGTGATGTTAATCACAAAAGCATCGGGTTGGCTACCCTACGTGGGGAGACGTGAACGGTAAGATAGAAATGTGCAAGAGACATGGAAGGAAAACAGGGTGAATGCGTGCATGTGCGTGGAAAGCGCCACGAAACAGAATATGTTTGCAGAATCCAGTTGTGCTCCAAAGGCACAAAAGAGCACCGACGAGCAGCGGGGTTGGTGTTCAAGCATAGCGTCGGCACGGTGAGTTAATTACGGTCGTCCAGTCGAAATTGTTGCGTTGGAGAGTGATTGCCTTTCGAAGTAACATGGATGACAGCGGCACAATAAGCTACGAGGATATATACTATTGAGTTTATACTCCCTGCAGCTCAGCCTATCGTGTGCTTTGCTCGTTTGCTCCATAACACCCTGGAAATAGTCGGATATAGCACGTAAAAGAAAGCCCTCGATGTCGCACCATTGTAACACATACTTCGTATGGGTCGTTTTGTTTTGCAAGGAGATCTCACTGCAACAGTTGGCGAGCACGTTCTTTGTAATGTTTGTGAATCATTGATTTAAATAAAATGGCGAACCCTGTGAAGCTGCTCATCAAAGCCTTCAATAAGTTCTTTTTAGAGATTAACAAAAAAAGGAAAGTCGTTTCTTTCTTATGAAGACATTCAGAAATACTTTGTGAGCCTACCTATTCATAACGGAGTGAAAATTAAGAAAACCGGATGTACACTCTTTCGGCATAAAAAAAGACAGTAATTTTGCAGTGAGAAGTTCCGCAGCCCTATATAGAAATGTTCTTGTATTCATGACAGCAGATGCAGGACTGAAATAATAAACCCTGCCAAGCATTGTATGTTGCGAAAGCTCGTCTGCTTGCCTTGATCCGTAGCAGTGGTGTTTCAGTGCGCTCACGATTGTTCTGTCTAAGGCCGAGGTATATTTCATCATCTCGCGAACTGTCGCAGGAAAACCGTGAAGATGAAGCTACCTAAAGAAAGGGACCGCGTTAATTCCCTACGCGAAAAGAAGCAATACGAGCTCTGTAATTGAGGTTTCTTTGTCTTCGTGGCATGTAATACCAAGATGTTTCAGGCAAGGCTATTAACAATACGGGGTCATTTATAAAAACAGCAAAAGAGAATTTTGATTACTTTTTCTTAAGTGCAACCGCCCTGTCTCCCACTTTATTGCCATTTATTCCTTTAGCGTGCTCATATAGAAATGCCAGTTATGCTGCAAGAAAAGATAATCAAGAAACAGCTACGTCTAATAGTGCAACTTGCCGTTCAAGTATCGCGTAAGCATATTGAATGAAGTCTGTTGGGATTATTCGGGATGATTATGAGAAGGGGAAGAAACTACGATATGCTGTGCTTTTGAAAGCAAATGAGGTGTAATTGCGGTGGCCAAAAGTAACTCACGTTTCCTCTGACATCAGACGATCTTGCACAATGCATTCCCCAGCGCGTCTGTCTCATTTACAATTCGCTGACACCACATTCCAAACCCGCCGTGGTTGCTCAGTGGCTATGGTGTTCGGCTGCTGAGCACGAGGTCGCGGGATCGAATCCCGGCCGTGGTGGCCGCATCTAGATGGGGGCGAAATACGATAACACCCGTGTACTTATATTTAGGTGCACGTTAAATAACCGTAGGTGGTCGAAATTTCCGGAGTCCTCCACTACGGTGTGCCTCATAATCAGAAAGTGGTTTTGGCACGTAAAACCCCATAATTTAATTTTTAACACCACATTACAATGTGTAAATACTGCTCATTCACTGACATTGTCTTTGCCAAGTGTTCGAAGTCTATTATACACCACACAAGAAATCAAGCTATGCGCCTAAAGAAAACGGCCTTTTCACGCTTGCGTACATCGTTTCAATGCTTGCACCACCGGGATCTAGACCTCAGTGACGCAGTAGTACGTCTAATTGCCTTGCTACATGCGCGTGAATTATTATCCACGCGTGTAAAGATACGAGATGGTAAGATTGAACGCGTGCCCCCTAATCACCAGCGCCAACAGTGTCGTGTACGCCTAACAACAGGCGTATTTCTAATTGCTAAGTTACATTTGAAAGCTTCAGGAAACGTTCACCAGCTCAAATACTATGTTTATTCGAAAGTACGGTTGGAGGAGGATTATTGTCATTAGAGATTACGATGTAGCTTTAAAATAGTGATTTTACTAAGAGGTGCCGAAAAAAGTTGACTTTTCTGTCTTACCTAATAGCTGGTATTTACACAGTTGCATTTGTAGTAGGCATGATCCCACCACTCATACTGCTTCGGTCTCTACAAAGAAACCGCCTCTTTTGAATAACACTAGAGTAAAGACATACAATACTGTTGTCATAAATCATCACTGCTGGCAAATTGCAGCATCATTTATCGCAAAAAGGACGTTCGAAAGTTACTTGTTCACAGAAGCTTCAAATGTCATTTCTGGCAGCGAGGTTGCTCTTTGCCCATCTTTTGTACTTCTCTCCAAAGACAGGATTGGTTCTTAAGAC
The DNA here is from genome assembly GCF_038994185.2 of Dermacentor albipictus. NCBI lineage: Eukaryota > Metazoa > Arthropoda > Arachnida > Ixodida > Ixodidae > Dermacentor > Dermacentor albipictus. The sequence goes on from NC_091821.1 coordinate 91,725,126, forward strand.
GGTGATATAATCACAGCTCTGAAGAAACGCTATCAGCTATCTCCTGTAATGATCAAATTACCTCTCGAAATAACTTGTTTCCGCGCGTTTCGGCCATATGAAATTCTTCATCGGAGCATGTTGTATTCCGTTCAACAGCCCCATGAACAGCCACAGTTGTTGCGGTCACTCCCCGAGTCGTTTTCATCTCCACTGCTATCACAAGTGACCGACTCCGGAATCCGAAAGTGGTTTGCGTGAATTTCACAAAGTAAAGAACATATGTCACATTGCCTCACCATGATTGGAGCTCCGGACCCACAGGTTGTCATTGGGAAGATCTACCTCTTAGCCACTTCAGCGATGTTATTAGCGGAGAATAATGCTGCGTGTGGCCCCTTGAGCGCTCAATAATATAACTGGCTGACGCTGTGCTGTGTAGGAGCAGTCCTAAATCAGCGCCGATATCAAGGAATATAAACGATTCCAGTGGTAAGAAGCCAAAGGCAGGAAAGGAAAGGTGAGGAAGATAAAAACCGTGCCTCTGCACTTCCCCACCAGAAGACACCGCCACCTTTACAAACAAAGACAAGGCCGACAATGTAGATGCTCCTTGGGATATACTCGCACGTACGCACTCTGGAGGATTGGCTAAGAAACGGGTAGGTAAAAGTAAAGTGGAAAATAAGAGGTCAAGATTTTCTAATAGTTAAGTTACAATCAAAAGATAGAGATTGGAGAGCCTGGATGATTTTACGAAAATGAACATTCTACCATCAACATAAAAAAATAAATTTCGAATTTAATTAAGATGAAAGAAAATGAGGCCAAAAATTTCGTATTCAGAGTTTAAATCTCATTGATCTTAACAGAAAATTATGGATGGCAACGCTAACCTTCCCGTTTCTATGCCAAAGTGTAGAGGCACCCAAAGGTCACCTATTTTGGTCAGTTAAATCTAATCCAAGAAGGCGGAGTGGTGTTTCTAAGGTTCGTTTTCTTAAGCGAATAAATCATCGACAAGAAATTTAAAAAAATGTTTTGTGGTCTCATCTTCTCTACACATATGACAAATTGGTAAGGGTGCTAAACCAATCCTGTACAAACAAAAATTTAAAGAAGGTATGCGACAGCATACTTCTTAAAGAAGTATGCCACAGACGAGTGCCGCATGGATGTGTTTTGAAACACCATGCCAGAGGATCGGAGTTGAAGTCATGCTCTAAGATAGCATCATTTCCACTAGTAGAAATTGCACTATCCATAGGGCCGTGTGTCGTGATCCCCTGTAGAACAGTATACATTCTAGATGAAAAATGAACGACATAAAGGTAGACCTAAGGCAATTCCTAGAATTTCGGATTGAGGGTATAGAAGTTTCAGCGCTCTCTTGGCTTTGCCGCAAATGTTTGTTGATACTAATGTACGTAAATGACCACCTCTTGTAGACCGATCTAAATAAAGAGAGTGATAATTTCTGAGATGAAAATATTTTTCTGGGGCCAGCCAAGTTTCTTGTGAAATGATTGTATCTGTATTTATTTGAGCAGTGAGACACGACAAATCTGTGGAAGCTGCAAAAATTGAACGACACTTATATTGCAATACTTTTAAAGATCCAATGGTGGAGATAGTATTGCATTAGCAACAACCTTCCCCAAAATACCCTCCTTGAAGACCTTACTAGGCGGATAATTTTGTTCTTATTCTTATTCAACAGGGAATAAGCATGGTTTAATAGTGACCGGCTACGTTTTTGAGCACGAGAATCGAGTTCAATATTAGTGGAGACGTGCAAGTCCAACATGTAATTTTGGTCAGGGCTCGCCAAAGATTATCTGTGTCTTCTCGACAATCATTATAGCGTCTCTCCTAGAGCACCTCCTGCTATCAATAAGTTCAGGCACTTGCGTTACTTGCACACGAACTGGAAAATTTGCAGAGTCCACTGTGTGTGCACTTTCACAGGGGGGCAACACTTCTCACCTTAGAACGACAGAAACCTCAGCGAGTTCGTAAGGATTCATTATGCCAAAAAAGGTGAGGCATGCAGACAGGACACTAGAGTAGAGAAGTGAACAACACGAACACGTATTGTCCGCTTCTCTACTCTTGTGTCCTGACTGCACGTCTCACTTCTTTTTTGCATAATGAACTTCTCACCTTGGGCAATGCAGTCGGTATTACAATGACCTTCTCCACACGTGCAGCAGTGCAATGCAGATTTGCATCAACCTGCACTATGACCGAATCTCCAGCAATTACGACATTGTGGGGGACGTGAAGCAAGAGGTTCAGCCCTGAAGACAAGACGCCATGCTTTCATTTCTGAGTGGCACGATGTACCAGCAAATGTTGCAGTAACCGACTTGGTGTGGACCCAAATATTTTCCACAGTGCGATTACAGTGGTAAATTGTTAGAACTCCGGCCATGGCGAGCTTCTCCAGGGTTTCAGATGAGGTTAGCTGAGAGTCAGCTCCGCACACGAGTCCCTTGGTACATGCAAGATTTGGTGGTATGAACGAACTCATCGGGACAGAAGCAAATGACGAGCACTTCAGTAGATCCGCTACGCAAGCCTGGTCTGGGGACCAGCACACTACTTCACCGAGACGGAGCTGCCGGACATCGGTGGTACTCTTGCAGTGGGGAGTCAACGCATGAATTGTTTTTTATTCTGGGGTTTTACGTGCCAGAACCGCGATTTGATTATGAGGCACGCCATAGGGGGGGGGGGGGGGGGGGGGGGGGGGGCTCCGAAGTAATTTTGACCACCAGGGTATCTTTAGTGCCCCCACTGCACGGGACACGGGCATTTCGCCCTCATCGAAATCGAAATGCCGCCGCCGCGGCCGGAATTTCATCCCGTGAGCTCGTTCTTAGCAGCTCAACACCATAGCCGCTAAGCCATCGAGACGGGTTCACAGCATGAAGTTGCTCTTGAATTACTTTGTGGTTATTCAGTCTGATAGAGCCATTACCAGAGGGCACCAGCGCAACGGGAATGCTGCTCACGCCACTCCGGAGATAGGTCTCCAAAGGTAATTCACCAGCTTTGAGAGAAGCTGTCGAGGCGGAAAGCCCCTGCCCAGGAGCGTTCCTGGACATCAATGCGGCTTCAGATGTATCGCTGCAAATAAACTGTTTCAAGCTTAAATGGGACAGAAATGAAAGCAGGAACATAAATTAACGAAAAGCTACCCGACACTTAACCAATCCCGCGCAGAACTAAGGCCAAAACGAAACGATGCCTCCTGTGACAAGGCCAACGGCCGAGTTCGAAAGCACTTGACAGTGACTATGGTGATTTTCATGACAGGTGCTCAACGTGGACTCCAGTCGTCACTGAATTAAAATTTTCTGTTTTTTTTTCCATTTCGAAAGGACATTGTTCGCGCGTACGTGGGAATGGCTGCTCCAACCTATACCACAGGAAACAGTGCGAGACTTACTGCGCATAATATTATGCCAGCTATCCGTCGCTGATTCTCATTATAGGAGACACTGCCACTTAAATGACGCGATTTACCTAACTAGAGCTAAGCATGCTGTCTTTCACAACTTCTAGGGGACTTAAATTATCCAGCCACCGAATCGTGCACCTCATTGCTGACATTAATGATAACTTGAGCAGCAAAAACGGAGCGATGAACAGGACGTTGAGAAAAGGACAGACAACGCTGCCGTAGTCTCTCCTTTCCTCACGTTCGATCCCTTGCGCTGTTTGTCGATGGCGCCATTGCGACCGTTGCGTCCACGGCGCCAATTCTTTTTTTTTCGTTTTAATGTTTCCCCTGACTTACTCGTGCCACTCAGAGTGCACGCATCTGCCGCGTTTTCTTCTTCTTTTACCCTAGTATTTTCTAAATTACCGGTGTAGCACTTAAGTAAACTCTATATATTTGTCTGATCAACTCCCGCCACTTAGAACAACTATGCCCCAACCCCATTCCGCTTTTAATGGTGATCCGAGCTCTCAGGCTAGTTCAGCACAAATAAAACAATAACTGTCTTCACACGTTTCCTTCCTGTCATATATTTCAATACACTGACACCCTGTCTTAATCACTGACACGCTGGCTTAGTTCTAGGTTGGGGCGGCCCTTTGGCTATGCATGGACTATACAGAGTGGCTGCCAGAGAGGTCACAGGTCATATTTGATGATGCACCACTGCCTTACACCGCAATGGAAACAACAGGAGGCGAAAAAATGGTCGCGACTATCCCCTGGATTGCTCATATATTTCGCCGCTCAACCATTGTTATATCAGAATGCCTCAAGAGGTACACAATCTCCCACACCATGATTAAGAGTCTCACATGCATTTGTGCTTACTTTACAATGAGGAGGATGTGCGTGTGCACTTCAGAGGCATTCGCGAGGGTTGGAACACAACTGGTTCAGCCTTCCCTATAAAAGTAACGAAGGTTATGTCTTCTGGACGCTGCAGGCACGACGCCTCGGTTATGCGTACACAGGGGCGAAAACCATACGGTGAGTCGACACTACGTTGCCCAAAAAGCAAGTTCCTCCGTCTGCAATCCTGTATGCTCAAGTTCCCTTGCAGTAGTTGGTATAACCTGAGAACAGTCCAAGTTTCTGCCGCGCTCTTACTGACGTTATATCGTCGTAGAACAAGTGTGAGTGCCGATGTTGACTTTTGTTCGTCTCCAAGAAAACATGAAGCTTTTAATGAAAAGCTCTTGCCAATGTCATAGCCGAGATTCGACATGTCATATACGCAGACGACATAACGTTACGGGTCAGCTAAGGATCCCTGGAGATGCAGCAAGGCGCTCTTCATGCAGCTGCAGACGCCATCAGCGGCTACGTCAAAGAGTGTGGACTCCGGTACGCCTCTGAGAAATCGGCGTTAATCACTCTTCAGCGGAAATCAAGAAGAAAGAATCAGGAGACCCCGAAGAAACTGGAAGTACTGCTTGAAGGAAAACTCGTACCAAGCGTGAAACAAAACCGCGTATTGCGCCTTCAACTGCAGAGCGACGGGGGGAAGCGCGACCGCCCTGCAACACCTGGAAAAATCCACAATACAAATCATGCATCTCATCCATCGTATCTAAAATAGATAACACGGACTCAAAGAAGCCAACGTTGTCAAGATGATACAATCGCTGATCACCACTATACTCACCTTCAGCTCCCCTTACCTTACCCTTACAAGCAGTGACGTGCGAAAGTTGGACACTCTTATAAGACGAGCCCATAAACAGGCGTTGGGGCTTCCACTAGGGACCTCCACCAAACGCCTGGAGGAGCTTGGCATGCACAACACAATCAGTGAACTGATAGAGGTGCACTTGGTGAGCCAGAGGGAACGGTAAGCGCGCACAGAGCCGGGAAGAGCTGTACTACGACATCTAGGCCACCCTGTGCCACTGAACGAGAGGGAGTTGAAGGAACGCATATCCGCGACCATTTGTGAGCGCCTCTACGTCGCACCGTTAGCCAGGAACATTAGGAACAGGAGCTTGTATCCCGAACAAAACAGAGGCCGCTGACACGCTCGCGCGGAAGCATTACAAAAGTAGTACGCCAACTCTCACGACACGCGGTACACAGAAGCGGCCAGGTACAAGGGCAGAGAGGCTCACACTGTCAGCGTCGTGCACTCCACCCTCCGTGAGATCGCCGTGGCAACAATACAGCGCATTGACACTACAGAAGCTGAAGACGCGGCCATAGCCATAGCCATGGTCGCGGACCCCCGAAAAACACACGCTACGATAATCACGGACGTACACGAAGCATGTGACAACTACACTGTTGGTAGAATTTTGCGAACGGCGACTTCCCTATTAAGGACCTCTACCCTTTTTGAAACGGCCACAATAGAATGGACACCCGGACACGACTCCCTCACTGGGAACCTGAAGGCCGACGCCTCGGTTCTAGCGCGCTCTCACCGAGCTTCACAGCGAGACAGCGTTACGAGGAAAGTACGGAACCGATTCCAAAACAATTTCTCGCCATTCTACAGCCCTGCAGACTACAACGCAGGGAATATCCCTCACCGCACGAATCTCTCACGTGTGCGTCCAGACGTCCAGAAACGACACGTTGCATCGAATGCCTTGGCCGAACACTACGCAATCACATCACATACGATCAATTGGGAGAAATCTCGTGTGATTGCCAATGAACGAAATCATTTTTCGCGTCTTTATCTTGAGTCCCTAATCATACAAACCACGGCGCACACTCTTAATCGCAACGAAGGCAATCTGCCGCCCATGTATGCCAGGTGCCTTAATCATGTTTTGAGCCACACATGAAAAAAGGGGCTCCAGCTCTGCCGCTTGTTTCATTGTGGACTAGGCTCCCGTGGGGGAGCCGAAACGTAAATAACTATTTTAAACCATTTTGGTCGGTGTGCAGACTCTTCCTTTTAAGTATACCGACAAAGGAGGTGATAAAAAAGTGACCCTATTTTTCTGCCCAAGGCCGGTTTTATCATGTGCGGTCAGACTTCTAAATGAACCTCGCGACCAATCGACATGTGCGATCATTGAACTTCAGCATTACAGGAAAGAAAAAGGAAAATAATGAAACTATTTTTCAGTAGTTACCAGCTGTTTGACGTATTAGCCGAAGACTAAACGTAAGGGTCGTGGGACTACTGACAAGACAGCATTCCAGCTGTTACGCCTAGACGATGACGAGCCGACGTGCGAGCTCAACGTGCTTTCGAGGTGTCTGGCCCATTCTGGGAAAGGGACAATGACTGCAAGGGCAAACAAGGCACGAGAGTGATGTGCCGCCATTCTCGCAACAGCTACAGCTACTACACTGTGCCAACCTAAGCGAGAACAACGCTTCATATACAGCGGTAATCTGAGTACTGGTTTACCGAGAGTTGGCCGGTTCCTGCCTGTAAAATGTAAATAGAATGACAGAAAGAAAAAGAAAATAGCAGGAACGGAATGCATGAGATTACTTTTCTTGGCATTACCATTCTTTGGGAACTTTACCCGTGTCGCGGTCTGTTTGCATTTAACCTCTTTCGCCCAGTGTCCCAAGTTGTCTACTAGTTTGTTCAACTAGGTGTGTGCTGGCGGCTGCCTTGCCGAGCAAACAACATGGGTCACTGGGTATGTGGCCGAATAGACAACTTGCTGCTAGCTGCTGCCTCGCCTGGTAGACAACTTCGACACTGCGTATGTGATATTGTTATGTGCCCATAATTCTTGTCCAACCACCCAGGATGGATTCTTCAAGGTGACACAAGGGGTATGTAGCCTTAAATATATTAAAGCGATCGCACCTCATTCCCAACAAACATGTCAGCGTCGAGCGCAGCCGCTTCATGGAGAGCCATTGCAATGAAGTTTCAGCCAAGACACTATATATAGGAATTCTGCGGAGTTTCAACTGGGGCGCAGTGACTAGAACAAGATTTGCTGTGTCGTCGTATCATTTGGCATTGTGGGTGGCAGCGAGGTGGCCACTTCGTTCGTCTGCGGTGGCAATGCTGTGTGTCGCTAGGTTGTTCTGACGCTAATCACATTAACGCTGACATTCATCGTGAAATACATCCTGCCGAAACATTTTCAAACGGGAATAATCAAGAACATTTAATCGATTAATCGCTTCTGTAATCACAGATGTTTATGCAACAAACCAACTTGTTTTGGATAAGGTCGTTTAAGAGGCACAGAGAAGCTTATATTGACTTTGCAGTGTTAGCGCTGAAGGCGACGCTCCCAACGATACATTTTTGTCGCCCAGATTTGTGCCGCCTAGTTTCCATGTAATGCAATTTTTCATCGCTCGCCTGCACTTAGAGTTTACATAGGAGAGAACAATTCTGGAGATGATTTTGGTTGCAAGTTGTACTCAATCTCAACCGACAATTGATTGATTGATCTAGTTTATAGAACAAAACGGTCGAAGGATCGGATGTCAACCAGAAAATCGTCTGCGGAACAATGGAATTCCAGAATGATAGAAATATCGGAACGGAATACGGGGATGAATACGTGTATTCGCTAGGACAGAGAACCACGCAGTCAGAGTAGTTAGCGCACACCAATCCTTTAAAAGAGAATAGTGACTTGATTGCACTTTTGGTGAATGAACAGTATCCAGTATCGCGTCGGCGACATTGTGTTTGTTATATCAAAGAAGCACTGTCACTATGACACCCCCCCCCCTCACACACACTACACGCACGCGGATACACATACATGCAGGCACGCACACGCATACGAACACGTACACACACTCACGCACACGCGCACAACATCGGCATATGGCTCTCATGGCCAGAATCTGTGCACTTCTGTAGAATTGTATTTCTGAACGAACAACAAACGACTATTGTAATGATTTCTAGAGTTGGTGGCCGGCATTTCGATGAGGCAGAATGCAAAAACGCTCGTATGCTCACATATTGGTCTACGTTAAAAAAAGTTCACAGTCAATTTAGCTTGCGCTAAAGCGGATGAATGCGAAAGCCTGGGCGCTCACGAGACTTTAATTAAATTTGACTTGCTCATTGGAATGCTTTGTACTTCCTATTACTTGTTTTCATCTTGTTCTATTTTTCGGTCGCCTAGACATCGCTACTGGTTCTGCGTGGTTAATGGCGCGTTAGAACGGTCGTGGCAAGTTCATGAAGACCATTAAGACACATACGCATGTTCACTGAATGATTTTTTTATTCTAACACTTTAATCGCCGAGGGTAGCTACATGGGCTGGTATACAGGGTATTCCAGCTAATTTTAGCCAGAGTTTAAAAATATGCAAATGCCCCGTAGCTAGACAGAACCAAAGTAAAGTCGTTTGCCGTCCCTTGGAGATACTCATGTTATTTTTTCATTCCGCCTAATGAGATAATTAGTCTTAATTAATTATTCAACTTCTCAAATATAATAGTTAGATGAAAAGTGTCGATGGGAAAATTGTAGAGCGACATGAAACACTCCCGATGCAGCTTTCTGTTGCTCAATACGTGCTACATAAGAGTGTTTTTCCGAGCGTGAAAGAAGCCCGCAAATGCACGCAAAATTACGTGCGACTGGCTGCTCGAGGCACTTTGCGTGCATTCACGGGCTTTTTTCACGCAGAGATAAACACTTTATGTAGCCCATATTGAGCAAGAGAATGCTCTATTGGGAGTTTTTCATGTTGCTCAACGATTTCCTCATTGACTTTTCATGTAATTATATTTGAGAAGTCGATGTATTAGGACTATTTTCATTGAAATGAAAATAAAAGAAATAGACATAGCCACCTTATAATGGTGACGGCTGCTCCTTAGCTCGTTGCAGAAACAACAATACAAAAAATATGTAGGAACGTAAACAGAAACCACTTCATATGGTCAGAAATCCACAGCACATGAACATAACAGTATAAAAGTCAAGTGCAAGTTGCACCACAGTGAGTTCGTAAACAAAGTCACAAACACACACAAACGGCCGTGATGTAGACTTCGATGAGCATATAAACAGATCAGATGAGATGAGAATGACACAATGTTGAAACAATTCACGCACAAGAAATGTATAACACGTAATACACAAGCACTAATTATTACAAATAATAGAAGAACGTTACAGTGACATCGTGCGATTATTCAGTGCAATACCTAGTATTTGTTGATTATGCCTGTGTCTTCATAAAAATGTTCAAGCGCGTTCAATGCTTTTCGCTGTGCTATTTTCGATGGTCATGGGCCCAGCAATTTTGCGAGTGAGAAAGGCGAATGAGGATCAATGGAGTGTAGCTCTTTTTTTAGCTGCCGTCTTTGCATCTCGCATATGGCGAGAAGATGGCGGACATCCTCATCGTCGTGGCCACACGAGCAAGCCGGGGAAGGAGCCCGTTTGTTTCGATGTAGGAAATGTTTGGTGTATGCTGTCCCAAGGCGCAGTCGATGAATTAATGTCTCGGCACTTTTAGAAAGTTGTACATCCAGCTGGTATTTGAGTTCAGGGTCTACTTCGTAAAGGATTGATTCCTTGGTGTTTTCATTAAACCATGTTGACGTACACAAGTCTTTCTTTAAAACTCTCAATATCCGTTTTATGTCCATTGGTGATAAAGGAATGAGCTGAATTTTTGCATCTTTATGGGCCGATTTTGCCAATGAGTCCGCTAGTTCGTTGCCTGTTATACCAGCATGGCCGGGGACCCACTGTAATATCCCTTCATGTTTCCTTTCATTAGCCTGAATTAAACTGTTCAGTACTGCGTATGTTACTCGTGCGTGAGGTTGGCCATCATCAATATTTTCAAGACATGCTAAAGCCGATAAGGAGTCCGTGCAAATTACCAACTTTGATGGTGTCTCATATCTTTTAATAAACTGAGTGGCTTGGAGAATGGCCACTAATTCCGCTGTTGTTGGTAACGACGTGGGTCCCAGTGGACAAGCGTACTCTTCCTCTAAGGATGGTGTAACATAAGCTGCACTCGCACTTTCTTTGATTACAGACCCGTCCGTGTACACGTGAATAGATTACTGGTACTTGTAAAATAGGTGATGTAACGCTAATTGTTTTGCAGCTAATGTGGAAATGTCGCTTTTATTTTTAAGCCCTTCGATTGACGTTTCTATTTTCGGCGCTTGCAGAAGCCATGGTGGGTAGCAGAGGTCTGACTGCCAAAAAAGTGGTCGAGGGAGTCGTGATTTGTGCTCTTGAAACAAGGCGTGTATCTGTGCACCCGGACGGTTCTCTATCAGAGAGAGAACGGGGGGTGCAGAACGCTGAGTAGAAATTCTGAAGAGATGTCGGCATGTTTCCAGGCTGCGAATCACCGTGAAATGCGGTTCCCGCGCTTCTGCAATAGTGAGGTGACTGGACGTAGCTTGTAGGACTCCTAGGCACGCTAGTAAACTCCGAGCCAGTAATAGCTGTAGCCGATGGAAAGGCGTTGCAGATAATTTATGCAATATACGGGCGGAGTAAGCGATTCTCGGGCGCACAAGTGCTGAGTGGACGTGAAGTAGGGATGCAGTTGTTTCACCCCACTTCATGCCCGCGATTCTGCGGAGAAAATTTATGACACAACTAATTTGGTCCTCCAGGGTGGTCAAGTGATGAGTCCATCGAAGCTGTTGGTCCGAAATCACGCCGAGAAAACGATGTTTCCGAACCAGCTCGATCTCATGGCCATCTGTTGAACGACCGAAATTTCTAACCTTCTTTCTTGAGAAAGGCAGAACCGCTGATTTGGCATAATATATGTTCATGCCCCGTTCTCTTAAATAGTCACCTATTGCATTCGAAGCTTCCTGCAGCCGATGCTTGACAACGTCTAGAGACTTGTTCGATGTCCATATGCAAATGTCATCAGCATACACACATATATTTATGTCTGCTGGAAGTACTGCTGGTAAACTTACTATTGCTGCACTGAAGAGAAGTGGACTTAATACACTTCCTTGCGGAACTACTTTGTTAATGGTGTATGCGTCACTTTGGCCGTCATTTGTATTTATATATACATCTTTCTGTCTTTCAAAAAGTTAGCAATTCATTTGAGCGCTCGGCCATGCACTCCGAGGGTTGAGAGTCCAAGCAGAACGTGAAGGTGATTGACCGAGTCAAAGGCCTTCTCAATATCAATAAACACAGCAACAGCAATATTTCCACAGCTAATCTAATGGTCAACAAACGTTACCAAGTGAAAGATGCAGTCCATTGTACATATGCGTTTTCTGAAGCCAGCCATTTGATCTGGTAGACAACTGCTGGATTCTATCCACCATTGCAGTCTAATATCGATCATCGTTTCCATCACCTTTGAAACAAAGCTCGTTAAACTAACCGGACGGAAGGAGTCAAGAGACAGTGGCGTTTTGCCAGGTTTTAGCAATGGGACTACGTTAGTGATCCTTCAACTCATAGGAACAAGTGCTTTCTCCAACATCTTGTTGAAGACGTGTAGGAGAGTGGACGTGCCTGTTGGGCCAAGGTTTTTCAAGGTACAATAAGAGATGTTGTTAGGACAAGTCGCTGTTCTTTGGCGTGTCTTCGAGAGTGCGTGCTGCAGTTCTTTGAGAGAGAACGGAATATCCAACTCGGTATGATGTAAATTGCAAGCATTTTCAATATGTTGCTGCACCGAAAAGACAGATTGATGTTGAATTGATACAAGATTTGCGAGATTTGCTAGTGTTGCGCAGAACGTGTTTGCAATTTCGCGTTCAGATACGCCAAGAGCTGTAGCAAGGCTTTTGAAGGGACTACATAAGCATAACGGGTGGCCAAGGGCGTTTATTAATCTCCAAATTTTCGGCAAGGGGGTGAAGGGGGTAAGTGATCTACAGAACTCACGCCACCGTTGCTGTCCCAGTTTTTGCATGTCCCGGTTAAATTTTCTGTGTGCAGCTTGACTTTCTTGATAATCATCAAGCCGCACGGAACGAAGAAACCGATGCTCTGCTCTGCGTCTAACGGCTCGGAGTCGTTCATAGTCAGCGTCGACACTGCTTCGTCCCTCCGGTACAGTTGTGTATCGCGTAGCCCTGGAGTAATTACTTAGTACCGACGAGACGAACGTGTCCAGGTCATTTACTTGGTTGAGTACCGCAGAATTATATTCTCGAAATAGTTGCCAATTAGTAAGTTTAGTTACTCTGGGAGATCTTGCCGGATGTATAAGAGGATGCGCTATGAGAATTGGGTACTGGTCACGGCCCCGTGTCTCATAATCTGTGCACCATCTAATACCGCGCGTAAGGTCAGGCGAGGCTGTAGTAAGATCAATAAAACTAGCGTAATTGTAGCCTCTTGACAAGGTAATCGATCCATCATTGAGTACAACAAGGCCGCATGAGTCTATAGCCTTTTCTAAAAACCTGCCTCTAGAATCAGTGTGGCTACTGCCCCAGGTAACGTTATGCGCATTGAAGTCCCCGCAGAATAGGACTGATCCTTGAATCCTTTGAAAGAAATGCATGAAAGTTGACTCAGTAAGACGCCATGCTGGTTGTATGTGAACGCAAACAATGGTCACTAGCAGATCTTTAAACTGGACTTTACAGGCAACAAACTCAGGCACATCAGAGTGCGAGGAGAAGAGAAGACAAGAAGGTAGATCGCGTCTGACGCATAACATAGTTCGGCTAAGGTTTGGAGTTCGTGTAGATGTATATATTACGTAGTTTGAAAGACGGAAATTACGGTCTACACCGGCTTAGTTAAGCCACACAACGGGGAACCTGTATTGCGAAACAAGCTTCCTGAAGTCTGCACTCTTAGATCGAATGCCATTTGCATTCCAATGAAATACGGTTGTGTTTCGAAAGCGGTTATCCATTTGGCGAGCCATTATGCTAAGTTGTAAACTACTTTTGTAGTACCAGTGGTTCTAATGAAAGAACAGCGCTCACCTCTGGAAGGTTGTTTGAAATAGGAAACGCCCGTAGAATTGCTTTTAACGCAACAAAGATCATAGACATCACCATATGCTGAAACTCGTGTTGGCGGTCGACAACACTTGGCGACGTCTGTCGTCGGCTTTCTTTCCTGCTTTGTTTGCCTTTCATCTCCTGTAAACCACTAGCCACCATCGCATACGTTTTCTTGCGCTCTGCTGATTGTAACGGAGGAGCTGCTTTCACTGGGTTGACAGCATCTAAGTTCGGAGGAGGCGAGCCTTGTTTCGGGGTCCGACCATGTAGTATTTCTTGTCGCCTGAGTAATGAAGCAGCTTGATGCTTGGGACATCTAGCGTATGAAGCTGTGTGGCCTCCGTTGCAGTTGGCGCATTTGGGTTGATTTCAAGAGGTGCAGGCTTTATAATCATGCGCTCCCACACAGATCTTGCATCGCAATTGGCCATGACAAGACTTAGCAACGTGGCCAAATCATTGGCAATTGTAGCACCGAGTTGCCGGTTCTAAATATTCTTCGACTGGATGACTCATGAATCCAAGTAGGTCGCGTGTTGGCAATTGTTTGTCAGGCAAGAATTGTATGATGACACTCCGAAGTGCATGTGGTTCGACTGTTCCATCTTCTCGCCGGAGCCATCTGATCTGTCTCTTAACGGAAATGACGCCGCTATCTTGTAGGTACTCAAGTAGTTGGTCTTCAGTGTACTGAATTGGAACATGTCTTGTTTTTCCTAGACATTTGTGTACGATGGTGGCACGTAAGGTTCCACTGCAAGGCCAGCAACATGAGTTAACTCAAGTAGTCTCGTAGAGGCAGCGAGAGAAGACACATTGACGGAAAAGTTACCTTCCCTCGTTACATGAAATGATTGTACCTTCTCTCTTGCCGTGGTGATAATCTCACTGGCCAACTTGTTTAGATTCACTTTCCAAAACGATGCTTCCGGGTCGGTGAGCTTGAAAATCACTGGTACTCTCGCTTGACGTGATTTCTTGTACGTCACCGTGGTGAAAGATCTGTCTTCCGCTTCCATGTCGGTGGTTTCAATTATTGTGGCATCACTGTACGGCTCATGATCGTCACTACGTGCCCTCATGGGGGAGTTCGCCTCGAGGTCAGCATCCGTTGTCGCACTTGGGTTGAAGTGGTCGCTGCCAGCCGGTTTCACAGCGGGCGCTTGTTGTTCTGCAGTGGCATTCATCTCTGCACTTGCGTCAGGCAAGCGCTAGGAGGAACGGGGTCCCTTCTTTGCCAACTCCTTCGGTTGCCGTGGGAGCCGCTGGTACGGCTTGGAGGCCAAGAAGTCCTCCCGCCTGGTGAGGCGAGAAGTCGTCGACCAAATTTTGGCTAGTGAGTGCTAAGGTCGAGCAAGGAAACTCACAAATTAAGACGAAAAAGCGGGTGCCTGAGGAGCTCACGACCACTGGTGGCACAATTCGTTGTCCTCTCCTTATGTAACTAGTCAGAACGAAAAAAAGAATCTGAGTATTTACAAGAGACGACAAACATTAGCTTGGCTCTGTCAAGCTACATGGAATTCGCATAGCTTTAACGGGGCCCTGAACCACCCCTCTGGCTTGGTGAAATAACATAGTCCGCGGGTAGCATACGCTGTTGTGAACATCTCAGCCAAGTTCTGCTGTCGTACGCGGTCCGTGGAGCTCGCAAGCGGAGCGCGAAGTCACTTTTTTCTCAAACGCTATCGTTTCAGAAACCCCATGATCCTCGCTTCCCTCCTGTGTGCTGTATTTCGTCATAAAGCACGCTCCAATACACGGCTGTTATTGGTCGCTAGGCTCGGCTACACCGCGGCCGCCGCGAGGTGCCGCCACGAGTCCAGTGGCTAAGCGCACTGCGGCTCTCTGAGGACAGGCGCGTTTGGCTTACGTTTAGCGAGGCATAGGCACCAAATCGGAAATTAGAACTGCGCGCCACGGTGACGTCTCCGCCGTAGCCTTCGCAGTGCAAGGCATTGGGGGAGGAAGGGGAGCACAGCTGAGGCCGTGTTTGATTGCCGATAACTCCGCTACTGCTGAACGCATTGAAGTACTTTTTGCGGCAAAGTGGTTCTGAAATAGCCTATCTTCACTACAAATGTCTTTCTCCACTTCGATAAAAAGTGGTTCAGGGCCTCTTTAAGCTCTGACTAAAGTTAGCTGGGACAGCCTGTATATGGTGCATTCTACTTTGTTGCAGTACAGGCAGAATGAGAGCGACACAGAGAGGGAAATTAGACAAACACACAGCGCTAACTTTCAACAACAGATTTATTTCCAGTTCTTTCAGGCGTACTTATATTCCTCAAAACGTCACAAGACACATGTACATTGTTCAGCAAATATGAATAAAACCGGGAAAACCACATGCAGACACCTTTGTGGCCACACTGATCATTTAGAAGGGCGTCCGTTCAACGCGAAGATATATTCGAGCTATATTATTGATAAAGAAATTGATGGCTTGCTGGCGCATGCGCTTAAATTTTGGTGCCATAACGCCGGATGGTCATCGAATTTTTCAACCCACAAGCCTTTCAAGGCTTTCGCCTATAAATAAGAAAAAAAACGAAACGGAAAGAAAAAAAAAACGAGCCGTTGAAGTTATTTGGGAGGTGTCAACTACGGCGTCTCTCGTAGTTTGTATGGGTTGTTTTGGGACCTAAGGTCCCATAATTTGAACAAATGAGGCGCGGCTTCCTACATTGCACACTTCGCATTTGAGTTATGGCCAATTCTTTGTAAAGAAAGATTACCGTCAGTTCTTCTTACACTGAAATTTTCTTCGATCCATACTTTTCTGTTAGAACGCGGACAGTCGGTTGGACAGATTTCGTACATCTCGACTGAAAGCGTGTGCGGTTACTGAAGACGAATAAGAAAATCAGTCGTATTGTGCAGGAAATTACATTGGCCTGAAGGATTTTTTGCAGAAGCGTTATAAAGCGGCCTACTTTTCACTTTTGTTTCGACTTATCGCACAATCTGACGCTCCCTGCGCTATTTATTTAAGCAACGCGTTGCGCGCGAGAAAATAGGAACTTATACGAAGCTGCAATCATTAAAATAACGCACCGCGAGCAAAAGTGACCGACGCCAGGCTAAATTGGGAGACGGAACTTGTATGCGTATTACCACCAGGGAATAAAATATTTCCGTGACTATTCTGGAGAGTCGGCATAAACGGGCTGAGTGGAAGAGCAAGAGCTATAAGGAGCGAAAATAAGACAAACAAGCGCTAGAAGGAGGATCCTCGGTGACCGCAGATACTTCCCGCAGACGAGCCCCAAAGCGGCGGTAATCAGGCCTGCGCCAAATTAATCTTCGGGAGGCGATGTCACTGGCTCGCATGTGCCAGCCTGAGGGATTTCGTCGCACGGATCCATTCATTGTGGTCGGTCCAATTTGTGCCCCGTTCGAACTCGAGCAAAAGAAGAATGATAGCTGCGCCCTTTGCGAGTGGAGTTCCCACCGGGAAGTGAAAGACTGAGGGACGCGCGGGTGGGAAAGAAAGAGGCGCCCTGCTTTCTTCTTTTTCCTTTTTTTTTTCTGCAGGAAGCTAGACGTCAAGTCACGGGTAGCTCGACGCGTGTACAGAGCGCGGAACCGGCGTTGAGGGCTACAGCAAATAGGTGCCCCCTCCCTCTTCCCTGGTTTATCCCATTTATTCCGTACGTGCACGGTTCTCCCGGCTCATCGATAGCCGAAGAGTGCGAGCACGTGGCGTTCGCGTAGTTCTGTCTGATTGCTCGCCATTACCAAGCGCACTTTCGTGCGCGGGAAACGGCATGTGCGCTTAGTACACGTGCCAGCACCGTCCAAGTTCTACTAATATACTGCTAAGTGCGCGTGCGAATGAACGGGTGGCCCAATAATTGCTATCGGTATAAGCTACACGCTTGCTTCTAAATTTCTACTCTGAGGCAGAAATTAACGCAAATTTATTTTAAGCGTCACTAACTGAACTCTGCTGGTATTCATAAAAACCTCTTTATAGCCTTGAATAATTCGTAACAGCAAATGCGAGCCAATCCTCACGATGGGCATAATATAAACGAAGGCAGCTGGCCAATGGGAAAGAGCAAGGCCTCGTGAATTCACCTTCTTGGGCCGCATATTCACAAATGCGTCCCGCACTACAACTGTTCGTAAAATCAGGTGGCAGCCAATCCTGATGCTGGACATGTTATAAACGAAGGCGGCTGGCCAATAGCAAACAGCACCTACGAACAAAAACCTTTCTCAATTCACCTTTTGGTTCTGAGCGCCAACAGAATTCTGAACATATCCACAGTGTTAGAGCACCATTAAGGCGAAAGCCTTTAGTGGCCCATACCCCCGATGATCTGGAAAACGCGACGTGCGGTACAGAGAGTCATGTGAGCTTCCCTCACGCAGACACGCACTGGTGCCATGCCACTGCTGGCGTGTTCGTTGGCGTCTTCTTCCGCAGCTAGCTTCGATGCCGCTAATCATGCCAGAAGAAGGCAAATTTAGTGAAGACAGAGTTAATTCAAGCACTCGAACGCCGGACCTTCAGTGGGAGTCGAACCCTCGAGATCATCTGGAAGTCGAACCCTCGACGTTTGGTGTTAAGGTTAAGTTAATTAAGGCACTCGAACTCAGGACCTTTGGTGGGAGTCACACCCATGACCTTCGGTGTTTGGGCGAAATTATTTAGGCCATATTTAATTAAGGTAGCGTCAATTAAGGCACTCGAACGCACGACTTTTGGTGGGAGAAAACACGTAATAAGAAGTAAGAACGAATTCGAATGAGAATGTCAAGTAATTTTATGAATGTCTCTTGTGCGTGCAGGCCGCAAGGGACAGCACAGGTAGCAAGAGACAGTAGCACTCACTGCTATTGTTATCTGGAATGTCCGCATGATGGAGCCGCGACCTCCATGTCTGTACGTTTGTATGAATTCGTTATGCCAATCAGGTGTGATGACGCCACCTGTGTAACAGCCAATGTCATGATGTAACCTGTCCTTGACATTCCATATAAGTCGAATAAACGCTACGTTGGCCAGACCCTCTCACCCGGAAGAAGCGTCTCCGCCAATCTCATTGCGTCGTCCTCCTTGACGCTAGACCCCTCCGTCGGTCGGCTTCGGGTGCGACGCTACAGTCACCATCACTTTATCGCTTTTGAGTAAACCCAATTTACCCATAGCAATTTGTGGTGGGGGCCCGGGGTGCGTGAATAAAGGAAGCCGGAGTAGCCGCCACCAGTCCCACGTCGAAGCCGTCGCCTCGATCGCCTGTCACCGAAACCATTGGAAATCTCGGTGTCTCACAACGGCGACGGACAGTCATCTCAGGCAGCCCCTGCGAGTGCAGCCGGTTTCTTGGTGGAGGTGCGTTCGTTCTCTGAAAAATTTGGCGAGGACGTGGAAGAATGGCTCACCCATTAGAAGCGGTGGGCAAGTACAACCGGTGGGATTTTACGGTTTAGCTAGAAAGTGTCGCTCTCTTCTTCATAAACGCGGCTCTTGTGTAGATTGAGAACAATGAAGATACCTTAACAACCTGGGACCGCTTCGTTACGGATATCGCAGAATGCAACTGGGTATTCCATCGCCAAGAAGAAAAGGGCGGAGTAGACATTGCGTCAGCGTGCCCAAGTCCTAGGGGAAACGGGCACCATGTACATTGAGGCATTCCTCAAGATGTGCAAAACGGTTAACCTTCGAATGAGCGAAGGGACAAAGGTGGACATCTTCTTAAAGGCATTGCGGATGACTTGTACAACCGCGTAATCAGAAAGAAGAATTTCGGCTCACTCGCCGATGTCATCCGACATTGCCGTACCTTTGAGACTTGACGGTGCGGGACCACGACAAACTTTGCACGGCTGACTAATGTCACGACGGTCGCAAGCGTTGACGACAGCGACAGCTTCCAGTTCGACCTAGCAGAAACCATGAGACAAATTGTCCGCAAAGAACTCGGACAGCACAAGCAAGTGGCAGTCCAGATTGGTCGTGCTTGCAGCCAACTTCACGAACCAGCATCAGCTGTATTCTCCTTTTCTGCCACGCCTAACGCCGTAGACTACCAAGTCGATCTCCAGCCGCAGCAAGAGCGTTCCTTTCAACACGAGATGAGTTACGCCAACACACTGGGTCGTGTGGCGCCACCACCCCACATCGGAACCTAGAAGATCGTGTTTACTACTCACGGCGTCCCAGAGTTTACCTTGAAATCACCAACGTCGGTCGCCCGTCGCCCGTCGCCCGTCGGTTGCAGCTGTGGCGGCATATGGCACATTCTCGGTTCTGCCGCCTGCGCCGACAGACAACGAGGCATGACCGACCACCGACTTGGCCTCAGTTTGAATGTAAAGATTACTTCAACCAGTGGCCAACAGACCATAGTATTGCAAATACCACAGGCTCGGCTTCCAGGAACACGTTACGGCAATATAACCCGAAGAGTGACTCGCCAGCTTCCGACCGCAGCCTGATGCCCTCTGCCAGTCGCCAACGTCGTTCAGCGTCACCGCCGCGACGCTATACGTCACCGCTGTCGTCGGGAAACTAGCCGGCACGGCCGATAGAGGTAAGGTCGCCAGGCAGTCGTTTCCACAAAATATTCCTCTGCTTCTTATAATGATGAAGAACAAAGTACATGTATTGATTGATAATACACCTACAACTGCATCAGTGGACATCGTTGTTACCGTGCACGTCATGAGTATGACCTTCAAGTATCGGCTTGGTCGCTAAGTTATGCTCCCTCGGAATGGTGCTGCCACGTTTCGTGCTGTGCGCAGAGAGCGCCTTCTTCCCCTTGGTACTAGCAAGCCTTTCATTGGGTGAAGTAGGTTTTAGCACAAACTTCCTGGTCGTGCAGCGCTGCTCCCTAGAAGCCATTCTGGGAACTGCATTCAGGATTGTGGGCTTCTGTTAACTGCGGTACAGACGAAATTACTAGAGGTGTGCGAATATCCGAAACTTTCGAATAACCAATTGAATAGTGCCATGTTACGATTCGGTATTTGAGCAGAATAGCCACCAGTAGTAAATGCGAATATTTTTGGAATACTTAACCAGTATTATAAAACTTCATCTGCGCCCAAGTAAACATGAAATTGGAGTAAAAAATACAGTAATTATTCACCCCCGCAAGCTTAGTACAAACAGGAAAGGTGAGAACATGCGTAGTGGAGTAGGCTACGTCACTTAGGTAGCCAAACTTTACAGGCTGTACAGCAATCGTTCGCACCCTCTGAAGAGCCCTGCGCATGAGAAGAAAACCACTTGTTTGCTCCTAATGCAGTATTGTGAATGTAATAAAGAACGCCTCATAGCTTACTATATGATGACAGAAACTTGCTGACTTTAAGAACACCAGGATGGGAACATGGTTTTATAATACTTCTGATAACGGATTCATTATTCAAAAAATATTACAATGGTATTCGATATTCGATTCGATTCTATTCGCTTTTGGCATTATTCGATTCGCATTCGATTCTGTCTCAAAAACCACTATTCCCACACCACTAGTAGTTATTGCGAATAGCATGCTCCTTTCTGCCCTTGCTGACATACCATCATTGGAGAAACATAATTTTATTATTTCAGATGATTAGCTGCTGCCGCCATTGTCCCTCTCCCGTGTGTCTGTGCTTACTACTGCTGCCGACCTTTCATCGTTGGACACGGCCGTCCAACTACTTGCGGCGAATTGTGCAAAGACGAACATGCTTATGCCGCGTTCTGTCGCGACTGTGAAGAATAGAGCCTCGTGTTTGTGGGTAGTTAACTGTTCTTCCGTCTCCACTGTTCTTCCACGCATAATGAAACTCGCGAAATTTGACGAGATCACTTATACTTCCATTACGACACTAAGTAAGGAGATGCATTTAGATACTAGCTATCGCACTGAACGAAACACTTTTGAAGGTCGGATAATAAGAATGTTTAGCAAGTTCTTGCCCTCAAATAAGCGCCAAACTCTTGCACAAGTTCTCCAGGCATATCTTTCTGTGTGTGATTTCACGCAAGGTAACAAGGCAACTTCACTTACGAGTTCTCGTGCTCGTCACAGAATTAATACCGGGTAGGCACAACCGATTCGTCAAAAGCCTTATCGCGTGTCGTTAGCCGAGGGGATAGTTATCGCTGAACTTTTGAAAGACGTACTACGAAAAGGTGTTATTCAAGCGTTTTCTAGTACGTGGGCAGCACCAGTGATTCTGATCAAGAAGAAGGATGGATCATGGAGATTCTGTGTCGATTATAGAAGACCAAACACCGCTACTAAAAAAGGAGGTGCACCCGCTTCCTTTAATTGACCATGAAATTGATTGTCTATATTCCGCAGCCTATTTTCATCACTTGATTTGCGGTCAGGTTAGTGGCAGGTAAATATGCACTCAGACGACAAGAAAACACTGCCTTTGTGACAACGGATGGCCTTTACGAATATAATTTCATGCCGTTCGGCCTTTGTAATGCGCCAGCAACTTTCGAACGATTTATGTATACCATTCTACGAGGACTTAAATGGGAGATCTGTTTGTGCTATCTTGATGATGTGATTTTTGGCCGTACGACAAGTAAACTTAAAAGGCGTCTTGACATTGTTCTTGACTGTATCGAAAAATCCGTGCGGTCGTCTAGCACGTTGGGCGCCCCTGCTTCAAGAGCACGACTTCATAATTTCTTACAAGTCTGGTCGTCGCGATGCAAACGCCCACTGCCTCTCCCGCCTCTGACAATGAAGGAGTGCGGTGCATACAATTTTGACGAATTTTAGAGACCAGCTCTTAGGCGCGCATTCTCGCGTTTAGTGTTGGCGACCCTCCGCGTAACCGAGCAGACGAGCACAGCGAAGGATGAAAGTGCGAACGTGGAGCGCAGTGGGGGATGAAAGACGGCGATAGGGAGGTAGAGCACGCTGAGGAAAGCGGAGGAAGTGGGTGCCGCGGAACCATGAGGCGGAAAGCGGAGGAGGAGGGTATGGCGAAAGCATGAGAAAAGCGTAGTGCCGCGCAAGACGGGCTCTGCGGCGACTGCCGCTACGAGATGGCGCCAGTGTAGCTCGCCGTCGTCTGTTGACCGATAGCATGCGGCCAGTGCGTCCACAGATTCCATATATGGAAACAAAGCGCTGCATGAGCTAAGCTCTGTCTGCGGCGGCTGCTGCGATTAGCGCCCACGCACGACCTACGCGCCGCCTCTCGCGGTCTCCCAATTAGGGGAGCAGTCACGCCATGTTTCACTCTGTTTGCACTGAGCCGCAGGAGACAGATTGTCCGCGCCAGCCAATATATCGCAAAATGAAAACACGTATAAGCTGAGCTAAAATTTCGCATTAGGATGTATCGTAATTAATAAAGGGAGTATAAAGGGAATACGGGAGTAACAAAGGGAATACGTCAGGGAGTATCGTAATCGTCCGTGAGTTTTTGCACTCCTATTTCGACCACCTGCCCAAATTCTATGGCTTTCAAGACAGAGCAAGAAAATATCAGTTTGGAGATACTTTTTTGTCACTGCTTCTCGCCTCGAAGGCACCGGCTGATTTTCTGTAAAAGACGGCCAGCTTTACAAGACTTTACGATTCGGCCAATGGTGCGCTGTTTTCTTCTGGTGGTTCCGCAGTCTCCCGCTCGGCCTACTGAGAGCAATGCACGACGATGTGACATCTGTTCATCTTGGGTTTATTGCGACTTTCAACCGGATACAGGAGCGCGTTTGCACTGGCCAAAAATGCGCGACACAGTCAAGGAATCCGTCACCAGTTGCGAACGATGTCAGCAGTACAAGCTCCTCACGACCACTCATCCGGGTCTCCTTCTTCCTCTATCACCGCCTTGCCTGCCTTTTGAACAAGTGGGTATACATCTTTTGGGCCATACCCACGATCATCCAATGATAGAGATGGGCGGTCGTATGCGTCGACCATTCGACCCGCTACGCATAAATGGTGGTCATACCATCTTTGACAGCTACATGCCTTGCAGCCTTCTTGCTTCGCTTTATTATTCCTCGTCGTGTCCCTCCCCGCGTAATCATTAGTGATCGGGGTCGCCAAGTCTCTGCAGTTCGCAGTACCGCCATTAAACACCATATCGTCCTCAGACCAAAGTTCTTGTCCCGCCTGTAGTTTTTAAGGGGTCCCGCCTGCAGTTTTAGTTTGGAACCCCTTACTGTATGCAACTGTTTTGTACTAATTTACTTGTGAATAAATTTGAATTGAATTGAACGTACAAACAGGACCCTCACTAACATGCTTGCCATGTACGTGCCTTCTGACCATATGGACTGAGATGACGTGCTTCCATTCATCATTTCTTCTTCTTCACAATAATAATAATAATAATAATAATAATAATAATAATAATAATAATAATAATCATCAGCAGCGTATTTTATGTCCACTGTAGGACGAAGGTCTCTCCCTGCGTTCTCCAATGACCCCTGTCCTGCGCCAACCGATTCCAACTAGCACCTGCGATTTTCCTAATTTCATCGTCCCACCTAGTCTTCTGCCGTCCTCGACTGCGCTTCCCTTCTCTTGGCACCCATTCTGTAACCCTAGTCGTCCACCGGTTATCCAACCTATGCATTACATGGCCTGCCCAGCTCCATTTTTTTCTCTTAATGTCAATTAGAATATCTGCTATATCCGTTTTCTCCCTGATCCACACCACTCTCTTCCTGTCTCTTATCGTTCGCTTATCATTCTTCGTTCCATCGCTCCTTCCGCGGTCCTTAACTTGTTCTCGAGCGTTTTTGTCAATCTTCAAGTTTCTGCCCCATATGTCAGCGCTGGTAGAATGCATTGTTTGTACGCCTTTCTTTTCAATGGTAGTGGTAAGCTTCCAGTAAGGATCTGACAACGTCTGCCGTATGCACTCCCACCCATTTTTATTCTTCTGTAAATTTCCTTCTCGTGATTAGGCTCCCCTGTGAGTAATTGACCTAGGTAAACGTACTCCTTCGCAGTCTCTAGAGGCTCAGTTGCGATCTGAAACTCTTGTTGCCTTGCCAGGCAATTGATCATTATATTTGCATGCTGCATATTAATCTTAAACCCTACTGCTACACTCTCTCTGTTAAGGCCCTCAATCGTTTGTTGTAACTCTTCCCCAGTGTTACTGAACAGGACAATGACATCTACAAACCGAAGGTTTCTGAGATATTTGCCGTTGACCCTGACTTCTCAGCCTTCCCAGTTTTATAGCTTGAATAATTCTTCTAAGTTTGCAGTGAATAGCGTTGGAGAGATCGTATCCAGTTTTCCTGGACATCAGGGTTTAGTTCACGTGAGTTCCACCATGTGACGTGGTGACCTCCAAATTTTTAAGCTTCCCGCGGCGACGTATGATCACGTCAGCGAAACAAAATTAAAATAATTAAAAGCTATCCCTGCGCACCGAACTTCACCGCAAAGCTTGTCCCGCCGACGTTGTCAGTGTTCTTGATAAAGCGTAGCTGCTCGTCGGCTGGAAATGACATCATCCTA
This sequence comes from Dermacentor albipictus, assembly GCF_038994185.2. NCBI lineage: Eukaryota > Metazoa > Arthropoda > Arachnida > Ixodida > Ixodidae > Dermacentor > Dermacentor albipictus. The sequence continues at coordinate 91,749,963 of NC_091821.1, forward strand.
AGAGCCTCTAGTCGCGACGAGCGATTATTCATTCTGTGCTTTCGAAAGGCTTCCCGAAAGGCAGCCACGATTTGTTTTTTCTTTTATATGATGGAGTAAACAGGGTGGGGGAATCATCGCAAGCACTCCCCCATGGGTGAATCTCCGCGTGCCTGCCCTTGACTGTCTCTAAGCAGACGCTCTTTCGACGCTAGCGCCAAGGTCCCCTTCAGTTACGGCCCTAGCAGGAGGGCGATACTTTGGCAAAATGGCTGCGCACACGATTGTTTACGTTGTCATGGCAACAGGAACAGCAGACATGTGGCGTTTCCTCACCCTAGCTCTCTTTTTTCTTTTTGTTTTTATTATGACGAGCCGCTGCTCTGCCTCTCCACCCTTCCCGATCCTCCGCGCATCTTTACTTTTGGTTTCTTTTTGCCTGTCCGCGGCGCGGCGGCGCCTATATTTTTTTATTATCGCGCGCGCGCGCTACCCCAGGCAACGTTTGTGAACTGGCGCGTGGTGTGCCGTGGGTTCTTTATGCGTTAGCACTCACGCAGTCTTTACCATGCTTTGAGTATGCCAGCATATGCCAGAACATATATAAATTCCACTTCCAACACAATAGATATTTGGAATCGTTTTATTGTCTTCCGTTTCCGAAAACAAATATTTTCGCAAGGCAAGACCACGCATTTTTAAAATGTTCTTTCTTCCAGTGTTTTTTGCCTGTTTCTGTTGGCTCGAATTTCGGGCAGCATGTTTTCACAGATTTGCACCGTCATACTTTTAGGGTACCCCCTTTTTTACATGCAAATCAATGCTCTGTCCCACAGCATGGCGGCATGATTTTTCAACTGCTTGACTGATGCAAGCCTTGGCGATACCTCTTCTTGTGATTTTTGAATGGCAAGAGTCATATCTCAGGATTTCTTTCTGTCCTCTAGTTTTGTAGCACCAGCGCGTGTGGGAGCCGCTAAGTCTAATGTTTATGTCAAGGTACTGCAATCGACCTTCGGTAGGAGTCTCGTACGTGAATTTTATACTTTCATGCGCTTTCTTGAACATTCTGATAACAGTGTCTACGCTAAGTGGTTCGCTTTCGTTTTCTTCCATGCACACCAAATAATCGTCAACATATCTAAAACAGGAAGTTATGTTAGTTTTCTCAAACAGGACGGCAAGTTTTCTGTCTCCCACACTCAAAAATAAGTCGGAAAGCACGGGAGCCATGCAGGAACCAATAGCGATACCATCCTTCTACTCATACACACTATCACACTATTCGATAAACGCACCGTGTAGGTACAGTTTTAGCAAGTTCACAAAACTAGAAATACTGCACTTGCACACGTCCTGAAATTTGATGTAGCCGAACGTGTCGATGGCTTCTTCTACCGCTTGTACCACCGCTGGCCTCGGGACACTGTAGAACAGGTCCTTCACGTCTTTTGAAAAACAAGACATCGGTGGGCTACTCTTTAGTGTTGCAATAACTTCGTCGGATTTGCGGATCAATAACGGGCCGTCGAAAGGTAAGGAGTTCAAACATGCCTGAAGGTAATCCACGATGCATCTTTGCTAAATTCCTTACCTTTTTTTTCGCCGAAAGGTAAGGAGTTCAAACATGCCTGAAGGTAATCCGCGATGCATCTTTGCTAAATTCCGCGGTCTGCAACGATCGTCCTAAAAGGTCTTCCCTTTCTGCCGGCTTTTGCAGTGAAAAATGGCTTCAGAGTGAGTTCCTTGCTCTCTTTCACGTGCTTTACCAATCTTCTCAAGCCCAGGCTTTATATCTTTTCCCGGCTTCTCTTTTCAGTTTTGCAATGTTGCTTTGTAGCTAATGTCACTTTTTGCAAAATTCTTGCGGATCGCTTGTTGGGCGTGTTTTTCGTATTTAGGAGCGTTCAACACGACAAACACACCTGTTTTGTCCGAGAGGAGCAGTTTTTGATTTTTTTTTCTTGAGGTACTTAGTCATTCTACTCGTTCGTGTAGGCCTCGGGTTTTCCACTAAGTTATTTCTCGACTCTTCCGTCAAAACTTCTTTGATTCAGGACAGTTTTTCTGGCTCAGGGGTCCTTTCCGCGACTGAGCGAGCCATGGCCAGAAACTGTACTGTCGTTACAGCAAGTTGAATTGCGTATTTTGCTCTCTTATTGAGGGTCTGTTACACATAATCGGGGAGCATTCTACCGGATAGGTTGATGGCACCGCTTGCTTGAGGCTTACGCTTCTCTCTTCTAGGGAGGGTCGTGAATGAGCCTTTCCACAAGCTTTCGGCGTGCAATGCTGCCAAGTCGTAGAAATACTGATCATTGCTCTTGAAGCAGCTGAGTCCATCATTTCCTAGCATGTCGCCGCAATATGGTCTCGAAAGAGACGGATCTGTCCCCACGTTTTGCGCTCGAAGAATCTTGCAGCGGCGTCTTGCCACTTTTTCTGTAGGGGCGACGTTTCCGAATAAACCAGCACACACAGGTGAAGACAAACCGTTGGGGTCCTATGACGTAAAACTATTCCAATACGCTTTTATTCGAATCTCCTGACGTCAAATCTGCGTAACCGCCGACGCATCGGGAGATCACCAGCAGGGTTGTCTGAACAGACCAATCAAACGATGTCCTCGTTCATAGGCGGGAGACGTTCCCGGACACTCGAAGCGAGCGGTCGCATCGCCCCTCGCTCCGACGACTACGGCTCGCCCGCCACCTCTCGCGCGCGCACGTCTCCGCCTTCGACCGCGCTCATGAGCGCAGCCCTTTTCAGGGCTTGCAAGGCAGCTGGCACGATACCCTGAGCCACGCTACCGCACGGAGACCCCATCTCATGGGTGACCCTCCGAAGAAACAACATCGGAAGGGGCCGAAGAAGTCATTTGCTCACTCCAACGATGACTCGGAGTACCGCCGAGCCATGCAGCACCAACCACGTGGACGGCAACCACGTACCGGCAGATCGCCTCCTGCCTTGCGATGGAAGCGCGGACTGCAGGCCCGTTCGCTTCGTGCACTGTCGGCTGACTCGACGAGCTCCACGCCGTCATGCCCGCCTACGCAAGTGAGTGCGACGCCATCCGCGCGCGCCCCATTTGCCCTGGATACCCCCTTCCACGCTTTTTCCTCTTGATGCGCCGAAGACTGCTCCCAGCGGCCACCACACCGCACCGTCCGCTTCAACGGACACCACCTCAGAGGCCCCCGCTTCGGCTGCCTCCACCGACGACGGTGCCAGCTGCCCGTCGACCGGTGACACCGACGAGAGCGCCGGCTCCTTCCTCTTGCCAACCGCAAGCATGATTGGTGCCGACACTACGTCCTCCCGCACGGACGCGACCACCTCGCCCGAGGCAAGTCCTGTCCGGCCGGTCTCCCCATCACTGTCGTCACCGGCGGCCTGCTCGTCGCCCCCGCTCACCAACACCGAGCGCACTCCCCCCGCGGCGGAGAAGGGCTCACGCTCGGCGGCGGTGGCTGCTCCCGTCGACGACGACAAACCAGCTGACGGCCCCACGTACGACGAGAGCCGGCCGAGAGCGCCCACCCCTGCCCCAGCTGCTGAGGGAACAGGGGAGCTCATACAGAGAAACTCTCCGCTGCTGCTCGCAGCCGCCGAGGACGCTCTAGCCTGCCAGCCGGCAGTGGTGCAGCCAAAACAAGCCGCAAGAAGGAGACGCCGTTACCGACGGCTCGTCGACTTCGAGCCGCACACCCCACCCGTTGACGACGGCGTCGCTCGCGATACCGCCGTCACGGTCCTCTACCGTCCCATCGGGCGCAAAGCGACTTTCCTCGCACTCTCAAGGGACGGTATCGCTGCCCAGCTCTCCTCTGTCCCAGGCGTGAGACGCGTTCGCGTGAACTTCCGCCGGAATGTGGTGGCTGCAGACGTGATGCGCGGTGCCGACTTGGCGCCCCTCCTCGAAGTGTGCGACCTCGGCGGCGTGGCGGTGCGCCCCAAGGCACTACACAACAACTCCTGTGTGGGTGTCATCCATGGGGTCAACACTTCTTTCGACGCCCGCACGATTCGAGAAAACCTTTAGGCCCCCGTCGCGGTGCTGTCATGTTCACGAAGTGCCGCGAGCGTCAACGTTACTTTCGTCGGGAGCGTCGTGCCGACAAACGTGCGGCTCTTCAAACAGCTGCGCGCCGTGCGTGCTCGTCTGCCCCGACCACTTCAATGCGACTGCTGCGGCGTCTTCGGCCACGCCGGCGCCACCTGCTTCCGTGACGCCCGCTGCCTCCGCTGTGGTGAGTCGCATGCCACAGAAGGCTGCCCCACAAAGAAGCCCCGCTGCATTAATTGCGGCGGCCGTCACCCATCGACCGAACCGAGCTGCCCCGAGTGGCAGCGCGAGAGAAAGGCGGCCGTGTTGCTGTCATCGTCTCAGCGGCCCCTTTCGCGCAAAATAGCGCTTGAGCTAGCCGGCGCCGCACCAACCGAGCCGCGTACAGCCGCTCCGTCCACGTATGCTCGCTCCCCGCAGGGCCGATCTTACAGTGACGCCCTGCGCGGCTGCAGCACCCAGACAGCCGCAGCTGAGCCGTCACTCGGCCCTCCAACCGCTGCAAACAGCGACCCCAGAGACGCACTAATAGCCGCTCTCGCTGCTGCACTCCGTGCCCTGCTCGTCCAGTGCAAAGCCATCGACGGCAACTTTCGTCAAATGTGTGACGCGGCTCTCGCCGCGCAAGAAGCGCTGCTTCATCACGACTACGCGCATTGCCGCGCCACATAAGCGAAGGCCACCAACTTGCCCGCGCACGCCGTTTCGGCCGCCGCCGCCGCGTTTTTTTTCACCCTTCTTTCAATTCCCTCTACCTCTTGTGCAGCGCGGTTGAGGTGTCCTCATCTGAGAGATAGTTACTGCGCTGCACTTTACCCCATTTTACCCTTCCCAAACCAAGAATCTCTCTCCCTCATAGGCGGTCACTTTTGTTTGCTTGAAAAACGAATAATATTGCCTACACTTAACGGCTTGTGTTATCTAATTGGCTCACAAGAGGCGAGGAGCACACTCAACAGGAGAGGGATTCGATGGGGCCGAGCCACTGCATTTAAAATCGATAACCGGATAAAGAGGGTGGTGCACGCGTCTGCGATTGGTCCGATTTATTTTGCTTAGCTTGTGGTGGCTGGTCGAAAATCACGGCGGCATGCAACGGAAGCTTAAGAATGACGCTAAAGCAGATCCTCAGCAAAGAAGAGTTGGCAGAACGAGGTCCTAAACGTGCCGAAAAGGCTGGAAAACGTTACACGGCCACGCAAAAAAAAAAAAATTATTACATGCAAATAAACAGATGCTCTCCGGCAGGTGCGACTAGCCAGTGCCTGAGCGATGAGCGGCAGCCATCTTCTATACGTTTCGGAACGGGGCAGCCTGCGGCTATTCAGAAGAAAATTCAGCTTTGTTTGGCATATTAATACATCTTTAACGGGTACTCGCTATTTTGACGCTGTGAGTTCTTGCGGCTTTGTGACGTCGCGTGACAGGCAGGTGAAGTGGGTGTCGCCCGAAAACTTTTGACAAATAGCCGAGGGCTAATGCTAAAAAGGCGTCCAATGAGAAATAACTATATTGCTCTTGTTCGGTCAAATCATGCATAATCAGTGTGTACACGGCATATCAAATGGGGAGCTATCGCGGTTTTCGTGACGTCGTGTGACAGACAGGTGAAGTGGGGGTGGTCCAAAAAAAGCTTTTGTCCGGTCGCGGAGGGCTGATTGCAGAATTTGAATTGAAATGTTTGGAATAGTTTTACGTTATAGCGCTCTTGTTCAGGGCGTACATGAAGGTGCGAGTTCCGTGCCTGGCCTTCGCAATGTTGTCGACGAAATATGAAGTACGAAGAAGCAAGCCTGAGCCAGAGGACCCCTGAGCCAGAAGTGGCTTGCATCAAATAAGTTTTGACGGGAATGTCGAAAAAGAACTTTAGTGGAAATACCGAGGACTACAGGAACAAGCAGAGTGACTAAGAACCTTAAGAAAAAAAACCAGAAACTCCTCCTCTCGGACAAAACAGGCGTCTTTGTCGTGATGAATGCTCCTGAATACGAAAAATCCGTCCAAGAAGCGATCCGCAAGAATTTTTCGAAAAGCGACATTAGCAACAAAGCAATTGCAAAACTGAAAGGGAAGTCGGGAAAACATGTGAAAGTATAGGCTTGCGAAGATTGGCAAAGCACGTGAAAGAGAGCAAAGAACTCACTCTGAACTCATTTTTCACTGCGAAAGCCGACAAAAAGGGAAGCCCTTTTAGGACGATCGTTGGAGACTGCGGAACCTAGCAAAGATGCATCGCGGACTACCTTGAGGCATGTTTGAACTCCTTACCTTTCGACGGCCCGTTTATTGATCCGCAACTCCGACGAAGTTATTGCAACACTAAAGAGTAGACCACCGATGTCTTGTTTTTCAAAAGACGTGAAGGACCTGCTCTACAGTGTCCTGAGGCCAGCGGTGGTACAAGCGGTAGAAGAAGCCATCGACATGTTCGGCTACATCAAAGTTCAGGACGTGTGCAAGTGCGGTATTTCTAGTTTTGTGAACTTGCTAAAGCTGTACCTACAGGGTGCGTTTATCGAGTAGTGTGATACTGTGTATGAGCAGAAGGATGGTATCGCTATTGGTTCCTGTATAGCTCCCGTGCTTTCCGACTTATTTTTGAGTGTGGGAGACAGAAAACTTGTCGTCTTGTTTGAGAAAACTAAAATAACTACCTTTTTTAGATATGTTGACGATTATTTGGTGTGCATGGAAGAAAACGAAAGCGAACCACTTAGCGTAGACACTGTTATTAGCATGTTCAAGAAAGCGCATGAAAGTCTAAAATTCGCGTACGGGACTTCCACCGAAGGTCGATCGCAGTACCTTGACATATACATTAGAGTCAGCGGCTCCCACACGCGCTGGTGCTACAAAACTAGAGGAGAGAAAGAAATCCTGAGATATGACTCTTGCCATTCAAAAATCACAAGAAGAGGCATCGCCAAGGCTTGCATCAGTCAAGCAGTTGAAAAATCATGCCGCCATGCTGTGGGGGAGAGCATTGATTTGCATATAAGCCGCTTAAAGAACAGTGGGCACCCCGAAAGTATGGTGGCGCAAATCTGTGAAAACATGTTGCCCGAAATTAGAGCCAACAAAAAAAGGCAAAAAACAGCGGAAAAAGAAAAATTGAGAAAACGCGTGGTGTTGCTTTACATGCATGGGTTGTTACATAGAACAAAAAAGACAGCCCAACGCCACGATGTTTAGGTATTGTTCTCCGCTCCACCAAAACTAAAAGGCATATGCAAGAGGGTGGATGTAGGGTTCAAAGAAGGAAAACAAAGTGCTATGGTCTGTCAGACCAAGCACGTGAAAAATTACGTGGAATGAACTACTTCAGTCATTAACCAAATCCCACTAGATTGCGGTAAGCTGTACATTGGGCAAACCGGACGCTGTCTAAGTGACAGGTTACGGGAGCACAAGTACACGTGCCAGCTTCTGACAGCGCCTAGCAACTTCGCTGTGCACTGCAAGCAGTGCAAATGCTCTCCGCTATTAGAAAGCACCGCAGTCATTGGCACATCAATAACAAAAACGGAGCGAGAAATATGGGAGGCACTTGCGATAGCAAAAGAAAAAGGGAAGTGCGTAAGCACTCCATCCATCATGCTTATCGAAGCTGAGGTTGACTTTGCCGGGGCGAACGGGTGCAAGTTAACAATGTTTTTCCGACCCAAAGCATCACCACATGTCGTCACCTTGTCATATCTTTTTATACCACCCCCCCCCCCCCGCCACATCTCTTGCTATATAAGCGTGGTCTTTAAGAGTCTTAAACAGTTGGTAGTTTGCGCCACGTACGGCGGCGTCTTGTTAGAGTTACACTAACGAACCTACGTCAGTGTAACACTAAGCGCAATATAATCATGCAGATTAATGATGTTTTCATGATTAACGATGTTACAACTGATGATTGCTTTGATAGCGGATGCGTTTCACTAACATTCAGGTCTGCCTTCACGCACGACAATGGTTCTTCTCCACGCTTTCATGCTTCAAATCTCCCCATGCCAGACGTTACTATTAATGAGAATGGAATACTTAATATGCTCGTTACTATTGATGTTAAGGAATCACCTGGTCCTGATCATTTGCCAAATGCGTCCTTAAAGCTATATGCGCAATTGGTTTCTTAAGAATCTGCATGTACTGTTTTCTAGATCACTATCGGAGGGCGATATACCGGCCGACTGGGGAACGGCAGCAGTAAAACCGCCACATAAGAATGGAGATAAGGAACAAATTTCGAACTACCATCCCATCTCCCTTGATTTCAACATCATGCAACCTTTTCGAGCATATTATACATAAGCACATTTCCGAATTCCTTTCAAAGCACACGATATTATCAAGCAATTAGCACGGCTTCAGGAAAGGTTTTTCTACATGCACTCAACTGGTAACTACTATACATAATTTTTCTCAGGCTATAAATTCAGGTAAACAGGTTGACGCTATCTCCATGGACTTTGCCGAAGCATTGAACAAGGTTTCCCACAAAAAGCTACTCCATAAACTTCATGTCATACTGGGTAACACTAATTCTAAATTGGCTATCGGCGTATCTTTCTAACAGGCAACAATGTGTTTCGTTTAGTAACCATTCCTCTGGGTGGCTTCCTGTCGACTCGCTTTCCCCAGGGTTTTGTTCTCGGACCATTTTTGGCTGTACTGTTTATTAACGATATTGTTGACGACATTTCGGTGTAAATCAAATTGTACGCAGATGATTGTATTATGTATTCAGAAGTAGAAAGCGTAAATGATCAGCTACGCCTAAATGAGGCCTTTGAGAAGGTTTTAAACTGATGCAATTAATGGCATATGACTATCGACGTTGACAAAACAGTTAATCTCGCAAGCACACTCCTCTGCACTTCCAGTATTCTGCTCATAATTCCCTGCTATCTGAAGTTGACCACATACGAGGGGGTACTCAAAAGAAACGGAACTAATTTTGTGGTGGACAAAGCTTTTGTAGTGCCCCGTTTCGCCGCTAGGAGCGCATAGGGAGAACATTCCTGAGTCAGTAAGGCGAGTGTCGTCGCTGAAGAAGGTCAGAACTAGTTGGGGCAGGGTTTATAGCGAATATGGTTTTGTGTGATCGGCGTTTGTTGCAACGGGTTATTTTTGTGAACAGCGTGCGGCGATGAAATTCTCCTTTTTTGCTCGAAATAAATGCAATAGAAGCTCTTGAAATGTTAAGAACGGCTTACAAGGGCGATGCTTTGGGGAAAATTCAAGAGTGTAAGTGGTTTTCCCATTTCAAAATGGTGACATGTCAACTGATGACAAACCTCATTCTGGTCGTGCTTCACGGCCCGAATGTATGAAAATTTTGAAAAAATTCGTGCAATCATCAACAAAGATCGACAACTAACCATTGAAAAAATTGTGGAGCTGTCGGGCGTGACCCGCAGTTCAGTGGAGCGAATTTTGACAGAATATTTGGGGATGAGAAGGATGGCTGACAAATTCGTGCCACGACTGCTGAGTGCTGAAGAAAAACAAGGTCTTGTGGGAGCTTGCTGTGCTTTGCAGGAAAAGTCCCCAAATTATCCAAACTTCTTCTTTTGAAAAATTATCATAAGTGACGAAAGTTGGTGCTATGTTTGCGATCCTGAATCAAAGCAACAATCAAGCCAGTGGAAGACTTCAAGTGCGCCTCGCCCCAAGAAGCATCGCCAGGTGAAATGAAAAAACAAAACAATGCTGATTTCTTTTTTTTTTGGATGTGAGAGGTGTTGTGCATTCAGAATTTGTTCCGCAGAGTCAGACAGTTTATTAGGCTTTGTACTTGGGGGCGTTGAAAAGACTGCGCCACAGTGTGCGGAAGAAGAGGCATGATTTGTAGCAGTCGGATGACTAGTTTTTCCATCATTACAATGCCCCTGCTCACACAGCCCTGTATGTACGACAATTCTTGACCAAAAATGGTATGACCACTGTTCCTCACTTCCCATACTCCCCCAACCTTGCCCCGTGCGACTTTTTTTGTTTTCTAGAATGAAAAGAGCCATGAAAGGAAAGGGTTTTACCGATGTTGCTGTGGAGAAGATAACGACGGAGTCAAGCAGCAGGACAGGTGAGCTTAAACAATGTATTGAAAACTGAAAGAAAAGACAAGTGTATTCGAACAAGTGGAGAGTGCTATGAAGGTGATTGAACGTTTGTGCTGAAAATGTGAATAAATCAGTTAAAAAATTAGTTCGAATTTGTTTTGGTACCCTCTCGTAAAATATCTCAGTATTTGGATTTCCAATGACCTCAGATGGCAGCAGCAAATCAATTCCGTGTGTAATTCAGCCAATCAAGAGCTCTTCTTCCTCAGACGTGCTTTGAGAATGACTACTCCTGAGATCCGCCTTCTTGCTTTTAACGTAATTGTACACCCGATATTGGATCACGCTTCTATTATCTGGTATGGTTTTACTGAAGACATTGAAGACATAGAAGCTATGAAAACGGGCAGTTCGGTATGTAAACAGCGTCGGACGCACGTCGATTACAGCTTTGCTAAACAGAGCCAATCTGGCTACCATGACTCAATGGAATCAAGTTTTAAGATTAAAATTTATGTTTCAACTAATCAAGGCACCTGACAACATAAACATTTCCCAGTTACTTACTTTTTCGAGAAGCTATATTACAAGCCAAAGACATGCACTGATGATTCCCCCCTTCACCAGCCGCAATAACTGTTTTAAGTACTCCTTTTTCCCCAGAACAATCACCGAATGGAACCACCCACCAAATGATGTGGTTTTACAGCCTTTTAAGTTGTTTCGTTCTCATATTACCCATTAATGTCTTTTCTTATACTTGCACTGGATGCGCATTTCTATTGCATGCTATCTTGTGTCTTGTTTTGCTTATTTTCTTTTTGCTTGAATAGTCACATCACAAAAATTGTAGCCTTACCCTGCGAAAATCCCATTATGTGATTGTAGAACTTGTAAATATATGAATAAATTTCCTCTCCCCTCTTCTTTGACTGGCGCTCACTCTCCTTTATTGAATATGGCTCCCCTTACGCGGTGCATCGCTAGCGGACGCTCCCCGCAAGTGCTGTCGTTACTTTTCACTCACGCTCGTGGAATTGTATTTTGTCGTAATTTTTTTCACGTTATATTAGGAATGGCTGCCGAAACATCAAAAAACGGTTCTCTAAATGTCGTGGTACTTGCGTGGCTCTCTCATTAGCTGTCAGACAATGTGTCACGCAGTGCGCCACCTCGGTGTTCGTTGATTTACCGCTGTCGCCTCCGCGCTTCAGTCGCTCGTCGGCCAGCGGGTGAGGTGCACGGCGAGCCTTCAAAATTAGGGCACGTGTCACTGACTTGTGAGCTACCGGTAAAGCAGCGGAAGCGGCCCGTCGAAAAAGAGGGTACAGCTAAGCGCTGCGCTAGCCAGGCTTCGCTCGCTCGTTTTCCACTTGTCAGGGCACCTTACACAACACCACGTATATACAGGGTGGGCCAGCCAACATCATCGGCCGCCATCATCGATGATGGTGAGCCGCCATCATCGGCTCACCCTCGCAAGCTCTCACTCGCACACGCAGCATGCGGCGCGTGGCGACGACGTTTCGCCCTTGGACTTTATGCGGAGCAACAATGCGACGGCGACGGCAGAAATGCGCCTGGAGTGTCCATATAATTACTATCGCAATATTAGCCGCACGATTACGCGTCCGCGAGCCGCGGCCTCAGCGCTCTCAGGCGTTACTTGTAAAAATTAAGTCTGCTGAATGTCTTTGCCCTCCCACTCAATGCCACTTCGAACTGCATTGGCTTCGATCATCACGCGGAAAAGCAGTTCGCAGTTCGTGGTGACCAACGCCAATACCGATGCCCCGCCACTCGCACGTGGTCGCCGAGCCAGCCATTGAGCACAGTTAATTCTTCCGAGCAACGCCTGGGACCGCTGGTGTCACGGAGCGCGGACGCGTAATCATGCAGCTATTTTCATATTTCGCGCGTTTTCTTTATAACGAGGAAAAAATAAATGCGCGACACAGTACACTGAAAAGAACCGCATAGTTTTTTAAATACAATTTTTACCTGTTCAACAAATTCGCGCCTCATTTAAGTAATTAAACAGTTCGTTAATTAACCTCATCTATTTATCTAGAGTTAAATTATCGAGAAAATGCTCCTGGTGAGGTACGTCACTGCTGACAGAATACCGTTGCTTGCGTCCTCGTATATTCTATATTTTATTTTTAGGAGCTTGGCTAGCGTTAGCTGGGGCACCCTGTACGTTTTCTTCTCTTTAGGGACTCGAGGAACGCGGCCTCAGTCACCTTCCATGTGTGTGCGAGGCTGATACGGCGAATCATTTGGGTGCTTACACGTGTCGCGCGCGGGTGCGAGAACTCCATGGTGCGCTTTGGATCTTCACACTATCTTATCAAAATGAACGCAGAGTAAAAACGATTAACTATCCTCAGGATTTGTTCCGGCCACTGACAGAGCGACGCAGGAATTCGTTTAGCCTAGGATCGAGCACCCTGCAATGTGAGTAGCGTTACTAGCAGTTTTTTTTGAGGCATTGTTCGTTCTCGGACGTTGGATAACTGAATGAATGCACCCGCAGCACGCGATCTGTCATTTACAGAGAAAATTAATAAGAAGCCAGTCATCACGATAATAATGCCCAATCACGTCAGATTTGGAGCCAATATTTATTTTTGTTCATCCGCGCCTATGAGTATTTAATTGCAGATGCGACGTCATGTCCTTACGTCATACGCACCAATTATCCTAGGCTGTTTCTACACTTACAGTCGCATGGAACTAAAAAATGCAGCAGCAAGGGCCTCCAGCCATCGTTGTCGATATGTTCTCATGACGGCGCGGTTAATCTCTCTGCACCTGCTAGGGTGGCATCGATGCGAGCGAATAGTGGCTAAAAGATGAACCAGAAAGTAACCGGACTAACCGCAACGTTATGACAGTTGGTTGTCGTCATTGGTCGGAGGGCTTCCTATGAGGGGCATTTGCCATGCATTCTTGAGTAGTATCCAACAGTAGGGACCTCGGATACAGAAGCTTCAAATATGATAGGCGGTGCCATACGTTTTCGTCAGCTTTGTTCAAGCGGCCCTTTACTCAAGTTCTCCCGTAACATTTTTTTTTATGTTTAAGGACAAAGTTTCGAATAAGGCAATTAGTGGAAAAACATTTGAGTCATTAAAGAAAAAAAAGTGGGAGCAACAGGCACTACCTGCAAATGCGACATGCTGCCCAAAGCTTTGCGAGGAGCGCCTACCTTGCGCACCTAAACGATGTCACAAAATGATACGTACTATAGGGGCCAACACACAAATTTACGGGGATTCGCAAGGACCAGTGCACCCGTCCTTCTTCTGCCCAAATAAATATAATCCTAAGGTTTTCGGGCTGCAGTGGTTAAGTTTCAGCAACTAAGACAAGGGACACAGCACACGTACGACACAGGCCATTTCGTGTACGTTTTATGTCTACAAATAGTCTCCAGACCCCAAAAAAGGAAGGTTTATAATCAACCCGGTTGATTTTTTGAAACCAGACCTTCCACCGCTCCGCGTCTCGCTTCGCAGATGGAATCCTGAGAGTAGCCTGCCGTCAGTTTCATTTGCGCTGCACCTGAAAGCACAGCAACACGGCGTCGCGAACGCTATAGCAGAACGCTACGCTATAGAAAAAGCACAGAGGCGCGAAACGTGGCATCTGGATGCGGCAGCTCGCGATGTTGTTTGGCTCCTCGATGGAGGCGGAAGCAAAACACAAGCAAGAAAAAACAAATAGCCCGCGCGCATGACGGCGTTCGGCGAAACGGAGGGTCGAACGTCGAGGAAATTCGAAGCGCAGGGGGACGGCGGCAATCTTCAAAAGACGGCGTTAGCTACAGTTGGCGCACGCTGCTCGTCATAAGTGGTTTCACCCCACTACTAACCAGTGATTGGGCTCGCCCAGCGGGCTTCGTCTGCGAACCGGGGATTGCTACGGCATGGTTCGGGAAAGAAGAGGACGAAGACGAGAGCTAGCGACAGTCTTTCCACGCCGTCATTTCATTGCCTGTGAACAATCCCTATTTACCCTTGACAATATAATTTAATTGCATATTTGAAACTGACAAATAATTTAGATTGTATGGCAATTTCTTTAAAAGCCGGGTTGTGCACTCAGAAAGTTTGGTAATTAAACAGTTTCGTTGCACAGTTGGCCCTGTGTTGTGGTATCTTGAAGCGAAGATGTCTTAAGACTATACCGGGCGCTCAAAATTAATCTGTATGGTTTTCTTAAAGTTAAGCACTCGGAGGCACGCGAAGACCACCTTCGCATATCAGTTATGTGGCCATGCGGAAACAAAGTGAGATGATAATTGGCACTATCAGCAGCCCAATTAACTAAAACCGCACTATTAATTTTTTATTGACTGCAGTAAGTGGATATGTTTGTATACAAAAGTTACAGGCAGTCGCGTTTCTTCACAGTCTCACTTGGAAGAATTCTTCAAGCATATCTGTGCTCCGAGATATCCGTACTCCAAATTTTAATTGTCGTTCGCATGATTACGAATGCAAAAGAGTGAGTAGCGGCGCGAAGCTCCTTCCTGAGGTGACACGGCTGTTCCGTGCGGCGTTTAGTCTAACAGGGCGGGGCATAGGCAAAGATGATAACTGTTCCCCTTTCCCTCTGAGCTGGGGAAATCAAGATATGACAGCGCGGTGTGCTGTGCAGTTGTTGCTCTTGATTTCAATAAAAGTTACAGTCCTTGGAAATTGTCAGTCACTTTATTTGCGTAGCTCAGGCAAGGACCATGCCCGCTCGTCCACTATTACCCACGCACACTGCCCTCCGGCTTCTGCGCTGTGCCATTATCTCGGCATGGCTGCTGCCGTCATCGTTACAGGCTGCGTGGTCGCATGTTACGTCAACGGTTCCAGGTTCTTCGATTTCTTATTTCTCCAGCCGAGAGGGAAAGGGGGTGAGTTGTCATCTTTGCCAATGCCTCCCCCCTCCCCCCCCCCCCCCCCGTTGTCAAACTAAACACCGCACGCAACAGCCACTTCACATCAAGGAGGAGCTTTGCGCCGATCCTCTCTTCCATGCTTAATCATGCGAACGACACAATATCGAGCCGGATATCTCGGAGCACAGACACACTAGAAGAATTGTTCCAACTGATAGTGTGTAGAAACACGACTGCCTCTAACATTTCAATACAAACATGCCCACTTACTGCAGTCAAGAAAAATTTAAGTATTCAATTTTAGTTAATTAGGCTGCTGAAAACGATAATTATCATCTCACTTCGTGTCCCCCTGGCCACATAACTTATTTGCACAGGTGATCCTTGCGTGCGTCCCAGTACCTAAATTTAAGAAAACCATAAAGCTTAATTTTGAACACCCAGCATTGCGTATTGCTGGGGAAGTATACATAACATTCCTTGTAATTACACACAATAAGTATGATGCTAATTTGAGATCAATTGATTCACCTTTAAAATTGCACACTGTACAAAAAGAAATCGCCATATTATTTACGCTTTTAAGGTTCCTAATGCAACCCACTGCTCGTTTCTGAAGAAGTTTATTATAGCTATGTTTGGTTTGCTTGTTGAATCTCCTGTTATTAAACAGTTATGGAGGTAGTTTTGAATGACCGAGAAATTAAACAGATTTAAGCTGTGCTTGACAAAAAGTCTGCAATCCCGGACTCTCAACCAATGCATTCGCTAAATATTCGCACGTGTATTTGTTATCTTTTTCGAGTAACCCCTTTTCACCGTCTAACAAATGTTATCGGTCAGCGCGGGACGCGCCCGCGTGTATCGGACGTTTATCGAATGTTATCGATGATTCTTTCCGCTGTCTGTTGTCACCGAAGCTTGTGTAATCTAACTGCATTAGCGACGCGAATTGTGTAGAGCTTTCTGGAAGTCACGCGGGCACCAGCGATAATTCTGGAGCCTTCGATGGCTCACGTAAGAAACCGATGCGCTTGACCGGCAGACATGGGCAGATCAGATTTCGACGATCGCAGACCGTGTTCGCTGCTATTGCTGCGCTTTGACTGTAACTTGCTTTTGGTGGGCACAAGTTCGCCGAACAAAAGTTAGTTTCGTCGTTCACAGATTTGCCGCTGTATTAATCGCCGTCACCACTACGTGACAACATTGATTCGCATTATGAGCGGATCTGACGATGTGGTTAAGAAAGCTTGGAACGTTTATTTTGATTTTGCTGGCTTGGTAAGCGATAGGGAAAAGTCATGCGCAGAGCACCTTCTCATTACAGATATAAACCGGTCGTTGGCATTTGCTACAACCCGAGAACTGTGTAGATCCTGGCTCTGTTAATTAACCCGGAGCAATAGCGCCGAGGTATAGTGCGCGTCATCTCTCCGTTGAACGCCATAAATGAACGCGTTGCTTAATTTGCACCCTATTGAGTGCGTGCGTTCAAAGTGGCGACGCTTCCTCTTGAACTCTCCACACTCTGGACGAACGGTGGGTGTTGGACGGCACGAGTGACCTATGAGCATATTGTATAGGAAGGCTTAGCTTCGCACTGCTTCTCTCGAAATTCAGGCCAGTCTAAGGAAAGAACAGCGCCACACGAGTGGCGCGAAATTGGCACAACCCTCGCCCCTCAGTGCGCTCGCGTGTGTAATGAAAGATTCTCGAGCGCTCGCCATTTCACTCAGTTCGTAATTGCCACCACCATGTGCCGCACGCGCGCTTGACAGGACTGCGATCAATCAACTGTGCCACGGCATATTCCGTTGTGGTCAGGCCCTTCGCAGTTGGCCGGACGTAGCCGAATCGGACTTCGACTAGTAGACGCACTCGTCCGAAATGGCTGCGGCGATTCGATATGCAAAACAAAGAAAAAGTAAAAAAAAGGGGGGGGGGAGGAATCTGGAGCGCAGGCGGTGCCGCGCCAGCTGTTCTCGCGGAAGTCAATGGTGAATCTGTCCACGCTTTCCGGACGGGGTTCCGCTAAGGCACTGGCAAGAGGGCGCCAAATGGCGAGTCCCACAGGGCTCATTAACACGTGGCATGTTTTACTTTGCTTTTCTAGTGGATTTTGTTGGATCGTTTGGAGGCAGCGTTACTTTTATTCCTCAGTCTTCTTGCAGTGATTTTCGTGCCATGCTTCCTTCCGCTTATTTCGATGGTCTGCAGGCGCACTGCGGCTGCTCTTGAGACACGTGTGCTACCCTGTTAAAGCCAGAGTTCCGCATAACTAGAGATCTTCCTAAAGCGAACCAAAACTAATTGGTTTAGCGCACGGCTGAATGGGGAAAGAACAAATTTCGGAGAACGGCGTTGCTACCCACTCCCATATAAGTCGCGTGGTCGCCCGGTTATCTCGGAAGAGAGACGGAAAAAATAAAGAAGCCGTGCCTTTTTTGTGAGGTCACAGATCTGCTTTTACAATCTCTTGGAAGTCTTGAACTTAATTTGCTAGCAAAGTTTTGCAATTAAAGAGCCATTGTCAGTAGTAGTAAGCGTTAAGCTGCAAGGTACACTGGGATTTTCACGCACGTGGGTGTTCTCTGCAGGATCCTTTACGATTACATTATTGCGTTAACGTCCTGACTTCATCAAGCGTGCGTTCCCTTGCTAACGTATCGTCTCAAGCTCCGTGTAAACATTATAAAGCTGGCCCACAAGAACGGCCTACACCGAAGACTCCCTCCTGGGATAATAGAGCATTTTTGTTTTTATTTCCATCATTTGCCAATTAGTTCAGGAAGTCAACCAATGAAAACTGATTAAAATTTAAATGGACGTGTTCGTGGGATATTAAATGTAATAAATTATAAAAACAACACGTCCCATTTTGTCCAGCTTGTTCGTCAGTCTCTGTTATGAAGCGATGTTTGGGTGAACTTTCTTTCCTTCATTTAAAATTCATCTGTTCTTGCTTGTCTGTTCACCATATTACCATCCTTTTTATGAACATGAGCTTGTGTAACGATAGCGTATGCTTCACATTCGGCTATATACGCGCATATCCGTCTAAAGGGTTCACCATGTCTTGGGGACGACACAATGCGAATGCCAAGAAACGAAGTCCGCGAAATGATGAATAATGATGAATGTGATGTTTTGTGGCGCAAGGGCCAAGTATGGCCAAAGAGCGCTAGGCCAGTATTAACTAGTTGGCTATTGAGCGATGCATTACGATAGGTATATGCGACGTGACTAACCGTAAAGGGACCTAAAACAGTCGCTGTAAGCTGCGTAAAATAGATACGTAGTAAAATAATGACAACGAGTTGTGAGGTGCAATATGAACATAAAACATGTACTTTGACCAGATGATTTACTAAAATTAAATGACAGTAGCACTACTGCTTTATTAGGGCCATTGAATGCGAGGGCGTGAAGACACGCGCTACACTAGACATAACTAACGCTGCAGCAGCTTCTGGTTAGAGGCTGTATTGCATAACTTTCGGAGTGATAACGTGTAGTATAAGAATGTCATTAAAAATTTAAAACAGATTTGGTGTCGAATAATGGGTTTGTCCTATGAAACTGTGCTAGGTGTAATAGCGTAGGCTGCCAATATGCGCTAAAGGAATGGGCTTTTTCCTCTCGATTTCTGCTTCCTGACACTCCACAAGGGCATGGGTCACGGTCGGCCTTTCACCGCATCTACCTCATGTAGGAGGCTCATCACCAGTCAGCAAGAAGTTATGTGTACAGTATGTACGTGTGCCCTAACCTCCCTGCCTTTCTCTGCATTATTTTCTCTCTCTCTCTATTCTTAGTCTACAGAACAGGACACCGCTTTGTCATGATATTATTATTGACAGGGAATTGCTTAACTCTAGCTTAATTAGATGAAGTTTAGGTTAATCGAGGTTTTGAAGTCCGACAAGCATTACCAATAGTCTCTTATTTTTTTCCGAATGAAAGGTTTCAAATTTATGGCGGCGACAGCCCCGTCAAAAAATCCTTCAAGGACATCGTGTTGTACGTGAGTGATTGTTGACGGTCATTCAGGACTTCCTGTGAGCACGCTTCCAATACCAAGACGAATCCTTAATGTTCCTCAAGGCTCTCTGCTGGCGCCCCTCCGACACCAATACGATTCCTAAATGTCCATCAGGTCTGTCTGTGGAAACCTTTCCAACACCAATACGAATCTTAAATGTCACTCGAGACCCTCTATGGACATGTTTCGAACGCAAATACGATTGCTGAATGTCCTTCAATGCTCTCTGTGGGTGTCTTTCCTATACGAACACGACTAAAATCCGTCAAGACTCGCAATGCATGGCTGTGTTGCAACGAAAATATACAGCTGATGAATTAGCTAGTTCGGTCGCTGTTAAGTTTGTATTTAAACGCGTTTCGCAAACCAACTATTCGGCAGACCATGTCAATTAAAGACAACTTTGTTTTAGTACGCCTACAAAAAGCGACCGACAACCACGAGTTGTCGCAGTGTGCAGACTTTCATGCCGAGGACGCCGAAAAGCTGCCGACTGTCGTTTGAACGTATGAGCCGCGGAGCGACAACATAGTTTGTTAGCATCAGCAGAACGATTTACGAAGACGCGTGTGCTTGTTTTTATACTTTCTCGTGCTCAAAATGAGTTGAAACATTCTTCCGTAGTTTAAACGCACCAAGTATCCACCCTTTGCAGCCGCCGAAATCGATCGCAAGCCGACATCAGTTCCGTTTCAGCGAAGGATGCAGGCCTAGCGCAGCCGAGTTCATGCACCGCAACAGGCTGCTTTGAATTACACTATAAGCATTTAAGGAACGATTATAACTGCTTCTGTAGTTCACTTCCGTCCATATAGCGACTTGAACCGCTCTTCACTTCGTGCAATCGCAAATAACGGGGAGCGACGACACGGCGCGGTGCCAACTTCGCATCGCCGTTTCGGTGAAAGCTTGGCGGTCACACTCGCTGGCTGGCGCTTCCCGGGATGAAATGGGGTAACATGCAGATGGATGGATCTGTACGTAATATTATATTGATGCATAACTAAGGTTATTGAGGTGGTCTGTTCTCCATCTATACAAGAACGGCAGCAAGCGGTGGCCACTTCTATACAGTATGCATTCAGCTAGCGTAAATATATATGGGCCTCGCTCATGTGGCTTGGCGTCAGAATGCTAGCTTCGCCGTTTTTGACAGGAAACAAACTTTGTCTATATGAGCGATTGTATGCAGTGTTTCATCTAACTATAATGCTTTCTTGAACATGCAAACCGTACACGCATGATGAAGATCGAGTACGAAGTGCGAGAGCATTTGACTAAAATCTTCAGTAACAGCTAGACCTCCCGGTCGCGGATGGCTGCGCACGGGTAATGTAACGCTGCTCACATGCGCAAGTGTGTGTGTTTTGCAAATGGCAATGTTATGGCACTATTGATGTCACCGCTCTGCGGTTTCGCTCGAAGGTGACCGCAAAGATGAGGTCACACCTCCAGTAATGCGTGTATAGAAACAAACGCTCAGTGCCGATCTGGGGTACCCAGTCAACAGACCACGTTATTTTTATTTTTGGCTTAAGCTACAATACCATTTGTTCCGTGAGTTTTATTGTACGCCCTGGGAAAAATAAATTACGACAAAATGCACGTTCGCAATCGCTTCAACCGCATACAACCAGCAAAAGCTTTTCGATCCGCTTAGTTAACTTAGAGGGTGCAACCACTGAAGCGGGGATGTATACACCATCTAGTACATTTACGGAAGTCCCAGCAAATATAGGATAAATGCGCAAGCAAAACCGAATTTTACTCGAATAAGCCAGCTATCCGTGACTGGGTAGTGCGGCACCAAGGAGCACCTTGTGCCGGGCCGATCACGAAGGCTGTGAACAACGGTTAACAAAGCAGCCAATACCTCGTCTGCCCGCTTTTATCGTTTTATTGCCGCAAATACTGTTAGTGTGACGTAAATATGTGGTGTTGTGTGCTGAAGAGTGGAGCAAGGCTCCTTGGAACAGGGATTGATGTATCGTGAG
Organism: Dermacentor albipictus; assembly: GCF_038994185.2. Lineage (NCBI taxonomy): Eukaryota > Metazoa > Arthropoda > Arachnida > Ixodida > Ixodidae > Dermacentor > Dermacentor albipictus. The sequence continues at coordinate 91,770,997 of NC_091821.1, forward strand.
CGAAGAACAGAAGCGTTGGATGGTTACGCAGCTCGACCAAGGCTTGGCTCCCGGTGGGTTCTTTGTGGCCGTGCAGTGTATGCTTGTCTACTCGTTCGTATGGGAGATCACCGTCAGTGCGCGTTGTTGTAGCGGGAGGATATTTGTGCTGAATGAATTTCAGTTCGTCTACAATACTCTGCCTACGGCGGCATCGAAGAAGTTGTATCGTGTTCGGGTACACGTACGCCGCTTGAATACGCCCGACACCGCACCCAACGAATGTTGGTGCTCAACACGCACTCGTAATTTTCTGATGAGGTAAGTCCGTTGTCATTTTATTATTTCGATAGCAACTATATGGAACTCCAGATTAGCAGCGCGCTTCATCTACTCGGACTACTCGCGATACAGTAGCGCAACTAACCATGTAAAGAGGGCAAATCTTCAAACAGTAAGAAACCACAGAATAATTTATAAACTTAAATTTATATACCTTCTCTACCATGTGCATAACAAAATTCCTTGTTCTCGCTACTTACAAGACCCCTTTAAACCCTCGACCAGAACTAACCACTGTGAAACCATCCGTCAAATATTTAGTAAATTCCCATAAATATTCCTTATTTCCCCATATCCTAATGGAGCAAATTACCGAGCACTGTAGTGAATTACACGACACTTCATTAATTTGTAAAAAACATAGAGACAATAGCATTTTTCGATATTTACTTGTTGATACTTCCGACTAGCTGAGTGTTTTCTCTCTCGTTTCTTTGTTGTACTAATACTATACTTCTATAGCGTTTGCGTTTCCACAGGGATTTTGTTTGTTTTGATTAATTTTTATGCTTTCTCCTGTTTTCATGCTCACTGATACCCACTCCTGCTTGGGCCCGGAAATAGTATGCAGTATCCGTAAATAAACAAATAAATAAATAAAATTTCTGTCGTCGCCGCGATGTTCCATATAAAGTGCAAGAGCGATAACATCGTCGCCGCGCGCCGCATGCTGTATCAACGAGTGAAAACGTGCGAGGGTGAGCCCACGATAATGGCCGAATCTCGCGCGCGCAAGCGAAGAAAGCAGGGAGAAAGCGCGCCGTCTTCCGTTGCACGCAAGGCACCGGGGGGAGGGGAGAGTGGGGGGGTGTTCTACGGGTTTTTCTCCGGCGGCAGGCTGCGTGCGGCGCGGCCACGCGGTCCCTGTCTTGAAAGCGATCTGCGATGCGCACAGAGTGCACCGAGTGCTGATAACTTCGTGCGCGCTGTGTTTTTGCCGCTCAATTTGCGTTGAAGCGATAGGCAGCACAAAGGTCACTTCTGCACAAAGGTCCTTCAAAGGTCACTGCTGCCACTGCGCTTGCTCACGCCAGTGTTTTGAGAGCCAATGTCCGTAGTGATCGAGTGTGATGTGTTCATGTTCGACTGCGCGCGTGACACCCTGCTTGTCAATTTGAGTAGCAAGCGAATGCTTGCAAGTTTATACGGCCGATAGAAATACTATTCTTACTTTGTATAGCTTACTACTAATTTGCTATCGCAATCGATGCTTCGCACTGACGACGAAACTCTGGCATTTTGTTTGGTCTGATAGTGTAGTGTAAAAGATAATGTGTTATAAGTCGGTTTGCCGAACTGAAATAATATCCCAGAAGGCCAGTAAACAACGTCTTTATTATGTGGGCATTATTGCAAAACTCATTATCCAGTGTCCAGTGCCATGGTAAATTGTGGGCCCAGTTTCGCGCGCTGGACGCTGATGTGCTGCGCAGGTGCGGCATACTGGGAGGCGCTGGTATACTGGTGAGAAAAGGAGCTATAGCGCGTAAATTACACGGTGCCTGGGCACCATACATATTTTTTTTTGGATACACAAAGCAACGGAGAGCGTTCTAGCACAATAAAAATTAAACGAAAAAAATAAAACATTACCCCCAAGCTTCGATACTGTTATCTACACAGCCCAAACCCTGTACTTTACCATTAATCTACGCCAGCAGATCGTATAGGGCGTGAATCATTTGCAATATCAAGATCCAGGCGCAGCTTTAGTTTCGCAGACGCGTCTCGCACTGACATGGTAGATGCTTAATCGCCCCGCAACTAAAACTTACGCCTGTATCAGACAGAAAAAGTTCTCCGTATTCAATAGCATGCTTGGAAGTACCACAACAGTGATTTTCTTTGCGATTGTTATTTTAACTTAGAAAAACGTCCTAAGTGAACCGCCGACCCAGGACGCTGTATGGGCTTACTGCCGATTTTGATAGCCGTTTCTTGTTCTTCGCGCAAAGGATCTGCAACATTTTCTTCATTTAACGATGCGTTTCAATCAACACGTCTGTTTATAGTCACATATCTTAGTCAGAGAAGCAGCTAGTGCTTGCTGCCTTCGGCGACAGCACATATACGTATGTTTAAAACGCGTCACATCGGCGCTCATCGCTTGTGGTGACACTGTAGACAAAAAAAATGATTTATTTAAGAACACTGATGCGAAAGCTGAAATATAAAGTGGTGTATCCTTGTTAGATTTGCTGATTCCGGAGCCCAGACCGACCAATGGCGTGTAGAGGGACTCGGTGGGTACGCTAGGCCTAAGCTTCGTGGAAGGGCCTAGCGCGGGTACCGGGCGATTGCTCAAATGTGTGTATTTGAGCCTCAGAGCTTTTATCTATTAATTTTAGTACACTAGGGAAAGTGGAAGCACTTGAATCGCCTCATATTTGTTTTCGGTGCGATAACAAATATCCTTTCTGGGAGTCCGTTCGAATGCGTCTGAATGACTTCTGCGTTTCGTGTCGACTCCACAACATTGCGACCACAGCGACAACTCGAAATCGCTAGTTGCGCACAAACTACTCAAAAAAGAGGCGTCATCTGCGTTTGCGTGATTTCGTCAAGGATATAGCTGTCCGCCCACTCAAAAGCGAAATGCAAAAAACGGAAGTGATTTTCTGTGTCAAATACGTATGCATACACAGATCATGAACCATGAAAGGTGCGTAATCAAGCACCTAGCTTTATTCCAAGCTGCGACACGAAATAGACTTTTATGACCCGACGATATAGCTTTATTTAGGACAAGATATTACTATCTAGCGATGGATATTAGTACCTTGCGTACTGGATCCAGTGCGGCACAAACGCAACCAGCGCAGTTTCCAGTGCGAGCCAGCGAACTGCAGCGAGAACCAGTGCGTGCACAGCACAAGGCAGTGCGCCCCAGCCTCATAGCAGTGAAACCAGCGTCTCGTCTAGTGTGACCCAGCTCTTATCCAGCATTCTCACTGGTGTCGCAGTGATTCCCAACGAGCGCCAGCATCCCCAGTGTGATTCAGTGTAAAAAAAAAAAAAAGCGAGCTGGTTTCACCCTGAAGGGCACTGGAAGACGCTGGTTTTTGGAATGGGGGGGGGGGGCACGTTACAAACGGTTTATCACCGGTGTCACCCGCGACCTTTGGATCACGATGAGTGCTGATACATGGTCCCGCAATCCGGATTTAGTTGAGTTAGCTCTAGCGCACTAGGTGTCGTTACTTGAGTGCGAAGCTCTTTGCGAATTTGCCAACTTTGCAGCAAAGTTTATAGTGCAGCCGGCAGCCTGCGATCACGATCATTAAGCTCTATTACAGTTTACTCTATCCGGGTCATGTGCCGTCGCGATGTGAAGGGCCCGCGTAGCAGCACTCGATTCTGATCGAGCTTCATTCGGATATGGCTCGATCGCGATTTAAATTACCCGTGTAAAACTTTCGAGCTTCCGTTCACGACGTAGGATAAAAGTACCTTAAGTTACCCACATGACTGTCTTACTGACGCTAACTGGCCGGTTGAGCACATTATTGTATCCGATCATTTGCCTTAGATGCAGTGGTTCAATAGGTATTGTGGTTAATTTTTTGCTTGCGTGCAGTTGTTTACTGTAACAACGAAAAAAAAACTGTTAGAACTACTGTATCTTTGGCGTAACTGCCTGGGGTGCAGCAAGGTGTTTTGTTTCGAATTGTATTTGGGCTGGCAAGATGTTCGGGTCAATAAGTTAGCTGCATATGTTGCATAATCTACCATAAATTTGGACATGTCAGAGAAAGCAAATAGAATCATCCTGGACTGTCATTTACAAATAGGTCCATTGCATTTCTAACGCGAGGACTTTTTCTGTATGACAGCCAGATCGTCTTAGTACTTAATAAGAAGAAGCTAAGATGACATTACTAAGCCATCATTTTCTGTTACTGAAACACTACTTGCTGTTTTCCAGCTGGAGCTGAGGCTGCTATCTGCCATAGGTCTATGTCTCAAGGTAATGCAAGAATGCTGTCTCGAGGAAGGAATTTTCTATTTCAGTTTATGACTGTCAATCAGGGCTGTCTACTTAGCTGTGTAGGTAATCAAAGTTGGTGACCTTACAGGGCCGTTGGACAAGCACCTTTTCAATATTACAACACGTTTGACAAAGCGCAGCTGGGGCAGTATGCGACATGGTTAACATATAAGTCAAATTAGACTGTCTGAATTAATATATTGATGTCACTCAATTGTCATGTTGTAGGTGAAAATGCTAAAGAGGGAGAAAAAACTTTTCCTTCTGTAGCTTGAACAAGGTGATCAAGCTGATAGACATGAAATTAGGCATTTACAGATGCGTTCTGCAACATAACCCTCGATAGCTTCCGAGTCAAGTGCTACGCTATAGTTTCTTTGTAAAAGATAGAGCAAGTTTCAACATTCCATGGTATCTCATTTACTGTTCTGAACTGTTGCTTTTCTTGCACGTTTGTCAGTTTTCTCGTGCATGTTTTTATTGCTTGTGGCCGGTTAGACAGCTCTGGCAGCACGCCTCAGAGTTCCAACAGCCAACTATCCTATCTAGCAACTGTAATAAGATCGTGCCAGCTGCTTTTGTTCATGTTTTGCCAGAAAGTAGGGGCAGTTCAACCAGAATATAATGTTCGTTGCAGAAGTATGCACCAACTGGTCCAAATTGTCACACTGTTGTTACTACTGGCATTGTGGAAAAAATTATTCATACCGCAAGTTAGCATGACCACTTATTGGAAGGTGTTAAAAGTTATTACCATTTCCAGTTGCTTAACGAGAGCTTTGCAGTGGCCACTTTCATCGCACTGCTCACAATGGACTCGGGTATTGCAGCTTAACTTTGCCATGAGCACTCAACTGTATGCGAACCACTTAATCTTTTGGGTAATGAATAAAGGGTAATGTCCTGGGTGGTAATACTGGGAAATGGGGCTTTGCACTTGCTGCAGAAAACTGTGCAGGTTGCCTTGGCATGTTTATTAGTTAATATTTCCTCCATTTTCATTTGGTCGCTTGCCAACAAGCACCTGTACAATTCAGGGTTGAGATGTACGGTGCTAAATCTCTCTCTTAGCATGTCAACGTGTTCGTATACCTTGTGACTTTATTCGCCTAAAAGCAATCACGTTTTTGGCGGCTGGAGAGTCGTGAAGTCCTCCTCAAGCTTTGTTTTGATCTTTCCGTGCTTTTTGACATTCTGCATTCCACCACTGGATGGAACACGTTTATTTACCAGTCCGTCCATTTGATGGCTGTATTTTGCGGCAGCCTCATTTATAAAGTCTGTGAAATACGCCACAGCATCGTCTATTAATGCGAAAGCATTATGTGCACCATTACGCGAAAATCCGGCGTTGTAGTCGGCGGCAGATACAACAGGGAAACGTAGTTAGAATGTATTTACAAGAAGTGCAAGCACTGAACCATATGGTTGAATGCTTGCTTGCTTGTTCCTCACTTGTGGCGCTTACCCACTACGGGGGATTGGCCAAGAAGCCGGCGGTTAAAGGGTAAAGGGAATGGGGGAGAGGAAAACCTAAACGGAAAAGTAAATCAGGGTGAAGTATAGCGTTCTTGTTAATTAAAAAAATAGATTTACGTGGCAGAGACAGAAATAAAAATATTTGTAATTGTATATAAATAGCAAACTTGGTGTTTTTTTGTGGTATTAGTATAGTTTCGAACGCACATTCAGAAATTCAGTGATCTATCCAATTATTGATTTCGACAATGCGCGCCAGATCAAAAGCGTCTTCTTCATTGACGTTTCTCTAGAGGAATATAACCGTAACAGTATGGCGCCAGCTGCACCAGAATCCTCGATGAGCAGGAAGACAAAATAATTTGTTCAGAGAGAATCAGGGGTGTTGCTCACATCCGTTATGTTGGGGTACGGCACATAAGCTAAGAATTTCCATGCTCTTTCTGAAGAACAGCTTTCTTCTTGCCGCTGAATGCGTCTCATGTACCGATACCTTTAGGTAACATGAGCCTACATTCAACCCTCTTTATAAGAATAGATAGCATGCCCTCTTCTGCTACTTTCGGTAGCTTATCATATGCACGCCGTGGGGAGAAGAACGAAATGAACGATATAGGTAAGCATTGGTATTGCTCAGAGGAAGCGCGACGAGATGAATGCGTAAAACTAACATTGCGCTCTTGTGTCTGTGTTCATATTAAGTCCTTTTCGACAACCATCACTTTTTGTAGGAATATACTCTTTAAAAAAAGCATCGCTTTAATTCCAGCCTGCTACTCAGGTTTTAAGAAAAGGTGTCTTCGGTTCTCCTCAATCTGTGTCATTAAAATCCCATTGCAAACTATAGAAGAGTATGTTTGTAGCGCTTATTTTTCTCGGTACTGCAATGCCGTTTTATATACTGGTGGTGCAGTGGTCATATTACAACCGTAAACCCACCTGACGACAATAATTTTTACTGTCACATTGTCTGCGTCACCCAGGGGGGCCAGCTTGATGTTACTTCACTTTTCGGATCTCGAGCTCATAAATCCTTAGCGCAGTAAAATGGCCGCATTCTGCTGCCGCCTGACAGAACAATCTTTCGGAGCTTTTTTTTTTTAATGCAATTAGCGCTCTTAGCCTAGTACCTCCATTTTGGTAGGCTGCTATCGAACTGCTATCGGATAACTTTCTTTAAGACAAACATAAAAAAAAAGCTAACTATGTACACTGGTTGATGTCCACCCCGGTTCCCTCAACACAGCAGCCAGATGCTCTACCCTTTAGACCATGGATGCTTCTTGCCCTTCCTTATTGCCATGCACGCATAGAAAGCCCAAATGACACCCATAGCAGCTTCAATCGTGGAGGAGTTCGTCTGTCTCGAGGCATGCAGGCGCAATGACTCTCCCGCCCCGTACGCCGACAAGAAAAGGCTCCAGCACAATAAAGATATTTGGAGGCTGTGAGCAGGCGATTCAGCCGTGGATCCACAAGGCATGCTTTGCGAACATGATCCATCGGGGGCGAGATGGTCGGCGGCAGGGAGGCGGCGCTCGCTGATTGCACCGCAATGCACGGCGATCATTACTGCGCAGTGCTAAAAAACCGGCACAAGATGGTGCACGATGAGATCTCAGCTGGCCGCCGGCGATCCACACTCCGATCTCTGCTTTTCCTCGCGGTGCTCAGCCGTGCCTGCATTGTGCGCAGCTGCTCGCGTGTGTTTTGCCAAGGCATCACCGCGGCAGCGAGGATAGCCGCGCCAGCAGCAAAATACCATTAAAGACGCACGAAGGCTGGCTGCGCACTGGTCTTTCTGTACTCGTCGGAGTTCCCCCGATTTCCCGGCTGCTTTGACGCAGATGAGGCACGGGCACCCACGTTCGACGAGGAGGACGAAAAAAAAAACTGCATTTTGCCGAGATTCTGAGTCATAACGAGGAACACAATTAGCCGAAAACTAGTTTAGAGTGCCAGTGTGAGACAAGTGCCAGCATGAGGATCTAAAAGGCCTGGTGAGGATTTATGATTTTAGAGAGCACATCTATTTCTACATGTCAGGAAAATTTCACCGGTCTTACTCAAACATTTGGAACCGCATTACAATAATGTCGCTGTACAGACCCATATATATACTCTTATAAAATGTTAAAAACATTTCTGATTTCTTCAGTGTTTTGCAATGAGCAAAATACGGAATAGGTAGCAAGATACGGGAGCCCGAAGTTGACAACTGCCTGGGGTTGTCCGCAATGTGTACATATAAGGCTAATAAATGTCCTACGCGGGTTACGATATACGTGACGGTATTACCATAGGATAATGGCTTGTACGTTACGAACATCCGTCCGTAACATGCTGCAAAGCAGTAAAGGGTGCAGAACATATAGTCGTCTTTGATATTTTTCGCAGTGGTATAAATTTCACTTTGTAAAGCTCTCATTATTTCCACTGGAAATATTTCCTTTCCGGGTAGTCTTGCGTTAAAGACAAAATAATAGATACCTTCAGTGAAAGACACGAGCCTGCAAATCATTAAAGAAAATGAAAGCATGTAGTCAACACGGGGTTCATCTGTGTCTCCTCATTACCATTTTTACCGCAAGGGCATTTTTAGTATTCCTGTTACCCTGAAGTTCTCCCGTTAGTTTTGTCTGTCGAGTCGCGGCTATGACTCTTTATTATTTTGTGTGATCACGCATAACGCACAACACCACCTATATAAGTTTATTTTGGTTTAGCGTTCATTTCTTCATACCGGAATTTGAAAGGCACTTCCTGCTCCTAACATATCGCCGATACAATTGATTTCTGGGGTGTAAGCTTGTGCCCTTGGCGACGGTCACGCATACAATTGTTCTTGACGGCCCTTCTGGACCAAAAATGTTTCACCGCCTAACCTGCAGCTTTTGAAACTCGTTATCACAACGCCCCTGCAGGCAATTACGCTCCGACCACCGCCTAAGTGCGCCTACGCATTTCACCGTGCTGTGACGTCACTAATAGTGGCGCGTGACTTCAAGGCTACAGCAGTTATTTGTTTGATCTGTTGCTTCAATCGACGAATTAAAGGTTTACAGCAATAATAAAACCTACAAATCGATTGTCTGCGTGTCTTTTTGTACATCGCGTCGTCGTAGCAAGAGAGATGTATACTCGTACTTACGTTTCGGCTGCTTGTTTGTGCGTCGTGCAGTCGTGAGTGCGGTGAACGAAACTGTGCCATTTTCTACCTTGTTCCGGCGCCGCGATCATGCTCTGTGATCCGCTTGCGTTTTGCCTTAGTGTTTGTGTAGTACTGACTTACACAGCTAGTCAGATGTTCTCGTGCAAAGGGCGCAAAATCGTGCGCTGGGCGAAACGAGACAAACAACTCCAGCACTAGACCGTCAGCGGAACTGTGTCGCGCAGCAAACGAGCGAGAGAAAAAAAAAAAGAAATAAAAGAAGGCGGAGCCCGTGACGTTTGCGTCCCGCGATCCTCCAGCTCCGGTACGGAAGAACGCAGGGAAGGAATTTTGTTTGCGGAGGCTAGACGGGGGCAAGTGGAGAGAGTATCTGTGTTGGCGGTGACGTTCATCTCCTGGAGTGCTGGGTTACCGGCACTGAAATATTTATATCTCAGTTACTAATGAGCCAATCTGAAAAAATTATTTCGTTAGGCGTCTGCCAAATATTTTAATAGCTAAAATTTTTCTATTTAGCTTATATTTCAATCTTCTTTACCTTTATAAGGTATCTCACTCTACATCTTGATCCATATTGTATCAATGACAGTCATGTCATGTATACAGGGTGTTCTTTTTTTTTTCTCGAACACTCTAAAAATTTCTTCAATATCTAGTCTAAGTACGTTACAGATGTTGTGGGGATGCGCGACTCTCACGCGTCCCCTGATATTCTGTTTTCCCGCATAGCTTCCGTCTCCTGTAATCCGGCTTCACCGCGTGGCCTGATGCCCGCGGTAGTCGGTCTCGTTGAAGCGCAGCGCGATTGTGGCTCTGCTAACACCGCCTAACGGCAGGTTGCTTGGGTGCATAAAGGAGAAGGCGCTTGCTCTTTGGTACGGGGTCGGCGAGTGGTGTGGACGCTCCGCGCGTGCGCCGATCCATGCTTCTGCGAGACCGTCTTGTGAGGCCTCGTGCGAACGAGCCACCGTTCGCGTGACCGTACGCGCGAACGACCAGGCATTGGTATTCCGCATGGGGCGAACATATTCGCTCGTTATCCGGTCGTGGTGAGTCGGACTTGCTAGATTTGTCGCGCGCCCATCAGCATGTTTTGTGGATAGCAACTCGGCTAGCAGGCATTGATGTATGAAAGGTGCAATAAATGCCCTTGTGATTGTTTGCACTGCTGTGTTGTTGTTCCTTTGTCCCAAAAGCACGGATGAGAATCTCACAATGCATATCTTCTACCCAGGTTCATGCGATTTAAAAAAAAATTGAAGCAATTTATTCATGAATCAAGCAATAATATTAATTTAGCCATTCTATAGTTAAATGAATTACGTCAATTAACTTTTTAGTTACAAGCTCTACGGCACCTGTTTATAAGAAAAACTCTAAGGGAATCGCTATAGAAGTCTAGTTACATGTTCCTGCATTTAAAGGTGGCCAAACAGACCGAATATACCTGGCGTCAAATTACTTGTTCAATTTACCTGATTACATGCTCGGCTGTCGGTCCAACCCTTGCATGAAGTCAACTGAATCCGCACTCGCACTTCCTTCTTTCCACGAGGTGATTCCGGTTGGTGCCCTGCGCAACGTTCCATTGAATGCATAGTCACTTCAGCAGCGATCATTTATAGTGGTGTAACTTGAGTAAATTTTGTAGTTTTTTTTAAAGGAAAGTGTTTATATAGGATATGCGTGTGTGTATGAACGAAAGGAGGCGAGTGGCGCGTGCGCCGATCCATGCTTCTGCGAGACCGTCTCGTGAGGCTTCGTGCGAACGCGCCACCGTGAGGGGCCCGATCTTAATTAGAGCAGCATTCCGGGCAAGTTGGTAATCCATTGCTTAATATTTAAATGATATTTCGCGCAATATCATTTAAGCAAGGGCCCGATCTTTTTTAGTCGCCACCTTATGAAGTCGACAGATAATGAAGCCCAGGAAATGTAGGGTAATTTAGGGGGAAAACAGGGTAATTATTTGTAGTTTTAATTTGAAGTGTAGAAACTGACATGGTAAAGTGAAGTGAAAATTCACGAAAAGATAACCTACCGCAGCAGGGAGCCGCCCCCACAACCGCCGCATCAGCCGTCCTTTGGGTTCCAATTGTGCTACGGCGGCGGCTGTTCCCTCGTGCTCATTCTTGGTTATTTATGTATAAATACAAAATCTAACAGCAGGAGTGTTAGCCAGCGCAACTAATGATCATGGTGGCGCATGTCGAACATCCTTTTGACCGATGGCGTCTCATAGTACGTGAACTTTAGCAGCAGGCAGCTGACCAATAAACCCTCGTATGCTACCGACAGGCAATAGACCTGCTGCATTCGACACCATCTCTAATGAGGATAAACTGCATGAGTGGGAAAGCAAAGCTGTTCATCTCAGGCTTGCCGCGCAGTGCAGTGCGTTTCTCTCGTCTGGGTTCACAATAATCGCCGGGAGGTGTACAGCACTGCACGGACTCGGGCTCACCCGTAAGCCCGGACCCACTGGCCCGGGGGTTCGACTCTGGCCGGGTAAACGAGATATGACGCGCGCCCGTACGGGGCTCGGGGCTTGAAGGTTTGGGCTATGATCGAAGTTGTACTTCAGTCACGTCCGTATGAGGCCCGGTTATGTTATTTGCAACTTTGCAAAGATACCGACTGTAAAAATTGCTGCCCTTACAAAAGTTTGTCTCAGTATCATCTGTCGATATACGGGGAAGCGGGAGCAGGCAGACCACATCGCAGTACTTACTGATACGCTCCACCGATTAGTGTATTAGTGTGATTAGTGTACGTACGTTAGCGGCGCCCTTCGATTTCTGGCGCGAGTGGCCACTACACTTATGAATTGAATCCTCTACCGAGTTGGTGCTGATTAAGTTGAAGTCAATCCTAGTTATCTGGAAGGAAACTCTCTGCTCCTTCAAAAGACTGGGATCTGTATAGGGCCGAGAGTAAGCCCTATACCCAGCGACAGTTTCCTTCGAAAAGTCAACAGGAGTCTTCAGGTGAGACGGGCAGGCAAAGTCAAGGGCATTTTCCGATTCGACGACAAACTTTAAATTTTTGCGCCAAAATCACATGCAGCTAAATGTTAGACTGACGTCTACAACGTTTACCAGCAGTACGGAAGGAGACTATGTTTATCCGATGAATCACCCTTGAAACACCAGATTCAATTTTTAAATTTAACACTCCCGTTTCAACGGTGTTACATGGGCTGGTGCTACACCCCTGAGTCAGCATGCCATTTTTGAATTTCACGCTTGATCATTCAGTAAAAGGTGGCATTGGTATGTCAACTTTAAGATCAGTGAGAAGAACATTTTGTAACCACTTAGTCAAAGATAGCTTTCGCAACGAGGAATAAGATTACGGTAAGTAGGATTCATTGTTCATGTCATTGCAACAATGCGTGAATCTCGGGTACGACAACGATGTTCTTTTTTGTGTGTGTTTAAGATGAATATGTATTCTTCCAAGAATAATCCTTTCCGAATGTACCCTCTTGTGAATTACCGGACTTCTGAACACTGCGAGGCAAAATACGAGAGGGATATCAAGCATGAGCAGAAGTTTGTAGCCTGTGATAGTGACATAGTTTACAAGTAAAACATTTTCTTGGGCGTGCTAGCTAATAACTGAGAAGGAAAAAAAAGAAACAGTAGCGTGAAAGCAACAAGGACGAGACGAGCACAACAAACTGGCGTATACAAAACGTTGTGTACTGAGTACACAGCGCCAGGTTTGTGTACTCGTCTCGTCCTTCTTTCTTTCGCTTTCAATTTATAAGGTTTTCGTGCCATGTGGTAAATCTTGCGTGGGACAGACAGGACGCCGTATTAACATAGGGTTAAGAGTACACAGTGCGTCTGTCAAAAACGCAGCCCAGTACTTTTCACCACTTTTCGCGAACACGAAGGTAGTATCAAGACACAAATTTTAGACTGCCCGGGAAGTGGTCGAAGCATCTCACATTGCAAAGAGAAGGGATGCGATGACTATGTTTGCCGGACTTCAATTTGTTTGGATGTCAAAGAAATGCTGTTTCTCCATAATATATTTTCTTAACGTTATCGGAGCCAGACTGCTGCGGTAGCTCATGTCAAGTGTATATTTGTGCCTGTATATGATCTGTGATAGCGGCAATAAACTCTTCTGTTGCGAGCCTACGCTGATGCTGTGTATAGTTCTATCTATGCATCCTGATTTTTTTGTTTTCTAAAATGCCAAATCGCCCATGTCGCAGTTTCATTCGAACTGTAATACATTCTCAGGGTAAACAGTGCATTACGGAATTCAAAAAGCCAGTAGACAAGCGTATTTAAATTTACATATCTGCCAACTTTATTCACTAGAAATATAGTATTGTACATTCCAGTGGTTCTGCGAGATTCAGGAGAGGTGAAATCGCTAGCGGTTTGTACAAGAGGAGTCACCTGTGCCTTCGCTGCACACTGCCGTACAACGATTTAGCAAATGCAGTACGAGCGTTCATATTCCACACTAACGCTAATGAACACCAGATGTAATTTTTTTTCTTTCGCTTTTGCCTGTTGACTTGTCAGCAACAACTCCACTGAAAACCTGACGCCGTCAAATCTGTGTCTTGTAAACAACCTCTGTGCGGCGGGTATTCCAGTTATGAGTTGCCTCATGACTGGAAGTTTGTAAAGATTGTTGCTGTGCCAAAAGGAGGAGATTAATCACTGCTTTCCTCCTATCGACCAACTTCTATACTTTGCACATGTTGCAAACTTCTTGATCACATTATCTTTAAAAATCTAACAGTTTTCTTGAGCTTCATGGTTTTCTCGACCCCAGGCAGCTGGTTACGTAAAGGGCTTTCAACCACTACTCAGCTTTTAGAAACCATTCATGATTTCGCAGCTATTCTGGATGAGTAAGGGCAAATTGATATTTTTTTTAGATTTCGAGAAAGCATTTGACCGGGTATCACACACCAAACTCATGATAAAATTGAAACCTATACTTAAAAATGAGTCCCTTCTACCTTGGATTCAAGCATACCTTTGTTCGAGACGCCAAACTGCAAACATCAACGGAACACATTCACGTTCAAGACCTGCACTATCCGGAATCCCACAGGCATCAGTGCTTGAGCCCTTCATCATCATCATCATCATCATCATCATCATCATCATCATCAGCCTGGTTACGCCCACTGCAGGGCAAAGGCCTCTCGCATACTTCTCCAACAACCCCGGTCATGTACTAATGGTGGCCATGCCGTCCCTGCAAGCTTCTTAATCTCATCCGCCCACCTAACTTCCTGCCGCCCCCTGCTACGCTTCCCTTCCCTTGGAATCCAGTCCGTAACTCTTAATGACCATCGGTTATCTTCCCTCCTCATTACATGTCCTGCCCATGCCCATTTCTTTTTCTTGATTTCTACTAAGATGTCATTAACTCGCGTTTGGTCCCTCAGCCAATCTGCTCTTTTCTTATCCCTTAACGTTACACCTATCATTCTTCTTTCCATAGCTCGTTGCGTCATCCTCAATTTGAGTAGAACCCTTTTCGTAAGCCTCCAGGTTTCTGCCCCGTAGGTGAGTACTGGTAAGACACAGCTATTATAGACTTTTCTCTTGAGGGATAATGGCAACCTGCTGTTCATGATCTGAGAATGCCTGCCAAACTCACCCCAGCCCATTCTTATCCTTCTGATTATTTCCGTCTCATGATCCGGATCCGCCGTCACTACCTACCCTAAGTAGATGTATTCCCTTACCACTTCCAGTGCCTCGCTACCTATTGTAAATTGCTGTTCTCTTCCGAGGCTGTTAAACATTACTTTTCTGCAGATTAATTTTTAGACCCACTCTTCTGCTTTGCCTCTCCAGGCCATTGAGCATGCATTGAAATTGGTCCCCTGAGTTACTAAGCAAGGCAATATCATCAGCGAATCGCAAGTTACTAAGGTATTCTCCATTAACTTTTATCTCCAATTCTTCCCAATCCAGGTCTCTGAATACATCCTGTAAACATGCTGTGAATAGCATTGGAGAGATCGTATCTCCCTGTCTGACGCCTTTCTTTATTGGGATTTTGTTGCTTTCTTTGTGGAGGACTACGGTGGCTGTGGAGCCGCTATAGATATCTTCCAGTATTTTTACATACGGCTCATCTACACCCTGGTTCCGTAATGCCTCCATGACTGCTTGGGCCCTTATTTCTCTTAATTTTCAATAATGATATTGCACATGAATTGTCAGGTAAAATAAAATTGTTTGCCGACGATTGCGTTTCACATAAAGAAATCCGTAGTCCCCGCTGACCAATCGCTGCTAAATATCTCGCTGTCTACAGTGCAATCTTGGTGCAGCGCATGGCAAATGAGAATCAATGCGAAAAAAACTGTAGCGATGACGGCGACACGGAAACGACACCCTTTAAACAATCAGTATTCGATCGATGGGCAAATTTTAGACCACGTGAGAAGCGATAAATATTTGGGCGTAGTTATCAGCTCGGACTTAAAGTGGAATGAGCACATGTCATACATAGAAAAGAAAGCCATGCAGAAGCTTGGTTGCTTGAGGCGTTGCTTAAGAAATGGAGATTGAGAAATTGAGAAAGTGAGATAAAGCTACTAGCTTAGAAAACTTTCGTCCGCCCGATTCTTGAGTATGGGTCCTATGCGGATTCCAGAGGATCCGCAGTAATATCAATAATAATATAATAATATCTAATAATAATATGATAATATCAATAATAATATAATAATATAATAATCCGCAATAATATGCGCAATAGGATCCGCTATGCGGATCCGCATAGCCGATCCGCATAGGATCCGCAATATTTACTCATACCGCTTGTTGAACACACTCTACTTTTCAAACAGAGAACTCTCGGACTTTATTACAGCCTTATCATGTCTAGAGCGTCGTATTATTACAGTACCTACAAGAAACACCCATATATGGTCTATACCGCGATTTCGTACAACTTATAAATATCAAACTTTGGCATACAACGTCCCAACAACACTAAACACGTATGAAAGAAACAGCCAGTTGCAGTAAGAAACAGTTACGTTCTTTCTTTTGTTCTATTGTTTGCTAGTAAAAGATTCAGTATCTATAAATATCTACTATATATAATATTGCTTGCAAATCGGTTGTTAAAATACATTAATTTTTTGCTGCATTTTTTAGTGTGTTTGTGTGAGTGTAAATATGCGGTACTATGTGTCGAAATTTGCATATCACCCACCGCGGTTGCTCAGTGGCTATGGTGTTAGGCTGCTGAGCACGAGGTCGCGGGATGGAATCCCGGCCACGGCGGCCGCATTTCGATGGGGGCGAAATGCGAAAACACCCGTGTACTTATATTTAGGTGCACGTTAAAGAACCCCAGGTGGTCGAAATTTCCGGAGTCCTCCACTACGGCGTGCCTCATAATCAGAAAGTGGTTTTGGCATGTAAAACCCCATAATTTAATTTTTTTTATTTGCATATGCATTTTCATGTGCATCGTATTTCAAGTGTATTTGTGTGATTTATGAATGTTATATTACGCAATGTAATCTGTATCTTTTTTTCATTTTTTCCTTTGTAACAGTGTATTTTAGTCCTTTTCCTCCGCACCTTGTATAGCCACTGCCATCTAACGGTTACCTGGGCCCCGTCAAGCCGTTTTTACGGCTTTCAGCCCAGCGGACCTTCCAGCATATTGTCTGGTAAATAAACTTGAATTTGAATTTGAACTTGATATTAACATAAAAAAAAACCCGCCGTGGTTGCTCAGTGGCTATGGTGTTGGGCTGCTGAGCACGAGGTCACGGGATCGAATCCTGGCCACGGCGACCGCATTTCGATGGGGGCGAAATGCGAAAACACCCGTGTGCTTAGATTTAGGTGCACGTTAAAGAACCCCAGGTAGTCAAAATTTCCGGAGTCCTCCACTACGACGTGCCTCATAACCAGAAAGTGGTTTTGGCACGTAAAACCCCAAATATTAGTATTATTAACATAAAAAAGACGGGAAAAATTCAGAGAAAGGCGGTAAGATTTGTATTCAATTGTTCCAGCCGGTATACATCACCAAGTGCGATGCTCGAAACAGCAGAACTAGTTACCCTACAAAAACGGCTATATAAAGGATGTATAAAGAACATGTATCTGCTCTATCCTGGAAAATTAGGCATAGACAAGGACACGTATACCGAGCCTCTCGCTCGTCAATCAACTCGGTCTAGCCACGCTAAACAGCTTGAAGGCTACTACTGCAAGACAGGCGCGTTTAGAAATTCATATTTCCCCCGGACCATTAGGGAATGGAATGTACTTGATGCTGCGGTGGTTGCCTGAGACACCATTGAATCATTCTTAAAGCTGCCTAAAGAAATTGCATAAATGAGCGGAGTATATTATGTTTGTCTGATAGGATGTATGTTTTCTAAATTGTTTGCCACACCTTGTATACATATATTCTTCTTGTTTTATGTTTTTCCGTCTCTTAAATGTTCGTCAATTTAGCGCTAAGAGCAGTTTGCATTTTCTTCATCTGGGATGGTTTCACATTGTTAGCGCTAAATGCTACGTTTTCGCAAATGACACGCTGTTCATATTTTCCCTTCCAGCGCTATTTCATCTTGCTCGCGCTTCGCGCCTTGTACTCAATGTATTGTTCGTCATGTTTGTAACCACTGCTGCTTAAGGCCTCTAATTAGAGGCTGCCAGTACTCTTGAAATAAATAAATAAATAAATTTTCACCGCAACTTAAACTGGACCACGCTTCGTTTAAGGTAGAGGGCTAACGTACGGGCCAAACCGTGATGGGCTGGGTACGGTTAAGTTAGAGGGCTAACGGGCCAAGCCGTGATGGGCTGGGTACGGGTCAGGGTATAAAAGCACGGGGCCGGGCTCGCACGGGCCAGCGCAAGCTGGCACATGACACTTTCGGGCTCAGACTGGGCCCGAACTATGAGAAATGGCCCGTGCAGTGCTCTAGTTGACATGTCATGGAAAGAACACGCATGCTCTTATTGCCGCCACTCAACCCCGGCACAGATGAACAACTTGTTTTCTCGCTAAAACTTCTTATGGCTATGCTGCCCCGTGTGCTAGGATGTGCACTATATTTCCATAGCACGGGCCCTATAACGTAGAACTATTCCAATCTGTTTTTATTCCAATCTCCTGACGTCAAAGTTACGTAACCGCCGACGCAAGCACGAGGCGGTGTACCGTAGCGTTGTCTGAACAGCAAATTCAAACACTCTCCTAGTTTATAGGAGGTAACTTTCGTTTGCTTTCAAGACGGATAAGACTGCCTACATTGAGAGGTTGTTCTTAAGTAATTGGCTGATAGGAGGCGAGGAGCACGCTCAAGTGGAGAGGGTTTCGATGGGCCGAGCCAACGCAGTGATAATAGATGACGGGAGGAGGAGGGTGGTGTAGGTGTCTACGACTGGTCTGCTTAACATTACTTAGCTTGAGGTGGATGGTCGAAAATCGCCGGCGGCGTGCAGCGGAAAGTTAAAAATGCCGCTAAAACGGATCCTCAGTAAAGAACAGCTGGCAGAGTGATGTCGTATACGTGGCGAAAGGGCTCGGCAGCGTTATACTACCACGCAAGGAAGTATTATTATACGCAAATAAATCCATGCTCCCTGGCAAGTGCGAATAGCCAGTGCCTGAGCAATCGGCGAGCAGCCATCTTCTGTTCCTTTCGGATCGGGGCAATCTCCGGCTATTCAGAAAACAAACTCAGGTTTGTTCGGCATGTTAATGCGTATTTAACGCGTGAACGTTACTCTGACGCGGTGAGCTTCCGCGGTTTTGTGACGTCGCGTCACATACAGGCGAAGTGGGTGCAGTTCGAAAACTTTTGAGCAATAGCAGAGGCCTAATGGCGAAAAGTCGCCGAATAAGAAATAATTTTTTTCTTTTATTCGGTCTATTCATGCATAGTCATTGTGCACATGCCATATGAGATGGGGATATCCTGATGTCGCGTGACAGACAGGCGTACTGGGGGGGGGGGGGGGGAGGCTGAACATTTATTCACCAATCGCATAGGGCTGATTGCAGAATAGGAATAGAAAAGTTTGGAATTGCTTTGGTTGATAGCACCCGGTATTTTCCATATTTCATAAATATCTCTTACGAGGACAACATGCACATTCGACCCTTGATGGCAGCGATCTTATTTTGTCGTCTGTTCTCTGCAACTTTCTAATTGACATGTCGAGGTCTAAAAGGACAATTAGAATGTTAGGCATTAGTTCTAATCAATTCATTAGATATTAGAAACTAAACAGTTACAGGGGATTTCTCATTTTGAGCTTCGAATAATATTTGCTTGGTCTTAATCACCTTTAAAAATCCACCTTTACTAAATTTAATTTGTGTGCATGATATCGGGGATTCCCTGTTTATAGTAGTTACGCAACACCATTTCACACCGGCAATATTTATTCGTCACCGAAATGAATCATCATACTCGACAGCTTCTGTTCTCTACTGCGGCTTTGTTTATTACTACTTAAAGCCAGCCTGACACACCTTTAAAGTATTGTGATCACTGGAGATGGGATAACCATAGATTAACATCTGATAATTAAATGTAATCGAATGCTGAATAAAAAGGGCACACTTTCGCCCGAAAGGTGAAGCATCGATTGCAATAGCACATTAGTAGGCAGCTATACGAATTAAGGATAGTATTATTATCGGGCGTATCAACTTGTAATATATTCGCTCACTAACTAAATTAAGAAGCACGGTGTACGCCCGCACAAGCAAACATGAACACATCTCACTCGATGACTGCGCACGCTCGCTGTCAAAATGCTGGAGTGTGGAAGCGCGGCAGTAGCAGCGAGCTAATTGACCTTCGCGGTGCCTCTTGCTTCTACGCAAACCAAGCGGCCAGACACAACGCGTACGAAGCTATCAGCACTCGGTGCACTCTGTCCTCATCGCAGATCACTTTCAAGATAGGGCCCGCGGAACCATTCGCGGCCGCTCTATACGCAGCCACCACAGGAATAGAAGGCTGCCCCCTCCCCCATCCTCTCCGCCCGGTGCCTTGCGCGCGACGGAAGACCGCGCGCTTCCTCCCCGCTTTCCTCCCTTGCACGAGTTAGACTGAGCCGCCATAGTCGGCTTACCCTCGCACGCTTTCCCTGGTACATGCAGCATACGGCAAGCGGCGACCAGGTTATATCGGCCTTGAATTTTATATGGAACATCATGGCGACGGTGACGGGCGAAATGCGGCTGGATTGTCCATATAATTGCTACCGCAATAAAAGAGAAAGTGTTTACATGGCTTTGCAGAAACATGACGGGAATACCACGGCCTAATTTGACATTGCTTTACCGCAGCACCTGTTGCGATAGATAATTATTTACTTAACATCTGCAACAATATGCATTGCCGTTCCATTTAATCCCTCCTCACAAACGACAAAAATACAGCATGGAAAACAGTTAACTCTAATGTAATTGCAATTTGAGGTATATTCCCGGTCCTCATTTGTTGAAACATTATTATTACTCGAAGTCAATAACTAAGAGAGTAACTATTCGAATTCAATAATTATGAATTGCATATCAAATATTGATTCCTTTGACTGTTATGAAGATTGGTAAGTAAAAAAAAAGATTTTTTTTTTAGTTTAGAATTCCGTATCTTTAAAATTAGAGGCCGCAGTCACTTAAACATGTATCATACGCACATAATAAACTTAAAGGGACTGACAACCGATATTTAAGGGCCTAGTTTTTTATGGCGCAAAGCACAGATCTCTCTCGGTAGTGTTTACACCTGCAGCGGTTACTTCCAAAAGGGCGTGTATATTTAGTAACAGAATTTTTCGATCTGAGCAGCCTCTAAAAGAAGCAAGAGCCCCCCTCCAGCAACGCTGAGAATGGAGAGCGATGTCGACAACCCGTCTCGCAAATTGTGAAAACCACCCATTGTTATGCTTTCACAGGAGTGAGCATAACTGTGGTTAACCACCTGCATTGTGACCTTTTCAACCACTTTAAAATAAAAAGCTGGTGCAATAAGTCCGCGTTGTTGTAGAGACATTTCTTATATTTGTATCACGTTTTTCCTCAAATACACGCCTACGTCATGGCTGGCTGGCCCCCATCGTCGCTGTTCTGTCGATAGACGAGCCAAGCCAATTCATCGAAAACAAAGGCGAAGACAGCGCCACTTTTCTGCTCCCTACGAACGAAGGCTTATCTGCACATTGTCAGTCTCGAAAAAGTTATAATAATAAAAAGTGTACTGCCTTTCAATACTAATAAAAAGACCAGTAACCGCGCACACTACTATAGAAGGTCACGGGGGGACTTCTTATGCAGCTTCATGTTCTTGCTGCGCGGGGTGCCAGCTAGAGGCCATTTCTCGCGACTTCCAATGATGAATTAAAAATATAAATCCACGTTCAATAAGAAAAACATGGCTCGTTTTAGCCACTACGATAGGCAATCATTCCATCAACTGGGTTATCTCGATTCAGTTATCTCTAGTTGTTGTCTGTCCCTTTAAGAGAGTGCACCCGTTGGCCACCGCGCCACCTCAGCTTAGTCGGCTGAGCATCGCACACGTCGTGCGATGGTTATGGTTGTGGCTTATATGAAGACATTATCTCTATTTAATATTTCACTTATGATGAATAATATAATTATGGCGTATTTAATCCTTACGTATAAGTATACTGGCAGTTCAGTAAAAGAAAGTTAATCTTCTGTATGCTTTCCTCAGTTGCATGTCTGTTAGCCGCATATGGTTGTTACTTCGAGCCGCTTCATGCGGTACTATTCAAACGGGCAGCTGTGACACGTGGTGCTTTAATTCCTTCATTTGGCATTACAAAAAATATTTCGGAACGAAGGCTGCTGCCCGAAGCAAACAGCAACAAAGGAAACTAAGCGCGGAGAATTTGGTTGCCGTCAACGTGGCGCACAAAATCACCGGCTGTCTCGTAAACGCATCCTATCGCTGTTCGAAATAATTATCTGTGCCGTTACCTTCGCATAGCGTCGGCTTCTTGCAGTCTCTTGGCGACATAAAATTTATTACGGTTCCAGCGGAGGCGATATCCCTGGTAGCGTTTTGTGGTAACGCGTCTCATGCATCTTGAAAGAGGTTTCTCGAATAGCGGCCGCGACGGTGACATTTGAAATCGGGGTGTTGTCCTCGGCGAAATTGCTGCAGAAACCGGAATACTTCCCGCTTTCTAGACGGACATGCCCACCGCTGGTGACACTACATCCATCAGCGTTCTTTTATTTTTCTTCTTATTTCTTTCTTTTACTTTTTGAAAATACCAAGAACTGCTTTTGTGGTATATCACTGCCCTTTTTTGTTTTTCTTTCTTTCTTTATTCATTTATTTTCACCCCCCTGGAACAAGAACCAAACGTCTCTCTGACATAGCGACTTGCCAGAATTGTCGGAAACTTAGCGCGCATGGTTCACGAGGCACAAAGAGAGAGAGAGAGAGAGAGAGAGAGAGAGAGAGAGAGAGAGAGAAATAGCGAGACAAATGCACTGCAAGAACATGAAGGCACCGCTTTGAAATGCTATAGTTTCAATGATTTAGCATTCAACGTTTTTTTTTTTTTTTACGACGGCTATCTGAGAAGTCGGAAAACGGTGAAAAAGGAAATGGTTTAATACTTCCAGGCAGCAGCCGATATTTGCTTTTGGCCGCCACGGCGTCGTGATTGCGAAAGACAGCGAAACAAAACACTGATCTTGCGATGAGGCTGCGCACAGCGTGCAAGGAAATATAAGAGGGCGCGAAGTTCCGGTGGCTCTGTGCGCCGCAACGGGTAACACTGCATATTGCGGCAGAAATGTGGCCCGCCACCGATAGAGTTGCTTGCGCTTCTGAGACGCCGAAACAAAGTGAGAAAAGTAAAGTTAGCCGCCTTATGATCGAAGCAATTGAAAAATGGCCTCGATAACCAACTTCACTCTTCCGCACGATTTCGGCCTCCTGGCAGCGATGAGCTGCGAAAGCCATCCGAGATTCGCGCATTCATGGTACAACATCATTGGCTAAGCGCATAGAAAGCTGCATCATTTTACAGAATGCATGTTAGGTGGCACACAATCAGATTCGGATTAGGCAAGGAGGAAATAACTTTAATGTGTCCTGAGGAACCCCTCCCCACCCACTCCTGGTTTAGTGGGCGGCAGGGGTCGCGGGCCGCACCCACGTTGGGACGGGAAGCCCGTGAGCCTCCGCCCTTTCGTGAGCCCTCTGGACGGCCCGGAGCTGGGTCTGGTGGTCGTCGCTTTGCAGGGCGCCCACCCAGTCTTCTTCTTTAGTGAACACGGTGCCGCTTAACGCGGAGCATTGCCGTCGAGGAGGACCTTCCCACTCCCCCACGCTAAACTCACTAGACCACAGTCATCGATATTCAGAATGCTTCAGACAGGGTCGTTCCCCTCGAGAGGCAGACTGAGCCGTTATTCGCCAGAAGTAGAGCCGCAATGTCCGGATTGTGGCGAATCTTACTGCTCGCTAGCGCACATGCTTCGGATTAGGCAATGTTTCAATATTCTGCGAACTTCGTATTCCGAACCTCGTGTTCTCTGGCCTTGATGACACGACTCGGGAGACGTGGAAGCAATCGGAAAAACTAGCAACCAAACTTTGCGGTGAGGATCTCGAGGTTCACGCACAATGAGCGGATATTAAACAAGCACAGCGACTTGGGACTTTCCAGTCAAATCAGAATAGGCCTATTGTCGGGAAATTTGTGCACTTCAAACTGAAGGAGACTGTCCTATCATGCGCCAGAAAAGTGTAGAGCTCTTAATACAGCATTTCCGAAGACTGTTATCCGGCCACTCTGATGGCTCGTAAGCAGCCGGCCGAGTTTGCGCGAGCACAGGGCAAGCCCTTCAAGCTGAGCATTGGAACTTGGGCGCACCTGTACGCCCACGTTTCCCGGAAGGTTGTTCCTGATCACCCGTAGCTAAAGGCCATGACTCGTGCAAGAAAACAATCTAACTATGTGCCTTTCCTTGACACTAATATTCCAATTATATTACGAAGCTTGATTCTTTGCGTAACCTAATTGACACCAAAGAAAACAAAATAATTTCACCAACTGAAACATGGTTCCTGTCCATCTGTTAACGATTCTGAAATCGTTTCTTTCTTGCCAGGCTTAGACACCTTTTGGCACGAGCGCGTTAACAAGCGGGGTGGGGGCGTCCTAATTGCAATGCACCACAGCTTACGCTGATGTCAACTTGTTAGCCATTGTGGTACGCAAATCATTTTGTCGTGTTAATCATTGCACGTATTAGCGACCTCCGGACGCTGACTGTTTCTTCTTCAACAAATTCCATGATGCGCTACATTCTCTGCTCGTATCGCACCTCCACACAGCGTTACTGTTGCTCTCCGAATGGTATTTTTCCCTCAAGAATGTGGAACGATCTCGCCCTCACGGCGTTAATACGTTCCATCGAAAGCGATTTTCTTTACGTATGTCCCACTTTTAAATTATCTCAGCTTGTCATGAAAACTACAAGAGAAAGCGCACGTTCACCCAACATGCTATTGACTGCGAGCTGACAACCCATCCCGATCACAATCCACCGCTCACGCACTTGCCTGGCCTCAGTGATCACGAGTACTTCAGGGTACATATTCTTTTGACTTAACACGCATCAAAAATCAAACAAAAATGTTAACAGTTTATGATAAATGATGATTATTAACAATGACCTAAACGACCTTTGTATAGATTTTATGAATGATTTTCTCAGCGTTCAGTCGAGTCAAACTGGTCGCTGTCTAAAAATAAAATAAAATAATTAGTTGGTTTACAAGTCCCCACTATCACTGTAACAGAGTGTCCCGGTTCACCTTGGTTAAACAACACGTTAAAGCGACAAAAAAAAAAAGACCATTTCGTTGGCCAAAACAATCTAGCATGCTTTCCGCATGGAGTAGGTATCATGCCATTGAAAAGGAATTTGATTCTCTTGCCGCCAAAAGTAAACGTACCGTCCTATCATCCATATTACCGGCTATGTTACAAAACAATAGTAAACAATAATCACAGGTTATCAAACCTAAACCTTCTCTGCCTATATCACTCTGTGATGACCTCAACCTTCCTGTGCGCAACGAGGATCTTGCTGGAATACTAAATTCTACCTTCTCTTCAGTGTTTACTGAGGAGCCAGCAGGTGATCTCCTAGATTAATACCAGATTTATCACCATAAGATTCCTGGTGTAACATTTGACGCTAATGGCGAAATAAAAATAACTGGATGTCCGAAAATATTATCGTCAGTTGGGATCAAGTGCAATGAAAAGGTCCTAAAATATGCAAAATACATTTCAGCTGCTCTTTTACGACACGTTTTCCAGCAACCCCTCGTCACCCGCATTGGACCTCATGACTGGAAGGTTGGCAAAATAATTCCTGTGCACATAAAAGGCACCAAAGCATCGCGAAAAACTACCACCCTATATCCATTACAAGTGTCCTTTCAAAAATAATGGAGCACATAATTTCTTCAGACATCACGAATTTTTATTACCTGAAAACTTTTTTCACTCCCGCCAGCATGTATTCCTAAAAGATCGTTCGTGCTCTACCGAACTAGCGCTGTTCATTAACGATACCATCTACAGCCTAGACGTTAATGTACCCGTCGACGCGCTCTTTTTAGGTGTCGAGAAAGCTATTGACAATGTCTCTTACTGAGACTCTCGCATTTAAACCTTAACCCCCATGTTCTAAATTGGGTGCGCGACTTCCTCACCAATCGGCAACAGTTTGTGTGGGCTAACAACTGTGCATCTCATAACACACCGGTTGTCTGATTCGTGCCCAGTGCATGGTTGTGGGTCCCTTATTTTTCCTAATTTATAGAAATGATCTTCCTCATACTATCTCCTCCAACATTCATTTATTCGCCGACGACTGTGTTATACACGGCAGCATCAATAACAACCTTGACTCTACCAAACTACAAAATGACCTGCATCACGTCGAAAAATGGTGCGTCATGTGCTTGATGTCCTTCAACAGAAAGAAAACTGAGCTCATTTCCTTCCACCGTCGCTCCTCGTATTCCACAATGCGTTAGACGTTTTACGATTCCCAAATACCTTCCTTACACTCATATAAATATCTTTACGTCTGCCTATTTCGTCATCTTACATGGCCGTATCACGTAATTAACATCACAAATGATGTTAACCGCACCCTCACTTATTTGCGTCGTAACTTGCATCACGCCCCGTTCTATGTAGAAATACTTGCTTACCCTACACTGGCACGTCAGAAGCTCGAGTACGTCATTGCAATGTGCGACCCCCATCAGTGAATCGGGTATGCCGATTAACCGTTCAAACATCTTGGAATCTGTCCTAAATTGTGATGCGATGAAAATTCATTCCGAATGCTCTTGTCTAACTAGCCATCACAGTACTAAAATACCGTAACACCCTTCTAAGTCTTGAAATCCGCCGCAAAAATTCGAGGCTTTACGCTTGTCACAAATTTTATCACTCGTCCATTAATGACGCCGTCATCGCTCCCACTCAAGGACTATTACTTCGCACCAAATAAGTCGTTCATCCTTCACATGCCCACATATCTGCGCATTTGAATTAATTTTTCGTCCAAACGGCAAGATTGGAACGAGCTACCCGAAGGTGCTGTAAACAACACCGACCCTCATAAATTTAAAGTGGTGCCGGTGGACATTATTATATAGTGATACGCCTTGCTCGCTCTTTCTATGTTGTAACGCGCTGCATTGAAATCTTTATACGTATACATCAAGTCAACAAACTTTTTCTTTTTCTTCTTTTTTTACTGCACTTAATTTTACACATGTCTACATTTATTTATTTCACTTACCTGCGTTATATTTACTAGTTGTTCTTACTTGTTATGCATATTTATTTTGCATTCTTGTAGTTAGCGTTTCTTTCCCGTTGTTGACTTGTCTCTATGTATGCTGACCATTCCTCATGTAAAACCCCGGAACGCGGGTATCTTGAGGTGCTTACATAAATAAAATAAATAAAATGGAATCAGAGCTGCTGCAACAGATGTATTGTACTGTTACTGCTGCTTCGCTGAAGAGGGTGTTGCAAATATTTTGCGGCGAAACGCGATATTTGGTATGTTCTCGACAAATTTACGCAATTTGCTGACGCGAACTGGCACTTTCGAAAGGTTTGCGCTGGTGAACGAATGTTAAAAAGAAACATACATATTTTTTGCAATTGTCTCGCGAAATCTGAGCAAGATATGCGTCGTGGGAATAGCTCTTAAGGACAATGTGATTAAATTGATTAAAGTAAATCGTATCAACGCCCCTCTGTTGCTTTCGTTTTCGTTCTTCCTTCCCTGTATGATTCGCTTGCGTTGATGGCCAGGTGAACGACTGTAGCTTGATTGACGGTGAGCGTAACAAAAAAGAAACTGACGCAAAACCTCAATATGAAATCCCTGTAGCCCTTTCCAGTTAATTAACATAGGTAACATGGGCACTCATTTATGAAGACAGGCATGCATGCCAGCGATTCCAGCAATTGAGAACATCAATGTAGCTTTCTGTTTGTCTGTGTTTTTTTCCGCGCGTTTTACAGGACCTTGTCACAGCTTTCCTTCTTCGGAAACAGCACGATGACGTTCTTTTCGGATTTATGTTTTGTTGGCACGGCTGCGAATTAGTCTACACCCCTGGCAGAGACTGAATCAATGACAGTCCCGCTGACTCTTGCAAGAGTACCTTGTAGGCACTCCTTCGCTTTTTTCTTTAAGAACATTTACCCCGAGCCTGCGGATTCGCGCGTAGTGCTCAGATATTAAGAAATAAATTCCGAGGGTGAAACCTCTCTCGACTGCTTGTAGCCGGAGGTGTTTCCGATTTTTCATCAGGGCATTGTTCTCAATAATCGAGGCAACAAGTCGATAGTTTGCAAGGGGAAAACTTTTACACATTGAGTCTATGCTACACCCTTTCACTCTATATCCGCCCGGGGAGATCGCTCTCCTACGCAGATATTTATTTTTTTAAGATATTCCGTAATGCTTTCCACTCCATTCTTTAGGGTTCTGAAATTTTTCTAGTTGTATTGAAAAGGTCCCGCTCATTCCTAATAAACAGCAGCAAAAAAAGTGAAAACGTTTCGTGGCGGCGACGGTGGTGGTAGGGTGAGCGAAGCAGCGCTACGTTAAGAAATTATACGAATATGTGAAAAATATGTTAACCTGTAACGTGCAGTAGAGGTTGTTTCGACTTTGTGCTAGAACACCGTCACTACTGCCAAAAAATATTACAGATGCTCCTCATTAATAAAGCCTGCGCTCTTAGAAATGCATTTATGTTATTTTGAGAAAGAAAGAAAGAAAAAACACCAGTTCCCCTTTTTATGACTGCGCACCCGTAATAACAGCACCTCGTTTGCATGCGAGAAAGAAAGAAAGAAAAGAAAAACATGCTTAAACAGTCAAAACACTATTATCCAAGCGCAGTTACGGTGTTCGGAATTACATTATGTAGTGGCGTTGCTTGCACAAGATGTCTCGCGAAATACTTTTGTTCGAACAGACAAAATCTCACAGTTATAGATGACTTATAAACACCGGCAAATTAAAAACATATCCCCTCTAACAAAGGGGAACGACGTTGCCAGACGAGATTCTGAGAAGGCGCTCGTGACGGCGGCCACTTGTACCGTCTTTATGAACTACAGTGAACAGCGCTTGACGTTCCGTAGAGTGCACGGTCCTTACGAACGTCGATACGATGCATTAAATAACAAAACCACAGGCACAAAAACTGCAGGAAGAGGGGAGTTGGGCGAAAAAGCAGTAGACGACTTGTGCAGTTGTTTTTCAGCAAGGAAAAGAGTGCACACAACGAAAAACAACCGTGCGGTATTCTGCAAACGTTATCAAACTGCCCTTCTCACGCGTTGCGTTACAGTGAAGCCCCTTCCTTGTCTACATCACTTTGTTATCCACTGAGTCAGCTTAGGGGAGCTTAGTAGCCGTCACTCTCTGTGAGGTTTCGTAGTGCTGGCAAAATCTGCTGTGTAAGCCAAGCACTACACCGGTGAGAACTAGGGCTTTGTTCGTACTTGGCGTGCGTTTATTCAATATTCTCTTGATACAATATACCGTATTTACTCGTGTGAGGCCCACCCTCGTGTAAATACCACGTCCTCACTTTGGAGAGCAAAAATCTTCAAAAACATTACGGCAGAATTTATCTAACGATGATTGCCGAAGGTAATGTGATTAGTATTCGAGCAATATAACAAGACACCGTGTTTAAAATTAAATTACAAGGTTTTACATGCCACAACCACGATCTCATTATGAAGCACGCCGCAGTGGGGGACTCCGGTAGCTTCGTATGTGCTGTGCTTTCGACGTTCCGTTCGCGTTGAAGTGAGAGACGCACAAAGGTCAACTCGCTTGCTGCTGCTGCCGCAATTCCTCACTTCAGCGTTTTGACAGCGAGTTTCTGCTGTCATCGAGATAAATCTGTTCATATTAATCTGTATGCCAGTGACACCGTGCTTGTTATTTTAGTTAGTAAGCGAATGCTTACAAGTTCATACGGCCGATAAAACTACTATCCTTACTTTGTATAGCCGTTTATTAATTTTCTATCGCAATCAATGCTTCGCCTTTCGGGCAAAACTGCGAATTTTTCTCATGGACCACCTGAAAGGGTTACCCACGTGTAAATATAGGCCAAAATAGCATTTGTGTCAAATTCAAGCTTTTGTTTTAGATCCTGTGCTCAATACATCACCGAAAATAAGATTTTAGAAAATAGTGCGTTTTAAGGACAGTACTACCGTTTTTCTGACCGTTTTTCGTGAAAATTTTCCCCAACACGCTATAAATTGCACATTTTTACCTCGGCGCTAAAGACTGAAAAACATAAAAAGGTTTTGTGAAACTGTTTTATAAGGGAAAACGGCAAGTTTGAAAGACTGCACGAAATGCTTGATTTTCGGCAAATTTTCGTTTCGCACATGGTTTACCACCGTTTCACGAAATTCAAATAGCCTGGCGTGCGCGAAAATTTGCTGCCGCTCAATATGTTTTGGGAAAGTACTGCACAAGTAATGATTATATATATACATGTACCTTTCTTTGTAATTTTTTATAGCAATCGATATTGCTACAGTGATACGTTTGAGACACTTGGTGTGAAATTATCCTAGCCCTGTAAGTGCGTCTGAGTAAGCTGTTTATTTGGCCGACCCATGCTGTTTCAATTGTTGACTGCGGTAACCTCGTAAGCTTTTTTTTTTCTTATAATTAAAATTTATGTTTCTCTGCGAACGCTGGCGAATAAGCGTTTGTGAAGATATGCAATACATTGCAGACAAATTAAAAAAAGAAGTATCAGAATGAAGTGAATAAAAATACTGCGTCATAAAACATTTATTTGTAATGTACTGGTGCGCATCAGTGGCCCTTATCCACCAAAACGATTGCACGAAAAATTTGAAGTAATGAAATTATTGAAACAACGTACATTATTTGCAGCTGACGAAATAACACTGTGGTTACTTCCTTTTTTTTTGCGCATGGTTGTATTTTTATGCAGTTATGGTTCTTTAGCTTAAATATCCCTGCCGAAGGTAAAATATGCCTTGTCTTTCCTCCGGCCGAAAGTTTCGAGGGGTAGAAGGTGGGCTTTTTGTATTTTTTCAGTTTTTCAGGACAGAATATAACATACAGTCGATAAAATAACAGCGAACTGTAATTGCTTCCTTCGTCGTCTTTCATCATCTATGAATCACTATATATACATTTAAAGAGGGCATATTCAGTAGCACGACCAACCAATTACGCCGTTAATTGTTTGCGCCGTTATTAACCATAGTAAAAAAACAAAGAGCACCTTCTTTGGTTAGATTTCATTTCATCTTTCCTGCGCTAACCTGCTCGTCAAATAAAGCAAAGAAAGCAATAAAGGAAATGGCACAACGAGCGGTATAGTCTTAGCGACGTCGACAAAGGTTATTCAAACACGTAAGCAAACACTTATCTTCATCTGGAGCCCTGCAGCATGCTTTGAATACTTTAACGGTAGTAGAGACGCAGTGTTGGTTTTAGCTAAAGGGCTGTTTGTTTAAAAGCGCCTATATTGCTGTTGTTACAAGTCTTGTCAACCTTTGCATCAAAAATGGTAAAACGTTGAAAGGAAAAAGAAAGGCGAGATGGATCCACCCGGGAAATTTGTTTTTCTTCGTGATTAGCGCCGAGAGGAGCATTAAGGAGAATTATCTAACCTCAAGCTCTTCCTTCCAGTAACTTTAATCTAATATCTGCCTCTCAAACTCGCTTCGTGGGTCTTTCTGTCATGAAAATTTTTATAGCTGCTCTCACTTGAAACATTCACGCTCTAAAATATTCACATATACTTCGTCCACGGTAATCTTTAAGGAAACATCTCAAGCGCAGTACATATGCTCAAGTGCAGTACATATGAGGAAAAAAAGTGTCATACTGGCTGGATGTTTTTCCTTGCTGCGGTGTCGGTGCGTTAGGAATACTTAAAGAGACGATCAAGGCGTGGCGATTTTTTCGTGGAGCAAAAGGCTGCGATCGAAGTTTTTTGGAAGTCGCGCGAGTACGTGCTACACATTTGAATAAATATCTGTATGTGATTTCAGATTACTTTTAACACATTCGATTACAGAACCTCCCCGGGCAGGGAATTGACTACGGACGGGTGATGAGGATCGAGGATCGGCTGTACACTGATCACTACATCTTAAACTAAGATCAGTGGTGTCATTGAAATGACCAAGCACATGCGGCCACTCGAGCTGCCCATGGCAGTGCTAACTAAAGCTCCTGAAACATCGTAAAGTAGCCATACTCTCCTCCTCCGCCTTCGCTCCTCCTCATTTCTCCTCTCTTTCGCGCTAACTCCTCAACCATGGCGCCGCCTACAATGCTTGAGCGTAGCAGAAGACCTTTCGCAGATTGAATAATGCACGCACAGTAAGGCGGTGCGCTTTAAGCGGTCGCGTTGGATTTCTAGCTCCGAGTAAATTCGCGTACAGCATAAGATTTCTATATGGAAGGTTATACAAATTCAGGGATGGCAGCTTTTTTTTTATAACTATTTTTAAAGTATCTAAGCGAGCGCTAACACCGAACCATGACGAATCTGAATGTATCGCGTGCGCTACAATTAGGTACGCAACATTTGCCAAGCGCGTGCCGCAAGATCTTGTTGGGCGTGGTTGTAAACAACACATTTACGACCGAATGCCAACATCCTGACCTCCAGCAAGCCCCAAGTAACGTAAATAATCCGCGCCGTCCTTACCAGAGAAATTCGCGACGTGTATCAGCCATGACGCACAAAGGCTGGCAGAGGGCACGAACGATCGCTGCTCTGAAGCTTCGATAGAGTATTGCAAGCTAGAGTGCCGCCAACGTGCGTGCTTGACAATCTTCTAAGCACGCGCAAGGCTCAGAGCTGAGCGCTCGTGCTACTATATTTCTCGTCCCTCAAAGTCGACAAAAATACGTGCGGCCAATCATCGAGTCGGGACTCTGCGCACATGGAAAATGGAATCAGAGTTTTAGCATTCGTTCGCGAAGCGGGAACGCAGTAAAAGCGCTTCATTCAGTCTCTAACATTAGCATAGTGAGCTTACGTTGAGTAAATTATTCCCGTCTCCCCGTATCGGTTCTGTTCTGCTGCAACTCCACGGGCACGGAAAAACTCAAGCCGCTAGTTGTTGAACAGTTGAACAGAAGCCATTGACGGCTACGAATTGAGTTATATTGGCCACATATGATCCTATATAGTTAACCATAAAATCCGGATGACCGAAAGTTTTAAGTTTCCTGAAGAGCTTTCCGTGCGGTACACGTTCGAACAGCTTACTAAAATCAAACAATAATAGATCAGCCTGTTCTGAAAAATCCGAAGCCGGTGCCAATTCGTGAATAATGGTTACAAGCTGCGTTTTAGTTGATAATCGCTTACGGAAACCATGCTGGAATTCGGAAACTAAATTGTTAGTTTCAAGAAATTGGTAATAAAGCGTGCCATAACCTGCTGCAGTATTTTGTAACAAGTGGGAGTTAGGGAAATGGGTCCGTAGTTTTCTGTGTGCAGGCGATCGCCTTTCACGTGATTGGCGATCACCCGCGCAGCGCGCCAATCATCGGTTCAAAGATACACTAACGATGGTTGTCAAGATGTGAGATACCGGTTCAGCATATCGACGCAGGAAGGCGTTAAGAATACTGTCCGGACCCTCAGAAGATTTTCCCTTTAATGCCTAGCACCAAAGAAAAAACCCCGCCTTGGTACGATATTAAATATGGTTCGTCGAAAGACGAGGGAGAAAGCCGTTGCGGCTCAGCATCATATGATGAAAAAACAGAATGAAAATATTCATTTCTCCTTTAAGCTGTAATCGTGGGATCAGTGATTAAAGTGTCTTGGTTTATTAACTTATTAATGTGAGCCCTGGTGCCTTTCATGTAACGCCAAAACCTGTTCGGGTTTGTTTTCATAAACGTGGGTAAAGTAACAAACAAATACGTTTGTCTCGCAGATGATAGTGCGCTTGATAAACACGACTGAAGTGTCTGAATTATCGCTGCTTTTCTTCGTTCTTTTTTTTTAGTCCTCGTTTCACGTGTAAGATATTTCGATCGATGCAAGGGTTTAAGCGTTTATAACGGATGCGTCGAGTAGGGACAAAGTTATCGATACACCTCAGAACAACTTCCTTAAATTTGCACCATAATGTGGCTGCGTCTACCTTTGGTAGACAAACAACAAAGTTCCAAAGCTCATCCAGCATTGCCTAGGCGTCAGCCTTAAGGAAATATTTCATTGTCTTTAAAGCTGGCCTGCAATTTTCAATACAATGTGAAAGCCCGCATGGTACCGGCCAATACTAGCTGGCGGTCAGGTGTGCCATCTTCTATTGTGATGTCATTTCATAAAGGCTTCTGTTACAAAAGAAAAAAAAACAAATCTAATATGTTACCACCTTGACTGCATTCACGGGTCACGTCCCGCACAAGTCGTTCTAAGTCACATGCCAGCATTACGTCAAGCAGCGGATTATCCAGTAGATTGATTATGTTTTGACAAGATCAGTTGATTGATGGAAAGCTAAAGTATCCGGCCATGATTATTTTATCGCGTACATTTGATTACATGTCATTTAGTTTAAATAAAAACTGAGGAGGGACAGATGGAGGCCTATACACTGCGCACATTGTGAAGGCCAGCGGTTGGCAGTCAAGAAAAGGCTTTCGTGGTCTTCTATTTGTGTCTTGACTATAACGGAGAGCGCGTGTTTTACAATATCTGCAACACCGCCCCGCCGGCACGATCGATCACGTCTCAATATCCGATGGGCTTACGTCATTATCCTGTCATCGCTTACGCTATCATGCAACCATGTGTAGGTTATATCGTGACGTGAGGATCGTACCTGAGGAGGAGATGCTCCAGCTTATCAGTTTTATTGAGTATCATTTAAATTGAGAACGCGCAGATGTTTAAATCCACCTCGCGCATTTTGTCAAGTGGAAACATGTGGTACGTTGATTTCAAAAAAAGGAACGCGCTTATTTGCTACGTCGACCAAAGCACAAATAACCTTATCAGCTTTTAGTTCATCGTATACGAAAGAAACACGTTTGCCGTTCGCTTTTACAGCGAAGCTGTTTATGCGGCCCCTGTGCCATCGTTGTCGGACTTCTCTAAAACAGGGCCACGTGACCTTGCGGGAGAGGAAAAGAAGAGCTCAACAGGGCGAAAGGGGTTGGAGTGATCCCTTTCTCCCTGTGAGAATGCTACCTTATACCCGAATCTTTTACGGTTGTCACATGGTGCATTTTCGGCCATCCAGCCTGATTGGCATCGAATTTATCGACGACTGATTCCACCCTGCCGCGAAAGAAACAAATGATAGGCTGGCAGTTTGCGGCCAACGTACAGTGCCCGGCGATTAAAACGCGATACTAGAAGCGAGTGGCAGCCAGGGCTTCTTTCTGGCTCAAGAAGTCCCGGCGGCCACGTCAATCGTCAAACTAATTCAAACAATCATCAAAAACAATTGAAGCGCCTGCACCTCCAGTTGTGGGCCTTGCGAACAATATGCGGAGCTTTAGATTAGTGATTCCGCACATTCCATCCCAGGTACAACAACGGGAAGACCATGAGTAGGGCGTACTCCTGAGGAAGAAGCTGTCTACCGCGAACGTGAACGCAAAAAAGGGGTGGAGCAACTTGCACACGAAAAAAAAAAGAAGCACCCCAAAACACACACAGATACCTCACGCGTAAAAAAAAAAAAAAACACTCTGGGAGAATCGAAAAAAAAGAACTCATAAAGCACGCTCACTACGCGAAGCACGCAAAAGCGAAAATGAGGTGAAAGAATGGTGAAACAAAAGATTTACGGTGTAGAATTGTTGCGAAGTTTGACTTGCATGGCGTAATGATGTTTTCACGTATAGTCAAATTACAATTAGAGACCTATCATGTCTGTAGGTTGTGTGTAAATCATACTTTACGATTTTTACACGTATTTTAGCTTGAGAAATTAAATTACTTCAGTGAATTCCTTGCGTCACATGGAAGGCCGCGGGATGGGTCGCTCGAAAATCTTTTCGCCGAATCGACGTCCGACGCCGACGTCGGACTTTCTGCGACACGGGCTCCATAACGCTATTGCATTAAAGTAAAAAATAAATACAAACTAGTAAAAAGCGAGGCGTATATGCGTTTGCATATTTTCGTTCAAGAACGTAGCTATCCGCACAGCCAAGAGGGAAATGCAAAAGTGATCTTGAGTGTGATATATGCATGCGCAAACGGAGCAGCTAACACACCTTTATTCCAAGATGCAGCACGAAACCGACATTTATGACTTCAAGATATTGCGTTAATGGGACTAGTATCTCGCGATAAAATTGTATGAAACATTTAATACTCAACAGTGCCTATAACTACTCAGATAATAGAACAAGTGCACCAAAAACACATCCAGCGTTGTGTCCAGTACGAGACAACGAACTCCAGCGAGGGCCGGTGCGTGTACAGCACATACCAGTGCGCCCCAGTGTCATAGCAGTGAAACCAACATCTCGTCCATTGTGACCCAGCTCCTATCCATTGATCTCACTGGTGTTCCAGTGACTCCCAGCGAGCGCCAGCGTCCCCATCGCGATGATCCAGTGGCAAAAATCGCTCTGGTTTCACATTGGAAGGCATCGGAAGACGCTGATTTCTGCAGTAAGGTATATATATATATATATACTGTATGGAGCCGACCATACATACATGCAACTGATTGTGGTCGACTGCCAACAACCATCAGTTTTGGTTCACTCCTGGAAGAGGCAGGACGTGTGTCGAGGGAGCTCCTGAACATTTTTCAATGTGGCGAATGCGACTTAAATCGTGGATAACGCATTTCTCTCGCATTTATCGTAAATATTCACTGAATTTTTTTCACCCGAAAATACGCAATCTTTTCTTTGTTCTCCTTTACCTTTTGCACCTTTTCTTTCGTTTTTCTTCTTTCTTCTTTTTTTTGCTCCTAGCATGTCATGCTTCGAAAGAAGCTTTACTTGATAATTGGCGTGCTAAAGGACGTTCCGCTCGTTACACGCAATTTTCGGTTAAGCAGGCGTAGTTAAAGCACCCGCATAATGACGGCCTATTTTCTTCGGAATAACTGAAGCGACATGTAGTTCTTGGCGAAACATGGGCTGAGTAAGTCTCGTGTGAAAAAAAGAAAAAGAGAAAGTTTCTGATGCCAATGTAATAGCCACGACTTTTCAAAATTCTGCTACCGCAGCGTGGATATAAATAAAACAGAAGGGTGCAAAGAAGCAAGCAAATCTCATTATTTTCGCAGGCAGCAATTTCCACTGCTTTGTTTGCACGTCGTTTCCGGGGTTCGGGGTCTGTTGTTGTAATTTTATTAAGCGCGTGGTAATTGCGGGGTACTCGAGCTTTCGTTATATTTAACCCTGCTTGCCATGGCTGCGCACATCTTAGGTTCTGCATTCTTGGACGACAGAAACGGGACCAGGACAGGCTGTGGGAAAGAAGCAAACAGCAAGCAGGCAAAATAAGGAGCTAGCCCGAGGTGAGTCGTATCTGGGCAGTAATTATAAGCTCAACGTAGAAACCACGCACCTACTTTACTTTTGTTTTCCCTTCTTTTATTGGAACAACACTTTACTTTCCCTTTTGTTCAGCGCAGACCGAGTTGCAATGTCGCAGTACTCAGGTTATATTTGCAGTTGCCTATATTTTAGAGCACAGCTCTTAGGCGGAAGTTCATGCGTTGAGCGTCGGCGTCCCTCGGCGTAACCGAGCGAACGAGCACAGCGAAGGATCAAAGCGAACGCGGAGGATGAAAGACGGTGATAGCGAAAAGAGCGCGAGGAGGAAAGCGGAGGAGGAGCGTATGGCGAATGCGTGAGAAAACAAAAGCGCAGCACCATGCAAGACGGGCTCTGCGACAACGACCGCTACGAGATGGCGCCAGAGTAGCGCGCGTCGTCTGTTCATCAATGGTGCCATCGATAAGTGATTCGGCGAGTGCGTCCTCCGATACCATACACGCAAACAAAGTGCTGCAATAGAGTCGGTCTGTCTGCGACGGCTGCTGTGAATCGCGCCCACGCGTCACCCACACGCTGCCTCTCGCGTTTCCGCATTAGCGAGGCAGTCGCGCCACACTTCGCTCCGTTTGCAACTTGCCGCACGAGACAGATTGTCCGTGCCAGACACGCGACTCACAGCGTTCTTTTCCTATAGAATAATAATAATGATGATGATGTTTATTTTCTCCAGAGAAACTGGAAGGTCTTCCAAGCTAAAAGCGACTCTAGGCAGCTTGACATATAACACCGTTTACCTATATGATCATAATACAAGATATTGACATTCATGCTTCTTTCTTGTACAGGGAGCATTTTTTTTCACGTATAGAGAGCAAATTTCGCATTAAAGAGCATCGTAATGATCGGTGATTTTTTTGTTAAACTTAACCGCAGCTATATATACAACGTAGGGTTGTTTTCTTTGTCATCGATATCATGAACGAAACCTAACAAACAGTTTATGCTTAACAATGACACCGTCGCCTATCGTATCATCTCATCACACCCTACCTGTTGCAGTGTACACAGAGTGATCGCCGCTTACCACGGGGGTGTACCATCAACTTATACTTCATATCCCCTTTTGTACCTGGCTATTCCCGTATCACTAAGAAAGCAGAGCATTCGTCACTGGCTTTGCAGTAAAAAATTAAATTCTGTGGTTTTTAGGTGCCAAAACTACGATCTGATTAAGAGACGTGCGATGGGGGGGGGGGGACATCGGATTTTGACCGCAGTGAGTTCTTTAACGCGCACCTAATGCACGGTACATGAGCGTTCGCGCAATCCGCCTCCATAGCAGCTGGGATCGAACCCATGACTTCGAGCTCAGCAACGCACTACCTTTGGAGTAGCTTCAATATTACTCCACAAAACATACGGAGTCCGCATGCGCCGCAATACCGGTGGCTCTACCTCGCCTGCCAGCTTAACTACAGCCCGTTGTTTTTCCAGCAAAAAAAGCTCACAATGAAATTCAAGGTGTCAGGCACAACGACGTCCACAGCGAGAGAACTTTCAGCTCTCCGTTGCGGAACAAACTACACTACGTCACAAGCACAGAAAGGGGCCGTTCTCTGTGACTAAGTACCACACTAGTACCACACTAGGGCCTCAAATGCGCTTCACGTCACAGCATACATTATGACATGGTATTCGGAAATTAGAAATAAGAACCATCATGCTGTGTAAAGAAGCCACGATATCATCTTCCAGTGGCTTCGGGATTATTGTCGCATTGTTGGTAATGACTTCGTGGGCAAGGCTTCCCAGTCTACAAGGGAACTTCCTTTGCTTGCTCGGAAGCAACACCTGTTTTTAAGCGCTCTCGGAGCCTCTCTAAGTGCCGGCTGCGTGCCCTAGGCCCTTTGTTACTGCTACAAATTCCAATTAACCTGTGGTGCCGAGATGCAACATTGCTCAAACTTAAGCGTTAGAAAATTTACTAACATTTCACGAAGTTGATTGTTTTCATGTAAATGTGTGCTAAAGTTAGCGTCTTGGAAAATACGAAGACTACCGTAATTAAATGTAGTAGTTGATCCGTAAATGACCCCATTGAGAACTCGAAACACAGCATGTCACTCTAAGTACATAAAATTATACCCCGCATTAGGAAGGTAAAAGTAAATCACTGACACGACAACGAGAGTCTTGAACGTTTTACCCGAAAGCTCCGTATGTTTGACTATTTTGTCACCGGAAGCGACTGTGGCAACGTAATGGCCCATTCATTCTTCGAGGCAATAGGTAGCTAGCCTGGACCTTATCAATTGTTTCGATGGATCTTGGAGAGAAAGAGATAATCGAAAATCTATGCAAGACGCTTCAACCAGTGTGCAAAGTTTGGTGCCTGTTCCTTGACGGTTTTTCGAAGATTCGCTCAGCAAGGAGCATCAGAAAACATAAAAACACCTGTTCTCGCTTGCCTAAGAAAGAACATCCCATTGGATACGAAGTTATTTGTGAAAGAACGGGGTGCATTATCGAAAATCGCCATTCACCCATCCATTTGCGCCGCTTTGTTCTCCGCTGTAATTCCCTCGAGTATTGGTAAGACTGCAGAAAGATAAAAAAATAAGTTGGATGTTTTGTCGTCTTCTGTCTGGCCGCAAGTGCGCATTCATTTCTAGTTCGTGCAGAACCATGGACTACTTCGGATGGCAGCTGCACTGAAAGCTGTACCTTACTCAAATGCACATCGTCCAGCACTCTACCGAGGGCTGGACGAGAGAGATAAGTAATAAATAAGCTCGCCATACGCACGCGTTTTTAGCTTGTTTGTAGACAGCTTGCTTAGGAGAGTTGGCTTGTCTGGAGCACTAGTTGGGCGCATACGCAGGGGTGACAATTATACCTAAGAATAGCCACTAAAGGCGACGCCAGCCGACTGCTCAAACTGTAGCAATGCACGCAATGCTTTCTGACCCTGCGGACGACGCATACGGCTCTGCTCTAAGATTTGCTGTTTATGAAAATGGTCTCGAATCTAGCCATTTCACACAATTCAAGTAGTCATAGTAATAGGACCGTGTTATGCAACTCAACGCACCTGTGATGAGGCAAAATGATGTGCAGTTTAGCCGTGCTTCGATATTCCGGAGTGTGAAAAGACAAGCACACTAGTGCCTGGCATGCAAGCACTGGAACGCGGTGCGTGACACTGGACTGGACTGGAAAACTTTATTGTGGCTCTGCAGGAAGCGCTTAGCGCGTATAGCGGGCGTCTCCCACGTAGGGACGGAGAGGGAGCACCTGACGGCCGCTTCGCGGGCATGCTGGACGGCCCATTGCTGGTCGGCGAGTAATGGGATTCTGAGGGACAGTGAATTTCTTTTTGTGTCGCAGGCGCACTACTTCTGTCATGAATAATAATAATGTCAGTATTGTTTACTATGTAGCCTACATGTGAAATGCTAGACGCGTATTATAAAAGGTGCCTACAAACGTAGTGATGTTCCGTTAAGTCTGGGGCAGCTAAGTATTGTTCATCGCGTTATAAAACGAGCTCTTAGCCACTCCACAAAACGAACCTGGTTCTCATCATGCATCTGTCATCTTAGGATCAAGTATATTTGCTCAATATACTCCAGATGTGCTTCAGTAGACGTAATTTCTAAACATCTCTGACATTCATTGAATGATTTATGACTGGCTCTCTGTTGCTACCAGAAAGACTGCGTCGTACAGAGGCTTGAGGCTTCAGAACAGCTTCTCGAACTTCCTCCATCGTCAAGAAATGTTGTCGAAAGGTAGTTTGGGACAAGGTTCATCAACAAACGCATAACTATATAGTGTCAGAGCAATATTCTCAGTCTTGATTCGCGACCGTTTTTAAACAGAAAACACGAAAATGTGAAGTTCTGCAATTTACAAATAAAAAGCATCCATTACCTACCCAGCACTCTTTAGGCGACAGAACCTTACCATTTGTTAAGATATACAAGTACTTGGGTGTTATCTTCGCAAACAACCTTTCTTGGAACGACCACGTAAACCATATTGTTGCCAAAGCGAGCCGTGTGTTAAACTTTCTAAAACGCAATTTCAAGCAGGCACCTGCTTATTTGAAGGAGACACTCTACTGGACAAACGTGCGTCCCATCTTAGAATATGGTTGTGCGACTTGGGACCCTGAAACAAAAACACTTATCAGCGAACTTGAACCAATTCAAAAACGAGCAGCAAGGTCTGTGTCCGCAAACTATCATTTCACCAAAAGCAGCTCTCAGATGTGCAAAAATTTGGGCTGGCCTCTATTGAAAGACAGACGTAAATACCTTAGACTTAAGCCATTTTACAATATTTTTATAGGCGTAACAGGTTTGTCCAAAGATTCATACGTGAAAGCTCCCAGCTATATATCCTCCCGTTTAGATCATTCTTTAAAGGTTCAAGAATACCAGTGCCGGATAAATGTCTTTAAAAACTCATTTTTTCCCAAAACAGCGCATGACTGAAATACATTGCCAGAAGTTGTCATAGCCTCGCAATCTTCTTTTGAAAATGCTCTGTCACGCCTTTTGTTGAATTAACTTTTGTTGAATTTTTTTGTGCTGTGTTGCTGTGCGTTTTAGAATTTGTGTATATGCTTGTTCATATGAACATATTTACGGCTTTCTTGCATTCATGATTCTTTTGTTATCAGTTTGCTCAGTATTGGAATGCGTTGTATTTTCTGTTGTTTGTTATTTGCACAGTGTCATCTGCATGACGATGTATGTTTTGCAACTGTATCCCCCCTACAAAAATGCCCTCAACGGGCGCTGTAAGTACCTGAACGAATAAATAAATGACTAAATAAGATACGTTTTCTTGATACTCTTCAGGTAATGGAAAAAGTGAGTTGTTTCTTCAAAAGACCCCTCAATCAGGATACAATTACTGGCTAACGAACTCACCTGCCACTCGGCGTGCTTACTTTTGACTTGGTTCGGCACCACTTTGCACCACTTTACTTTGGGACCCTCGTCTGTATATTACATTTATGTACCTATGTTTTGCATATGAATAAACTTCAACTTCAACCTCAACTTTCTTGTCTCTCTACCTTTCATTGAGTGTGCTCCAGTTGAGTTTGGCGTATGAAAGGAAATTTAGCAGCAAGTATACCTTGCTCTTTACAGCGCTAAACATTGTTGCTACTAAAGTAATAGCTACGCACAAGGAGCGTGTTTTTGTTTTTGATTTTTTCGCACACATGACGGCATTTCTAACGCCGAAGCTGTGCGGAGTTCACCTGCCATAAAGCTTCATCGACGCCGTCTGGAACGTTCGTCAGTGAATTATGGGGCGCCCTCATTTGCTGTTCCGATCCTACTCGCACTGGAACTATTCTCGGCGAATCCTTCCCCCGCGCAGGCGGATTTCGAGATTATCTCTACCGGGAAGGCAGACGGTCGTTAATCTTAGATGGCTCTCGTGTTACATTCACGGCGCGAGGACAATACGCGAGTCTAGCGACATCACTCAGCGTTACGCCACGGCAGCCCAAAACTGATGGAATACCTCTCCATACACGCGATATAACTTTTCTCGCTTTATTCTTGAAGATCTCTGCGCAGGCCAGACGGGCTGCACCCCGAATTAAATTCAGACAAATCTCCCTCTGCGATCGGAGCCCCTCAGGTTTTTACCAAATTCTACCAGCACTATGTTGAGAGCCACAGAATCGCCCTGGCTGCGTGG
This sequence comes from Dermacentor albipictus, assembly GCF_038994185.2. NCBI lineage: Eukaryota > Metazoa > Arthropoda > Arachnida > Ixodida > Ixodidae > Dermacentor > Dermacentor albipictus. The sequence goes on from NC_091821.1 coordinate 91,813,815, forward strand.
CTTTCACTTCGTCCTACAGCTTCAGCTTCATTGCGTTAAACAAATTACAGCGCCTAAAAGTCACCCGCTGAAGCATGCACGGCGGCGATAAAAAAAAGACAAAAAGTCATCACTCGGTATAGTTCAGGATTTCGAAAGAGGGCTCTTGGATGCAGTACACGATAGCACGGCACAGATGTGAAATGCGGACTTTGGTTGCGACATAAAGAACATGATTTGACTGACCTATAAAGAAGTTCTGGATATTGTGGAGACAGAGAACATTTTTCCTTCGAAGGTAGGCGAAAGTTATAGACGGAACGATGCTATACACGGATACAGGCTTGCGTTTCTTAAATTATTTCGTGACGCCTTCCGCATCCCTAAGTATAAATTAACCTTGAATGTTTTATTACGTATACTCCCGGAAGGTGTGCAACTGGCCGGGATGTTAACGGGTATCGGCTGTATATAGTGCCCGATGCGATCGTCGCAAATGAATGATGTAGAATGAGGAGAGCGGCATGAGCTCAAGTCTGAGATACCTGTGTACTGCACGAACATTGTCTACCTGCAGACTCGACTCTGAATTCGAGGCTTTTACGTGCCGAAACTACGATTTGATTATGGGACACGCACTAGTGGGGAACTCCGGATTAATTTCGAGCACCAGGGGATCTTTAACGCGCCCCCAATGCACGGGACACGGGCATTTTTGCATTTCACCCCCACGAAAATGCGACCGCCACGGCCGGGATTTGATACCGCGACCTCTTGCTTAGCAGCGCATCACCATAGCCGCTAAGTACATGTAGACTCTGAATCCTTCTATGTGTCGATGTAAATATTGAAACTCGAGATTTAGCTGCATAACCAAGACTTCACGGCAGTGGAAATAAACCAGTTGGTGCGTACAGAAAACGGAAGTGACGAGTAAGTGAAATCGCACTGACATCAAATCTGAGAGGCGCACAATGATTCCACATTGAGAAATTGCACCCTGTGTATGTGGTAAACAGGACATGTCATTTCTCCCAGGAGTCACCAAGGAAAGGTAGTGACCTGAACGGCGCTGCGCAAGAACCGGTCGCTCGTGGCAGAACAGATATCCTGCTACTAACCATCGTTTGGCTGATGTGTCCTATTGCAACCTAACAGTTTTTTACACGCTTTCCGCAGAAACACGAGACGTGTGGGTATGTCGCAGTTTGCGCAGGCAATCTCATTGCACTTCTACTTCCGCATAGAAAGTTCCAGGGCACTCCTGACAAAAAAAAGTGACTCGATATATGATAAGAATGTCTCGCCCGCAAGTTCACCTACTCCCTTTTCGCGGGAAAGCTCTCATCAAAAGCAAAACAAAATATTCTACACTTTCGCACAATCTACACCTCTAGTAAGTAAGTAAGTAAGTAAGTAAGCAAGTAAGTAAGCAAGTAAGTAAGCAAGTAAGCAAGCAAGTAAGTAAGTAAGTAAGTAAGTAAGTAAGTAAGTAAGCAAGCAAGCAAGCAAGCAAGCATCAAGCAAGCAAGCAAATAAAGGAAAAAAAAATAAATAGGGACTGAAGTAAGAGAAGCCCACGTAGAGCGATCCATGCCGCCGCGAGAAAGGACGCGGCATCTTTATTTAAAGACCTTATTAATTTTCAAACTTTCTTAGCTCCTCGAGGCCTGCCGCGGTGAAAGTTGAGCATCAGACTGAGCTTGTATGTCACCATCCATTTTAAACGCGCTAAGCGATAGGAGGGAGCGACAGGAAGCCACGAACGTTGACCTTGATTACGTCAACCGCTTGACAAAACTGCTGCGCAGTATCGCGTTCGCCTGTATCGTCTCATTACGCATGCGCGCGGCTGATGCAGCAATGAGAGCGACGAATCCGAAACGCCTCCATCGGCGACACCTTGGCCTCGCTACCGGCGTGCCTCATCGTGAGCCTTCCAGGCATGGGATGGCATTCATTAACTGGCAGCGCGGCATTCGCGAGCCCTTAATGAGACGCGACATCTGTGACGCGGGCGGCATGCCCTCTATTAGGTTTCAGAATACTGTATCATGCGATGACAAAGGGAGAGAGAGATGAAAACAAAATAAGCGAAGTTAAATCATTGTGTAATTTGCTGTATTGACTAAATAAGCTAGGTGTCCGCATCACAGGAATGTGAATGTGACCGCAAGCAGTGTTGACCATTCACCGTGTATTCGCCCATGTAGTTCTACTCTTCGACAGCTCATGACGTAAGGCACAACACGTGCGGGGTCAAGCTGTTACCGCTTTAGCAAAGTTCAATATCAGTTGATGTTCACAACTGGAGTTGCGCAAGTAGGGGGGATTGCGAAAAGCACACCTGTTATACCTAATGCTTTACCTGGGTTTCGTACAGTAAATGAACACATTGAAGAGTGCCGAGGCGTCTTTATCAGTCCGTGTTTTTGGCTGATAACGAAAAAGCTGACTTAAAAAGTATATCCGAGTTCATTTTGGGCTAGAGGCATATATAAATGAGAGTGAAGACAAAGTAAATAATAAAAGAAGGAACACGCGCTGTTTAACTTTTCAATGTACCCTCAGCACGATTAGTATCTGTGCGGCCTGACTGGAAACCCTCTCACATTTAAGTAATTTATCACGAGTTATTTGTTTCACTTGTCATTGCGATTAACTAGTCATCCAACATTTCACCTTCCTTATCGTATTCAGTGCTATCAAAATGTTCATCAACGGGTCGTCAATGATGGTACACTTATTAAGGCGAAAACCTTGTATGTGTCATCGTTCAGTCGACTTTCAAAGTTCTTGATCGAAAGGTACAACATGAAAGGTGCCAACACTATCATCATCAACAATGGCTCATACCCCTGTAAGCAAGCAAGATGGATGATAAACATGGGTGATAAAGCGAATTAAGGGGATGACTCAGCGAATTAAGAAGGATGACTATGCGAGTTAAGAGCATGAGTAAGCGAATGAAGAGGGATGACTAAGCGAAGTAGACTAAACGAATTAAGGGGGATATGTACGTCATGTGTCCGTCTTTAATGCATCGGCACTTGGGCTTTCGCCTTCAAGTCGTCTTAGGGATAGCTTAAGACACCCTGTGAATTTTCGTAGTAGCTGTGACATTCAGTCTTACCCATATGTTTCACAAATAAGGAATCGAGGACGGTTCCACGGCGCATGATAAGGTTACAGGGGAAATTTACAAAGCTTGATCTGAACGCGCCGTCCGTAAGATTGTACAAGGACGTGTTAGCGACGACAACATCCCGCAGGAAATTACACTTATGTGCTGCAACCTGAAACGAGCAGGTGCAAAACAACTTCTTTCATCCTTGAGTCTTATATCATAAAAGACAGGCACCCTTTCGTCCAGCCTGACTCTCTGAACTGTTTTTCTCGTCGCCATTGTATAGATTCGGCCGCTCGGTACGCTGCCGATGCGTTTCACCATCGCCATGGTAGAGTTTCAGCGGCAAATCCTCACTAAGGCACACTCGTTGCTGTACATCCATTTATCAAACCGGCGGCCGCTTTAGCCCCGGTGCCACTCAGAACTACGTGTTCGCAGTTGTTCTCCCTGTTCGAACTGTCTCTCTTCTTTTGGAGAGTATGAAATTCCCGCAGGGTACGCTTTCTTCTCATCACGCGCTTTCGTTTCAAGGTTGTCAGTTCGACTAGATAGGCAAAAGATTAACAGCGCGTACACGTTATGCCTTACGCATTAATGAGGGGTATATAGAAGGGAGCCTGTCCGCGGTCCAGCGTCACGTGGCGTATGTAACTTGGCGTATAATATACAACTGCTGTTCAGCCGCAGAGAGAAAGAGAGAGAAAAAATGGTGCCTAACATGCCTGCTTTGCGTCTATGAGTGCATAGTGCCAGATTCATTCCTGTGTATTTTGCTACTTATGAAAACAACGCTTTCCCACAGAAACCGTGCACGCACGTTTTGAGGTCATCGCGACCGCTAGGGGCGCGCATTTTTGAATTCCCCAATTCGGGCACGTCGTGCAATGCCTGCATGCGCGAGCTACAGACTAATTCTTGTGGTTTGTGCAACATGTCACATACAACAAAGCACCTTATCGTTGCGTGTCAAAACGGCCGGTTGGAGAAATCTATGCAGTGACAAGAGTGAACATAAGTTTCTTTGTTCTTGCAGTTTAACATACGTATTGGTTGCCGTCGTAAGGCTGAACTGGATGTAGCATGGCCAGAAGCAGAGTTTGTTGGTGCAAAGAAACGATAACGCACCTCTGTGTGGGTGTCGTCTGTTCAATGCGCAAGGAAGACTTGAGCACCACGCTCGACGAGATTGACAACCGTCCCTTTAGGGAAACCAGAATTCGTCAACCGTGGTCCAAGCCAACGTCTGCTCAAACTGATTTAAAAGCCCTACTTTGTGTTTCTTTAAAGTACCAAGACTGGTTGAGGAACTATAGTGAGTGGTCCGATTTTTAAGGAACAATATTCTCTTCTTTTCTCCTCATCTTTACTGCCCTTACCCCCCCCCCCCCCCATGCAGAGCAGCCAATCGGACAATTATTCTGGTTAAGCTGTCCGCCTTTCCCTTCTCGTTTCCATCTTTTGTGTAAAACAGGACGGTTCTTGAGGATGTTGAGGAGACGCAGATTTGCTGGTTGCAATAAAGACGCATTACAAGGAGCGGAGCAGGCGCAATATACAGGGTGTCCTAGCCAACGTTAGCCAAGCTCTTAAAAATAAAATATAGTATATACGAGGACGCAACCAATGGTATTCAGTCAGCAGTGACGTACCGTACCAGGATGATTTTTCCCTAATTGAATTAACGATAACTAAATGGGATTATATAACGAACGTTTTAATTACTGAATTGACGGCGCGAGTTTTGATAGAGGAGTAATAATTATGTTTTAAAACGCCCGATTCAGTTGTTTTCAGTGTGCTGTGTCTTGCGCAATTTTTTTTCCCGCGTCATAAAGAAAACGCGCGAAATATGAGAATAGCCGCACAAAATAGCTTCCGCGCGCCGCGACCAGCGATCCCAGGCGTTACTCGGAAGAATTTCTTGTGCCAGGGATGATCGCATTATTTCCAGATCCAAAAGTTGATATGGCTTGTACGGAGAGCTTGCTTCAATTTTCCAATTGCGATGAGCCCGTTAAAACTAAAAGGTTAAAAGGTAATTAATATATATATTTTTTTTGGTTAGCGACTCCGTGTCTCACCCGCCACCCCGTTGTCGCCACTATGACGGCATGTCCACGAAGGAACCATCTTCTTATTTCAAAACGGCTATTTTGAAATGTTACTCAACATCTTGGTAGTAACAGCCGATATAGCGGAGTGCAAAAAAAAGGAAAGCATCGACGGGCCCTACTGCCCTTGCCTGGCCCATCGGTCACTGCAGTGGTGGCCTGCGCTGCATAAAGCAAAGTTCGAGCAACGGCAGCCTGCTAATCAGCGGCCGCTACCACAAAAGGAGATCGTGGCCTCCGAGGTTGCACCGGAGCAAAGGTGCGCCAATGCGACCTCGGAGGCCCCGAGCAGATCCTCTCGGCATAGTCACATGCGGTAGATGGCACAGAAATATGCTTCAGAAGAAAACGAGAAGAAAGGGTTTAACCGAGCGGCCCATTTTTATTAATCATATCATACAAGGCGGACAAACAAAGACCCTAAGGACAACACAGGGGAAATTACTTGTACTTGCTAATTGCAATAGAGAGATTATAAATGAATGGAAATGGATGAAAAAAAAACTAAAGTCTTTTTTCGTCCACTATCATTTCCATGCATTTATAATTTCCTTATTTCAATTACTTCAGAAGAGAGCCACATATACTTCAATACATCTTTGTCGATCTGTACGCAATGTGTGCTGCACTCCTTTACCTAGATTCAGATGTGGTGGTGGTGGTGGTGGTGAATTGTATAGCAACAGGCGGGTTTAGCCTGGCGAACAAGGCCGGCAATTGCTCCGCCCGAGCGTCTCGCACAATACCGCTGAAGGGTTTCACCATCTGTCCATCAAACCGGTCTCTCTTAAGAAATCAATGAGGAGACGTGAAGTTTCTTTGCGGGCTATAACTGATCCCTCGGGAAATATAAGGTCTTGCAGGCGCGCATGCGGAAGGTTCTTGTTTTGCAGATTTTTCAGGAGAATGGCTCTTTCATCTTGGAATTGCTGGCAGGATCACAAAAAGTGCTCAATGTCTCCTGTCTCGTTACATACCGTACAGTTCGGAGAATTGATTCGCCCCGTTTTAAATAACCAGGCCGGTGTATTAGCAGATCCTGTCCTTATTCTATATAGAAGTGTGGCTTCCTCTCGGTGCAATCTCTTGGTTACGCAGGGCATATGCGGTGGAACCCAAAGCGACGCAAAGTGATTTCGAATGTGAGGTTTTTGCACTTGATTACTCTTTGGAGCCTTGATTTTGGGAGGATGATAGAGTGCTGCGTATGCAAGCGCATCAGCTCTTTCGTTTCCTGAGATGCCAATGTGAGAAGGAATCCACCGAAACTTTACGGTGAAGCCTTTGTTGTTGAGTTCTTTCACGATGGCTAGTGATTTGCGTGGGAACTTGAGGGATGGCAAACCACGGTATATTTGTTGTAATGCGGCCTTTGAGTCCGTAAGGACAACCACATTCTGCGGAGGCAAAGTCTTTAGTTTGCGCAGAGCAGAAGCTATTGCTACGCCTTCCACAACTGTCGACGAGGCTATACAGTCCAGACGGCCAGACCACGTATATCTTAAAGAGGGAATATAAAATGCAGCTGCACAGCGGTCTTCGGCTGCCTTGACAGAGCCATCTGTGTATACTCGTAGGTGATTCGGGTAAATCGTGTTCAGGTGTTCCAGGACTAATGACTTGGCTTCTGCAGATGGAATGCAGCTCTTTGATTGCAATCGTGGTACACTTAAGTTGCATGTGATGTCCTCGAATATCCAGGGTGGTTCTATCCTTTCCGTCTGTCTCGAGCAGCGCAATCCTAATACGCGAAGCGTGTTCAATGCTGCATAAAAATGTGAGCGCGGCCTGTTACCTATACGTCTTAAGAGGGCTCTACCGGGCGAAGACTCACTCAATCGTAGGAGCTGGATCATCAGAGCCTGGGAAGCCTGAAGTCGTAGAGGGCGTGACTCAGCTTCGTAGAGCACTTTCTTGTTTGACGCTGGCTGAGGGACTCCAAGGCAAAGTCGGATACCTTTTCTGTGGATGGCTTCTAAGCGCTCGTATTGGCTGTCTGAGGGTGACATCAGAGGTAGCTGATACAGGATTCGACTGGTAACCAACGCTGTATGTAGTCGTAGCATCGACGTCGGGTGGTTGCCCCAGCGTATGCCAGCGACTCGCTTCAGCACATGTAGCCTGGGTGACGATGATGCCACAACGTGGTCAACACCGCGGCGCCAGAGTAGCCTGTGGTCTAAGGTAACGCCCAGAAATCGGACGTTGGTGACTTGTCGAATCTGGTATCCGTCCAAATTTAGCGTCAAGCGTGTAGATTTTCTTTTCACTCCAGGAAACAGTACGAATGATGATTTCTCTGCTGAAAGTGATAATCCAATCGTTGCCAAGTGGCCCTGAATGGCTTTTACTGCTCCCTGGGCTATTCGTGCAAGGCGGCGATGCTGGTAGCCGGAGACCCATATGCAGATATCATCGGCATATATAGATATCTTCACTGGTGTTCGATGGTTTAGTACTCTTGGGAGGCTACTCATGGCAATGTTAAATAATAAGGGAGATAAAACACTCCCCTGTGGCACACCGCGAAATATACGTATTTCATCGCTCAAAGTGTCGCCAAGACGAACTCTGATGCGACGATCATTGAGGAACGTATGTATGAAGTGCAAGAGATGACCCGTGACGCCTATAGCTTGCAACTGGCTGATGATGGCTGCTTGAGACACGTAGTCGTAAGCCTTAGAAACATCCATGAAAACAGCAAGTGTCGACAGGCCATCCGCACTGTAATGTTCTATGTGGCTTAGCAGGTCCAGCACATTGTCTTGAGCGCTTAGACGCTGCCGAAATCCAGTCATGCACGATGGTAGTTTTCGACCCTGCTCGACATACCAAGTGCGTCTTGTGCACGCCATCTTCTCCATTAGCTTCGCTGCACACGACGTCAGTGATACCGGTCTGTATGAGTCCAGAGCTGCAGGATTCTTTCCAGGCTTCAGAACCGGTACCACCCATGCTACCTTCCATAAATGTGGGATAGCCCCACTGGCCCAGACTTGGTTAAAAAATGCCAGTAAATCACGCCGTCTCTCCACCGGTAGGTTAGTCAGCATCTGATTACTGATAAGGTCAGGTCCCACCGCACAGCGACGTCGTAGACTGCTCATAGCTAGTTCCAGCTCTCTGAGTGTGAAAGGAGCATCCATTAGAGACGACGATAGCAGCGGGGGCGGGTTGGTTGTGCCGGCTGACCTTCCGGAAGAGTATATTGCAGCGAAGGCATTCGCAAGACAAGCGAGTGTCTTGCTTAACTTCAATGCTAGGGCTTCAAATGGCTTGTTTGGTCGAAAGTTGCCAGCAAGGTTATTAACGACCCACCATATCCGTGGAACTGGCGTGAAGACCGATAGGCTTGCACAAAATGATGCCCATTGATCTCTTCTTAGTTTCCTTGTATAACGTCGAATTACTGCGTTGATCCTGTTATATATAGTCTTCATTGGTGGGTCGCCCTTCGTCCTCATAAGCCTCCGTTCCGCTCTTCTACGGGCAGCGCATAGATTTTTGAGCTTTAGATCCGGAGCGGGGAAGTGGTCGGGTAGCTTCAGCTCAGCGAACAGGTCCGCGAACAGGTCCGCGAACAGGTCCCAGATGACTCGCTTAGGCCGTCCCTGTACGTATCCCAATGCGTCACAGGACAGGATCTTCGGCCGTTGCTTCTATATCCAGCAATGTTAACGAAGACAGGAAAATGATCACTGCCCATTCTATCTTTACTAGTCGTTGACGATGCGAGGATGTCCATTGAGTGTAGCGTCAAGTCAATGACACTGTAAGAGGCCGGTGGTCGAAAAAACGTTGGCTGTTTGTCATTTGCCACGCAGAGTCCCTCTGTGTTTAAAGCACTAACAATTTGCTTTCCACGTGCATCAATCGCCTTGTCGCCCCAGAGAGTATGGTGCGCGTTGAAGTCGCCACATATAATCCTAGGAGCTGGGCAGCGGCTGCAGAGGTCCCTTATAATTTCTCGCATCGAGACCCTCAGGCGAGAGCTCACATACACGGAGGCCACGCTGAGGCTTCGGTTTCCCAACCGCACTTGTACAGCAGTGACTTCCAAAGCACTGCTGCATAGGTCTTGCACTGGTAGAACGTAATGCGGTATTTCACGTCTCACATATAGCATGGCGCTTCCGTTCGGAAATGTCGGAGTACTTTGGTTTCCATGTGCGACATAACCAGCAATTGATCGGGAACTTGGAAGACCAGCTTCGGACAGGGCCAATATCGGCACAGGCATGTTACGCAAGAAAAGCGACAGTTCAGGTAAATGGCACGCAAGACCCGCACAGTTCCATTGCATAATAAGTGGCACCTGTGGAGGAGATGGTGAACATTCTGTCCTGACCGCATCCATATTGATAGGTGCTTTAAAGAGAGGCAGAGCTGAGAATCACTGATTCGAGAGCCAGGACTACTTCGAGCATTTCCTTCATCGAGCTCGCCGGCATCTTCTCTATGTGTGATCGCAAGGCCTTGAAGAGAGCACGTAGCACCTGCTGACAGTCCTCCTGCGGTTTGTTTTCATCGCAACGCGATTGGGGTCGCTGCAGTACAGACACATAACTTCGCCGTTCCGGTTGTTCAGCAGTCTTCTCGTCTACGGGGCCTCTGTTCATTGATTTGACTGTTTTAGCCGGTCCGCTGCGCGATGGCACCACTGTGTCCTGGATTCCTGGAGAAGGCTTCAGGCTTGGAAAATCAGTTTCACTCTTTGAGCTCCATCTCATTTCGTCTGGCTCTCTTTGACTTTCTGTCTTTTTCTTCGTCGTATTTTTCTCATCGTTTCCTGTTGGCCCCAAGATAAACGTTTTCTTGCGCTTTATTGCCGCTGCCCGCATAGGACACTTGCTATAGCTAGCTGGATGACCACCACTACAGTTTGCACATAGAAAGTTCTCTCTGCACGCGCATGTTTTGAAATCGTGGGGTCCTCCACATCTCTTACACCGCTGCTCACCACGGCAATACTTGGCCACATGTCCATAGCGCTGACACTTGAAGCACCGAGGTGGTGTCTCAACGTAGTCAATGGTCTCGTGTCTTGTGAAGCCCAAGTTGATCTTCTCTGGGCGGTCTGTATTTGGAGCGAACGTAAGAACCACGGAGCTGGTTCGCCTGGACTCCCAATCGGTTTCGGAAATTTGGACGCGTCGCGTGACTCTCCTTGCATGGTAGACTCCTTGTGGCTTTAGGTATAGCAACAGTTCCTCGTCAGTGTACCACTTCGGTACTCCTCTAATAATGCACGTATTTTGCAGGTACGAATTGGGCACTCGTGCTGAGATTGCAGTCCCTGAGATTGACTTGCAGCTGAGAAGGGAATTCACATGCTCTTCTGCCTGTACATCTAGAAGCAGGGCTCCTTGAGCAGTAAATCGGCTCCTAAATGGCGATGTGCCAAGAATCTTTTCCATTTCCGTGGACAGAACAATGGCATTTACTTTTTTAAGGTCGGCTCCTTCTGTGGCAGGCGTAACAATCACTGGGATTCCGACGGTCCTCTTCTTGCGGTGACGCACAAGCCTGAAGCCTTCATCGTCCAGATCTGTGATGTCAGCTATGTCACAATCGTCAATAAGCGTAGACTCGTCGTCTGTTTGTGCAGCCTTGTATCGCTTACAGTCACGGTTGCTCTCGGGGTCAGTCGGTGGCTTCTGGCCCGGTGTCAGGTCAGGCGTAGTCATGACGGAGCTCTCGCCGCTACCAGATCGGGCTCTTCTGCAGGCTCCTACCGAAGCGACGGGAGGCGAAGGCCCCCCAGGCCTCCGGTAGGGAAGGTACCTTGGCGTGTCGTCCGACGTCTTCGACAAATCTATTTGACAAGACGTCGAAAAAATTGAAAAACACTAGGGAGCGAGACAGCAGTGCGACTGTGTAGATTCAGATACCTTAAGCGGCAGGCTACACTGATTGTGTAACAAAGGATACAGTACACACAGCTCTTTACTGTTTACATTCGGAAGAAGGGTGTTAAAGAAACGACACCATTTTGTGAGTAGGGTAGGCGACATAACAGAAAGCAGTGTTGCCGTGTGACCTTGCGTACGAAGAACTTTGCGCAGAGTAAAAACAGCCCTTTCTAACGTTTCTCACAAGAGCATGTGAGTAAGCAATGAAGAATGGAGTTATAAAGAAAAATAAAAGCGCACCTGTACATCTTAACTATTTTGTATGGGGATTCGTTGAAAAAATCTGCATATATAAAGACGACTCGGACTAGGTGTACATATTTTAGGAATATATAGCGGCAGTAACACACCAGATGGTGAAAGGAAAGAGAGATACGACAAGGCAGAGATGGTGACCAGACGGTCGGCCGGTTGGTTATTCTGCAGGAAAAAATGATGAGCAAACGATGATCGAGAGAGGAAAACACAACACACAACAAACGGACACTTCTATTGTTGTGACGTCCCTTCTAATTCCTCCGTATACTCTCAATTTGCCTGTAGGTGCAACACAGTAGACTCCAATAAAAATCGCGGTCCTCCATTTTAATAATAATAATATTTGGCATTTTACGTGCCAAAACCACTTTCTGATAATGAGGCACGCCGTAGTGGAGGACTCCAGAAATTTTGACCACCTGGGGTTCTTTAACGTGCACCTAAATCTAAGCACACGGGTGTTTTCGCATTTCGCCCCCATCGAAATGCGGCCGCCGTGGCCGGGATTCGATCCCGCGACCTCGTGCTCAGCAGCCCAACACCATAGCCACTGAGCTACCACGGCGGCTTCCTCCATTTTGCTACATCAATTAGACGTCCGCTTATTATAAACGCAGTGACTTATTCCAATGAATAAGCATTAGAGACTCACATGGCAGAGGAAACATAATTTTGAATAAATAGTGGGCTTCCACTACCCTTCCATTTTTTACACTGGTCGTTTAGCTTCGTCCGTATAGATGTAGATTTCTTTGAAATTGTGCGCAGTTTTATCAGTTTTCTGTGCTGGGTAATAGCAGGCACGGGGAAAGGCGATAGATCCAGAAGTTACATCGAGTAATTTATACTCATTGCTTGCAGTGCAGTAGATAACAAGCTGTGCCGACAGAGGCCGGCAGAAAAAGCAAAAGGAAACGGGGAGACGCTTGCCCTGCCTGAGGCTCGAGACCTCTGACGCTAATGCAAGATACTGCAGCAGCCTCATTCAAGTAAATGTGAGATAGATTCAAACGCTGGTTTTGTAGTTTCACTGGCAGCTTAGAAAAGGAATTGTTATGTTCGTTCTATGGGCTACGTCACGAGAAGGGCGTCGGCGAGAAGAGAATTTACTACGATCAGCAGCGTCTCTTCGATGGTTTTAAAGGAGCACGTCACTCTCTGTCAAGTTCTGCATAACGTCCCCCGTATAAGCGGTACGTTCTCGGTTCGGCCTAGATCACCGCATGTAAACGTACTTTCGAGTAAGAGCATGCGCGACAGAACGCGCGCGACCCGCTTGTCATCGTCGTATGAAGCCAATAAGCAAACGCTACGTTTGTATGCAGCCACGTCAAATTGGAGCCAAAGAAGCATTGGCGCCAATAGGCGCTGATAGCGCCCATTGTAGAACAATGCTGTTTTCCTTACCTGAACCTGAAGTATGATCATTAAAACATGGGGGCTCAGAAGCAACGCGCTGCTGTAGCGTGCAATACACTTTTTTTCCCTGCAAACCCATGAGAAGTTGCGGGCGCGTTCACACTCCCGAGTGGCAACGAGTGCCCATGAATAGCATAGTGATGTAACTTGCGAAGAATTTGTTGATATGTGAAATCGAAAGTCTTACAGAAATCCGGAAATAAACCCAGTGCAAAATTTTTTTCTCGAATTCCAAAGTATAAACTCTTTCTTGCGCAAGAAGTGCCGGTTCGGTAAATTTGTTTTTACGGAAGCTGAATGGCGCGGTGTTTATGAGATTGCCGTAGTCGGATAAGTAAATTAAGCGTTTCCGAATGATTTTCTCGAATCATTTGCAATGTATTGACGAGACGTATATTAGTCGATAGTTAGACAAGTTATTAGTTATTTCAGTCACATTTTTTTATTATTATGATGACCTTAGTACACTGCATGCCACGCGGAAAGGCAGTGTTCAAGAAGCAGACGTTGAAAATGCGAGCAAGTACGTGCGAAATTAAATGAGCAACTTGTTCAACCAGGATTACTTGCACACCCACTACATCTTGAGACTTGATATTCCTCAGCCTTGTGAATGTGGCTACTACATCTTCTGACAGAGGTCTTAGGAACATTGTACGGTCAATTCGGGAATTCACGAGAGTTAGACTATCATCTGTAGATGATGCAGAAGTGGCCGAAAAGTAAAATTCCGGCATAACCAATCGGTAGAAGTGTCGATGTTAATGCAATTAGCATTGAAGCAATGGCGCAACACGCCGTACTGCTAACACAGAGACGCGTCATGCATTGGGCGTGTATGCAAGCGGGCTCCCAGCTCTGTCGCACTTCCTTATTCACACGCTGCTCCACCTAGTGGCAACACCGTGAAGCACACGCGTGGGCCGTGTGTGGTATATATTTAGACAAGATTGTCTTAACATACATGATGCGAGTTCGGTTCCCCCCAGCAACGGAGAAATTTGAAATCATTTTTTGTCATTGAAGAGCGGCAAATACCCATTGGCAAACACGCCGCGGCAAATACCTAGTGAAGTAAGTTGGCGTCAAAGAGGTTCATCGAGGAGTGCCACATATCCAGGGGCACATACAGAGTTACACATTTGGCGTCAAAGATGTTCATTGAAGAGGGGCACATACCCACTGTCACATATCCAGTGATCCAAGTTAATCAGGCCATTTGTTTCCAACCCACTTTTCTCAGCACAGCCACCCAATACCCTACACATCAGACCATGTACTACCCAGTGACCCAAGTATTTAGTAAAGCGGTTAGAGACACAGACCGACAGATATGCTGACAGATAGAAAGACACCGGAAAGTGCTTGAAGTATCCTGAGAATGACAAAGGCATTAAAAATTATTTAAATGCATTAGCCAAGTTACTGTCCTACAGTTTAATATTGTTTCTTACAGTTTTGGTAATATGGCTTGTCGAGGACCGAAGTAGGGAGCTCAGAGTTCTTGCGTACCTTGCCCGAGTTCCCTCCAGCGGAATTGAAAATGCGCATATCTTGGTGGTTTTCTGCAGCACGCAGCTTCTTAAAGGCGTGGTTTCTAAGTGCCTTTAAAGTTTATAGTGCATCGATGCTCCTATATTATAAGAATTGATTGTAAAGTTAATCTTGTTTTCGCATGAGCTGTAGTAAATCATCCGTAATCCGTAGTTCACGCGCTTTTTTAAGACTGATTCTGTGGCTGTTTCTTTTTTTGTGTGTGGGAAAACAACTGCAATAAGCATTTAAACATTTTGTCATGAACTTATCATATGTTTGCATCGGGTTGATTTCCTTGATAGCGTTGTCCCGACTAACACGTGCTATCCTACTCTTAATATGAGATTGCATCGCTGTGTTGATACCTCTGTAAGTCACTGGTTGCTTCGAATTCTTTAGGAGCCAGTATGGCCTTTCTCGTTGTCATCATCAGCACCGCCAGCCATACCGATGCAAAAAGCAAAGTACTGTTGTCTTGGTTCTGGAGAATTGATGCGTTCCATGAGGGCTGTGTGGGATCATTCGCAGGCACGCAGTTTCTCTGCTGCAGCTAATCTTAACAGCGGAATGAATGGATTCTTTCAAGGGGTGTGCGAATAGTGATTTTTGAGACTGAATAGAATACGAGTCGAATAGCGCTCGAATACTGAACAGCCGTTATCGCTATTGATCTAAAGCGATCTACACATCCCAATATTGTTAAAGCTAGCAAGTTTCTGCCATTACAAAGTACGTTACGAAGCGTTGCTTGTTCAAAGCGCAAATGGAGCATTAGGAGCAACGAAGTAGTTTCTTCGCATGCACAGGGCTTTTCAGAGTGCGAATGATTGCTGTACAGTCTGTGAAATATGGCTACACAAGTGACGTGGCTCGCTCCATTGCGCAAGTTCTTACGTTTTATTTGTACACTATGCCCGAGGGAGTGGAAATTTTCTCTCTCTCTCTCTCTCTCTCTCTCTCTCTATATATATATATATATATATATATATATATATATATATATATATATATATATATATATATATATATATATAATGAAGTAAGTGCTGGTACACGTAAACAAGTACACACACTTAATTTCGATGCTGAGGCCAGTGTGCGTCCTTCATCAAGATTGTGATTGCAAGCAACCAGGGCTCAATTTATAAATTTTTTTTTGTAAGGGTGAAGCATATTTTAAATAAACACAGATGTACGGCGTCATAAATACCAACGCGTGTACGTTCACTGAAGTAAAAAAGGAAAGCGTAAGTAGCTTATGAATATAAACACGCGTACATTTAGTAGAGTCCAGAAGGGAGGTGCGTGAAAAATGTAAGATGGAAACACGCATCCAGTAGAATGCAGGGGACAGGGATCACATGTTGACATACAGGGTGTTTCACGTAACTTGAGCCAAACCTTAAAGATATGCAGATGCCACGTAGCTGGACCGAACCAAGGTAATGTTATTTGCCGTCGCTTGGAGGTACTCACATTATGTTTTGCATTCTGCCTAATTACATAATTAGTCATAATTAATCAACTTCTCAATCATTATAATTGGATGAAAAGTGTGAATGAGAATGCGTAAAGAGCAGTGTGCAAAGATCAGGACAGAAGAAGACACAAACGA
This sequence comes from Dermacentor albipictus, assembly GCF_038994185.2. Classification (NCBI taxonomy): domain Eukaryota; kingdom Metazoa; phylum Arthropoda; class Arachnida; order Ixodida; family Ixodidae; genus Dermacentor; species Dermacentor albipictus. The sequence goes on from NC_091821.1 coordinate 91,829,778, forward strand.
CAGTACCGGCGTTTGTGTTCTTCTTCTGTCCTGATCTTTAATTGCGCCCTGCTCTTTACACATTCAACCATGAACCAATTAGCCCAAGCAAGAGTTTTACGTGAATGAGAAAATTGTAGATAAACGTGAAAAACTCGCGTACAGCTTTCTGTTGATCAATACGTGCTACATAAAACAGTTTTTCCCATCGTGAAAGAAGCCCGCGAATAGACGGAAAATTGCCGCGTGACTGGTCCCTCGAAGCACTTTGCGTGCATACGAGGAGGTAGCGCGCCGTCATCCATCGCGCGCAAGGCAGCGGAGGGCGGGGAGGGAGGAGGGCGTTCTGCTCTGGCGGCGGCTGCCTGACGCGGCCGAGCAGGCCCTATCTTGACAGTGATCTGCGATGGGGACAGAGTGCAGGGGGAGCGGGGGGACTATTCTGTAAAAGTCCACCTAATGGACTGTCCATTTTGGCCTTTTGTACTGTTCATTTTGTCCATTTTGTCCATTTTGGCCATTTTGGCCTCATTTTGGCCTCTCACATCTCTTTGGCCTGCGACATCTTTCCTTATTCCCTTTTGCCTCCATAACAGCTGACTGCCATTCAAATGGGCATTTATTGTTAGACAGCTACAGTGCGGCCAGCTGAACTTCCCTAATTTCTTTTCCTATACTGCATTCTTACTTTCACCAGAGAATGCCTGAAAATGCTTTCTAGACCTAGACTGTCAGCTTGTGCGGGAGTACAGCCTTTTGGGCGTCAGTTTTGTCAGGCGGTTGCCAAGGGCTCTGCAGGCAAAAGTACTGGAGGGGATCGAAAACCAGCTCTGTAATTAACCTTCATCGTCCCTTTCCTGGAACCAGAAGAGGTGAAACAAGATCATATTCAATATGCGTTCATGGCACGGGTATTACGCAAAGCATAGCCTATTGTGTTCTTGTACTACATGGGACATCATGTACTTCAGAATAAGCGCTTCAACGGATAGCCAGAAGCCACCTCAAGTCTAAGCCTACCTCTGGCATCTGCCAGCGCTTGGGTGGTTTCTGAGTCTCGACAGTAACCTTTCCAGACGCTAAAGTATATATAAGCGTGCCGTAATTACTTCTGCTTTCCAATTAAACATGCCAATTATCCTCTTTGTCAAGCTATTCAGGATCGAGTGCGGCACGCTTGCATGTGGTTATAGTACAGTGCAGAATTCTTGTGCCTGTTCATTAATAACCATGTCCAGGAACTTCGAATATTGCCCCTACGGCTATCTGTAGGACTTCACTACAATGCATGAGCTTAACTAAATGAGCGGAATTTTTACACAAATATATTTCAGAAGGTCGCCCTAATTACAACAAGTTTCTGTTGGCAACGTCGAAACCGCATGCCATTTTATTAACATGCGTTTTTACTGCACTTTCTCGTAAAGTCTTTCCTAGGTTACAACAGAATCTTGGCCAGGAATTAAACACTCCTATAACGCAGCAGGACACTTACGAAAAAAGGTCTGCAAACACGCATGGTATTAGAAGGACGTGACCTCTCGACATTACTAAGTGAAAGTTGAGGAAATTAAGGTGACCTCTTGAAATATATGCATTGTTTAATGCTGCTCTTTGAGCTGCAATGGTGCTTTGCCGTTAACTTAGATGGCCGCAGGGACTTTGCGATGAATTCCTGGTTATGGGCCGATAGAAGGTTCGCATCCTCCGTGGCTACTCCTTTGCGTCTGAAAAATGTTCCTTCTATTCCCATTGCAGCTCAGAACACGACATGCCACTAATAGCAATTACTGAACATTGTCACATCTCTACCCCATAATCATGAATTATGATGCGGTGTTCTGAAAGCCTGCAAAGTTAAATATTTTTCTGGAAATAAGATCCAAAATGTGCAATAAAGATGTTGACCATGTAGCATGAATATTTAATTCAATTCAGTTTAAAGCGCAGCTTTCTTTGCTAACTCCCTGCGGCCCTCTTGCTGAGCATGGCTGCCGCCTACTGCTGCTGGTGCTGTTCGTGCGTTCTCGCCGAAAACCTAACACTCAACTGCGGGATGCCGGCAAGCGAAGGCTCACACCACTTCGCCCGCATCAGTGGAATGCAGAGGAGGGAAGCCGGTCTGCGCATGGGCGAGGAGGCCGCGACGCAGAGAGCCTCGACGAGATGGCAGAGAGACCGCCGGAGGAAACGGCCTCAAGTTGCGCATTCGTTGCGCCGTGGACGTTCGCATCTGCCGCTCCACGAGGAGGACGGGTGGCGTAGAAAGCCAGCTTGCTTTTTCAACCCCTATAACGCTGGTTGCGCTCAAAGGTATATTGCATTGAAGAGCTCCTCGTTAGGGGCATGCTTGGGCCAGATGAGAAGGAGCGCGTGAACACTGTCTCGTAAGCTTAGCAGTATGCAGGGTGTTCAAAACTGACCTTTATGGTTTTCTTAAAATTAGGAGGCACTGGGAGGCCCGCGAAGACCACCCGTGCAAATAAGTTATGTGGCCAGGAGGACACAAAGTGAGAGGGTAATTATTGCCGTCAGCAGCCCAATTAACTAAAATTGAATAATTAACTTTTTCTTGACTGTAGTAAGTGGGTATGTTTGCATTGAAAAGTTAGAGGCAGTCGTGTTTCTACACAGTATAAGTTGGAAGAATTCTTCTAGCGTGTCTGTGCTCCGAGATATCGGACTCGCAATTTTAATTGACATTTGCATGATAACGCATGCAAGATAGGATCGGCGCAAAGCTCCTCCCTGATGTGACGCGGCTGTTGCGTGTGGCGTCAACAGAGGGGAGGCACAGGCAAAGATGATAGCTGTCACCCTTCCCCTTTCGGCTGGAGAAATAAAAAAAATCGGTGAACCCGGAACCGCTGTCGTAACACGTGACCGCGCAGCCTGTAACGATGACGGCAGCTGCCATGCCGAGATAATGGCGCGAGCGCAGAAGCCGGAGGGCAGTGCCCGTGGGTAATGGTGACTAGACGAGCGGGCATGGTCCTTGCCTGAGCTACGCAGATAAAGTGACTGCTGATTTCGAAGTACTGTAAGTTTTACTGAAATCAAGAGAAATAACGGCAAGGCACATGGGGCTGCCATACCTTGATTTCATATATTTCATCAAATTGTTGTTGGCATACTAGAATCCTGTACTCGAAAGTATGAGGAGACAGAGCTGCTATCTTTCCTGCAATTTGCTGTCGCTCTTCGTATAGTGCACTCCAAATCAGCTTGTTTCAGTTGCACTGAGGAAAAGTTCCGTACTGTTACAACCCTGAAGGCGCACGGGAGAATTGAAACTGCATAGCAATAATTTGTTTGTACATAGCAATGACCACTTCATGAGTCAGATTTTCTAAAATTTCGTTTACAGTTTGCAGTGCAAAGCGGAGAAACATTTCTAGAGCCCTTTCTTCCTCAATAAATGCCCTTAGTTTTCCATCAAGGTCCATTATTGTGTAGGCCCTGCTTTATGAACAATAATGGTCGGGAATCAGAGTGTTCACAAGACAGGGATGTATATTAAATACAGAATGCCTACGCTACAGCAAGGAGTCTTCATTATGACAACATGTTCCTGTGAATTCCAAGTGATCACAAGATTACAGAGAACAAAACTGCTGACGGCATGGCACGTGCCAATAGCAAAAACATGTACTATCGCGACTATCCTTAGCAGCGAGTGATGCTCGCTGTTATTATACAAACTCTGTACCGATTGTCCAGAGAAACTTGGTTCATAAATGACGCGAAAGCTCCAGTTTATATGTCGATGAAAGCAGTTTATGACGCCGATAAAAATTAACCAGTCGTTCAAATGAAACAACTCATAGTCTTCGGATTGGCATAACCTATACTAAAGGATTCTTGGACAAGATAGGAAAACATTCACCGACGATTACGATACTGCCTTATGCCAAACTTGAGCGCAACTCTATATTTATTTATTTATTTATTTATTTATTTATTTATTTATTTATTTATACTGTCGATACGATCAGGGATAATATAGGAAGGTCATTTGCATAGTTATCTTACAATGTAACAATAATTAGCACAACATTAAGATTACACATAGTAGACATGCAATTAGCAAATGCAAACAATACAGTAGGCAGAAAGATAACGTAACACATTGTAATAATGTTACAAAAAAGCAAGATGCAATCAGAAAAGTTGAAAATACAATAACACAGATCAGTATATTAAATAGTAACAAAGGGTAATGAGATAGTCTGTCAAATACCAATTGTGGTAGGCAATAATTACAACAGGAAAAGAAGTAAACAATTTGCATAAATAAACATTAGTGCTCAGTAATGGCAAGTAATACAATTTATAAAAGTGAGGGATACACGAGGTAGTAATCCATAAGATACGTTTAAGGTGTCGTTAAAGAAATTGGGATTATGTACACGATATAATGAAATAAAATAATATGGCACAGAAATAAATGGTGACATAGGTACGCCATAATTGTGGAGCACGCAATTAATTTTCGGCTAATGTTAAAGAAGTAGTTAAGGTTGGGCTATTTGTAATACTAGGGTCCACCTTATTCCATTTACGTGTCATTAAAGGGAAAAACGAATGCTTATGACTCTCCGTACCAATGGGTGTTCGTTATAACGACAGTGAATGTTTATGTCGGGTGAGTCGTGTTTGTGCTATAGATAAGTATTCGGAACTGCCTATCTTTATTTCATTATGAATAAGTTGATACATAATTTTTAATCGTGCAAGCTTGGCTCGATATTGTAAGGTAAGTATACCGGCCGGTTTAACACTTCTGTGGGTGAGTCTATTAACCTATGTTTATTGCAAATATATCTTAGTGTCTTTCTTTGAATTGCTTCTAGTTTGTTAACGAGTTCTTTGGTGAAAGGAAACCAAACAACATTAGCATATACTCTAACACAGATCTGACAAATGCGTTATATGTTATTAGTTTTGTGTTTGGAGGTGCTTGTCTAAGACGTCTGTTTAGGAAAAACAACTTTTTTTTGTGTGGTCGAGGTAACGTTGTTTACATGTCGCTTCCATCTGAAATCGTGTGTTAATGTTAAGCCAAGGTACTTGTACTGCTTCTCTTTGTTAAGTATGGCGTTATTTACAGTGTAGGTAAATTCTGATGTGAGCTTTCTTCTCGTAATTGATGAAATAGCAGATTTTTTAAATGTTTAACGTCATTTGCCATTCCTTACACCATCTGTATACAAGTGACAAAGCGTCGTTCAAGGCCAGATGGTCATTATAAGAATTGATTACCTGATACAGAACACAATCGTCAGCAAAAAGTCTAACATTTACTGGAATGCTAGAAGGCTGCTATATAGAAGGTCTGCTATATGTGTTTTCATTTAGCGCTATATTGCCTGGCGCGGACAATCTGTCTCGTGCGGCACGTTGCGATTGGGTCGAAGTGCGGCACGACTGCCTTGCTAATCTGGAAATCGCAAAAGCCAGCAGCCGCCGCTGACAGACCTCCAAGACGACGCGCTCAACTCTGTCGCCACCTCGTAGGCATTGTGGCCGCACTACGCTTTTCTTCTCACGCTTTCTCGCCATACCATCGTTCGCTTTCCACTTCATGGTTACGCTGCACCCTCCGCTCCACTTTTCTCCTTGCGTCTTTCATCCACCGATGTGTTCCGCGTTTGCTTTCATCTTTCGTGATGCTCGTTCACTTGGTTATGCCGCGCTACGACGCCGAGGCACGTCGACGCTCACCGCAGGAACAGGCGCCTAAAGGCCCAACCACTGACACGCGTCGGCAAGCATCGTCACGCTCCAATGCGTCAAAAGCGTCGGTCGGGAACAGGGTGAAGCGTGTCGACGCGCAGAGATTTTGTCGACTGGCGATGCTAGAAGTTTGCCGACGCGGGGCGACGCTTCGCCGGCGTGCGCCAATCAGAGACTGCAATGCGTCGCCGGCGTCAACCAATCGGAGGCTGCGAGTACTCCAGCTGCTGCACCTATGATGGCCGCCGATGCGGAGATGCCCACACCAACGATCGTCCGATTTCTTTGGACGCACGATGTGCGCGCAGTGTTCCTGAAAGAGTGTTGTCATAGTAGGTCCACAACGACACGACCGACGACCGTGGGTTGGGGCAGTGCGACGTGGACTCAAACCGACTTCAATAATAATATTTGGGGTTTTACGTGCCAAAACCACTTTCTGATTATGAGGCACGCCGTAGTGGAGGACTCCGGAAATTTTGACCACCTGGGGTTCTTTAACGTGCACCTAAATCTAAGCACACGGGTGTTTTCGCATTTCGCCCCCATCGAAAAGCGGCCGCCGTGGCCGGGATTCGATCCCGCGACCTCGTGCTCAGCAGCCCAACACCATAGCCACTGAGCAACCACGGCGGGTGCAAACCGACTTCAAACGGCGCCGACAAATCTAACCTGCCCACTGGGTTCTGCGGGTCTCTGCTGCGATCATCTGCTAAAATATCCAACCGAATCACAATTGCCGCAACGTCTGTGCTTGGTGTATGTGTATTTTGTCGTACTCGAAACGAATGGAAACATGCTTCCGAACTCCGCATTCTGGATAATGAGCACTCGCCTAGCGCCGATATTTTTTTATGTGGCGGCTAGGCCTAACGCGTCCATCGAGTTCGTAACTGGCGAGTGAACGGGCCCGGCTGAAAAACTCTGTCGAATTTTCAGTTCCGTTTGGCGCTGCAGCGATTGAAAATATGGCACTCCTGACGTCATGTGGTGTGTGATGTGGTGAATTAACCGTGTGGAACATTAGATGGTGAACAGTGGCGTGTTTCGTGTGGTGTCAGGTGACTCAAGTTCACAGGAGACGTAAGATCTGAATAAGAAACGCCAATGTACGAAAGCCTCTAACCCTACAGCTAGAATAGAACTGGCAGAACTTTCGAAGTTAATCAACAAGCATAAGACAGTTGACATAAGCAAATATAATATGGATAGAATTAAACATGCTCTCAGGAACGGTGGAAGCCTAAAAGCAGTGAAGAAGAAACTGGGTATATGCAAGAATCAGATGTATGCGTTAATAGACAGCCGGCAATATAATCACTAATATGGATGAGATAGTTCAAGTGGCTGAGGAGTCCTGTAGAGATTTATACAGTACCAGTGACACCCATGACGATAATGGAAGAGAGAATAGTCTAGAGCAATTTGGTATCCCACAAGTAACGCCGGAAGAAGTAAGCCAAGGGAGCTATGCAAAAGGGGAAAGCAGCTGGGGAGGATCAGATAACAGCAGATTTGTTGAAGGATGGTGGGCAGATTGTTCTAGAGAAACTGGCCACCCTGTATACGCAATGCCTCATGACCCCGAGCATACCGGAATCTTGGAAGAACGTCAACATAATCTTAATGCATAAGAAAGGGGATGCCAAGGACTTGAAAAATTATAGACCGATCACCTTACTGTCCGTTGCCTACAAAGTATTTACTAGGGCAATCACAAATAGAATCAGGAACACCTTAGACTTCTGTCAACCAATGGACCATGCAGGATTTCATAAAGGCTACTCAATAATAGGCCATATTCACACTATCAATCAGCTGATACAGAAATGTGCGGAATATCACCAACCCTTATATATAGCTTTCACTGATTACGAGAAAGTGTTTGATTCAGTCGAAACCTCAGCAGTGGTGGAGGCAATACGGAATCAGGGTGTAGACGAGCCGTATGTAAAAATACTGAAATATATCTATAGCGGCTCCACAGCCACCGTAGCCCTCCATAAAGAACGCAACAAAATCCCAATAAAGAAAGGCGTCAGGCAGGGAGATACGAACTCTCCAATGCTATTCACAGCGTGTTTACAGGATACATTTAGAGACCTGGATGGGGAATAATTGGGGATAAGAGTAAATGGAGAATACCTTGGTAACTTGCGATTCGCTGATGATATTGCCTTGCTTAGTAACTCAGGGGCCGAATTGAAATGCATGTTCACTGACCTGGAGAGGCAAAGCAGAAGGGTGGGTCTAAAAATTTATCTGCAGAAAACTAAAGTAATGTTTAGCACTCTCGGAAGAGAACAGCAGTTTACTATAGGCAGTGAGGCACTGGAAGTGGTAAGGAAACACATCTACTTAGGGCAGGTAGTGACCGCGCATCCCGATCATGAGAGTGAAATAATCAGAAGAGTAAGAATGGGGTGGGGTGCATTTGGCAGGCATTCTCAGATTATGAACAGCAGGTTGCCATTATCCCTCAAGAGAAAAGTGTATAACAGCTGTGTCTTACCAGTACTCACCTACGGGGCCGAAACCTGGGGGCTTACGAAAAGGGTTCTACTTAAACTGAGGACGACGCAACGAGCTATTGAAAGAAGAATGATGGGTGTAACGTTAAGGGATAAGAAAAGAGCAGATTGGGCGAGGGAATAAATGCGAGTTAATGACATCTTAGTTGAAATCAAGAAAAAGAAATGGGCATAGGCAGGACATTTATTGAGGAGGGAAGATAACCGATGGTCATTAAGGGTTGCGGACTGGATTCCAAGAGAAGGGAAGCGCAGCAGGGGACGGCAGGAAGTTGGGTGGGCGGATGAGATTTAGAAATTTGCAGGGACAACATGGCCACAATTAGCCCATGACCGCGGTAGTTGAGGAAGTATTGGAGAGGCCTTTGCCCTACAGTGGGCGTAACCATGATGATGATGATGATGATACAGGGTGTCCCAGCTAACTGTTCCGTTATGTAAGTGCTCCGTTATGTAACCGTGTTCTCGCAGCTCTTGTGCGTCTGTTCGCGATTGTTGTGCTTAGAACACGGCCATAACAAGGGAACGTGATTTGCACTTCCGCAAGAATAATTGTATTTTATGAACCGCTAAGGGATATTTGTTTTTGTATATTTATACTGCTTTATGAGGTGAATTTTGGAACAGTTGTGGCAATATTGCTTCTTCTATTTCTTATATGAATATTTTGCATAGTTTAGTATATAGACGTCTGTCAATTAAGAGGAGTAGCCGGTGCCATCTACAGGCTTCAACATCTCCTATAACGCAGCTAATAATACGATCAATAAATTACCTTGAACAGCGTCTCGTTGGAATGTATAGCCTGTGGCCAGGCGGATGAAACGTACAGCCGGCACGCACACCCGTAATCATGCTGCGCTTTTAGGAACGGCGTCAAGCATCACGCGCAGACATCGAGCCGAGCTGGAAGCACGATATAGCTGTTATTGTCAACGTATAAGAAGCGGGGGCTTAATACTAAATAATGAGTTCACGGGAAAATAGGCAACCGAAAGGTCGACTCTTCCAATTACCAAAAATGAACTCCAGCGACTAAGTAACGCAAAAAAGAGACAAAAGGAATAATCAAAAGCGATTATCCTTACGCAAACGCACAGACAGACCCACGTTACAGAAAGCAGGACGAGGCAACGAGTCAGTTTTATTTTAATACTGCAAATGGCATTGCCTGTGGAATAATTTCGGCTGCCTGTTGTATTTAGGACAGCGGCATAACTTGAAGATGTTCCTATCAATGCCTTCAAGCTGCACTTCGAGCTGTTCTTGGCGCTGCCTGGCTCGTGTGCACTCGGAAGCTACAGCTTTTCGTTACAGCATCATTTAATCAGTCAGTGCATGCACAAGCAAAAACGGGACCAGAAAGAACGCACCATCCCCAAAAATCGATAAAACATTTTGCCGTAGCGGTTCCATTGTCCGCGTAATTAATTGCAGCTCAAAAGGTAGAACTGTTTTTCTTAGCTCACGTTATTCTTAGGCTCAACGCAACAAGGCACGCGTAATGATTTTTTTCTGACAGCGAAAGAAAAAGAACACAAGGCTGGCATAAAGCAATCGAGGTTACGTAGCAAGACGCGACGTCGCAGGTGTTTCAGACAGGAACATGTGAGGAAAATGCGAGACCGCGAAAAAAAAAGAAAAAGAACCGGAGGCTTGCGACGGTTTCATGGAACACGCAAATGCTCATGACTATGAGATAACACGTCCGTATATACACGGAAAAGGAGCGAGACAGTCGAAACAAAAATATGCTTCTTTATCCTCTTAGGCGAGTCACGTGTAGAGTAAACTGCAGACGAGAATCGAGTCGCCAGTGACGTTGTATCTAGCGAATGTTTGCCCACCCAGAGTCTGGGAGGGCAAAGGCACTGGAATTTGGCATGGCAGTAAGAAATGATGCACAGTAGGGAATGTTTAAAAAAAGCAAACTATCCCTTTCCTCAGTTCCTGCCCGCGAAGTGAAATTGATTTTTTTAGAGGGAGATAGGTGGAGGATTAAGCGTCACACCGAAAACCCGTGCGAACTTTGGGGCTGTGTAAACAAGGTATCGCTAAGACGGGGGAATAATCGGAGGTTGTCTGAGAAGACAGCACCAACGCAGTCATGACAAAAGTATGGGCGAACAAAGGCGATTGGTTGGTAAATGTTAAATTACAAACTCCATTTGAAGTAGGCGCTATTGCATATGCATTTTCGACATGCCACTGACTAGAGCGGTCAAAGTGTTCCATGACCGACTGAGCGTTAAGACTGCACGTACACAGGTGTAGCATCGCAGCATCGAAATATGCGGCATCAACTTTACACGTCGAATGTTCAGTGCCACATCAATGGTCCTAACGAGTACTAGCACAGCTGAAATAATGCTACATCCCTTATATTTTATTTTGCATGACACATAAGTGTAAACAATAATATTATGGCTGCCTGAACTATGAAAACAGGAAGTTAATTTTTTTTCACAGACAGCTGTAAGCAAAACGTTGAGACGTATACCGACAAAAAAAGAGAGTTGTCGAGGCAACTGACAGCAAGCCTAATGAAGGACACTAGAGGGGATAAATTTGGACTCCATTGCTCGAAAGCAATGAAGGGATTAGGAAAGAAGCAGCGTGTGACACTAGATCAGCATATGACACATGTCATGGAAATTCGGCAGATGAAGCCAATGATGTCCCGCAACCTATTTTCACTTCGGTAAATTAAAAATAAAACAGCACAACTTACGTTACGTCAAGAGGCTTCGGCCCTCGCTTTTCTTCTGGTTCTCATCTGTTGTGGAACACTGTTATATGTTACGTTACCCAGAAATACACTATACGCAACCTTGTAGACTGTAAGCTAAACACCCTTTCAAAAGTACAACTCTTTATTGAAAATTCAGCCTCCGTAGCGATTTCACAGCCTCGACACCACCAGAGCAGCGAATTGTCCGCTGTTACGCAGAGAAGTCATCCTAATACGGAAAGAATTTTTTTTTTCACATTCTTTCTGTAGAATGAAAAACTAACAACCATTCCACTCTGTGACGATGGAATGGCAGCGAAAGCTGACGACACTCGAAGCGCTCAAACGAAAAGCAAAATGCTTTCGCTGCCATTCCATCTTTACAGTGTGGAAAGGTTGTCATTTGTTGCTTCAGCATCGCAGGAACATTCTTCGTTGGTGGTCGTTTCGCGCCGGCACCTTTTACAATCTCGTTGCTGTTCCCTCCGGCGCTCCTCATGCGCATGTTGTTCTTCGGCTGTACGAACTATACGTGTAGGCCCCATTGATAACGCGGCTATTTTTAGCGCCGATACCTCTCCTGCTTATATACTGCGATAAGCTTGACGTCACGCTGTTTTTCATGACGAGCGTTCTAATCTGTTCCGCATCTTGATATTTGCCTCACCGCAATGCATCCGTACGTGATCACACATAAAGCAAACAATGAAACTCATTGTGGATGGGTTTGTTAGAAATCGCGAAGTCCGTTTCTGTTGCTGGACGTCGAAGAAACTACCCCCTTCTGTCACGAATTACGATGAACTGTCGAAAAATGCGTGATATTTACATACTCTTATGCCAAGATGCTGGAGACTCGACAGAATCCAAGTCAAGGTGGGATGAGAATGACTCTGAGCATTTCATAGAGACTCATCCTAATTACATTGTAATTAAGTATTCATATATTGTACAGGCAGTCGTGCTACGTTTTTTCATTAAAAATATTGAATCACCCACTCGAATTATATGCGCAGGTTAGTTATTGGGTGCCAGCATTAAAAAAAAGGGGGAAAATATTTCGCAATATCTACCGAAACGTCCCACTAAAAACGCCCCGTCAAAGACGGGTATGCCTTTACCAAAGTGGTAGCATGAAGCGATACATTTTACTCGGGAAGTGAAGTGGGTGCACTTAAGGAACCAGAATGTTCAACTTAGTGAAAGCTTAATGTCCGTTGTCTATTCCTTGCAACCATTGCACACTAACGTCAAAATAAATCGCGTCCAAAACGTGTGCGCCGTAACTGAAGAGGCTACGGAAGGTTAGTCATATACAGCTTTCGCTCTAAAATTGTGGGCATCTGCAGTTTTGTTACGTTTCATGCTTAGCCATGCGTATCAGTTACTCGATAGCAGCATTTCTTGTAACATGCGAACAACAGCAATAATGAGAGAGCGTAAACTTTATTTTCAAATCAATGAGATTTGAGTCCGGCGTCTTTTTAGTGGGTCTGGGCACCCACCGCGGACGCGGTTCCGAGACCTTGTCTCGAAGCGGCTTCCTCGGCTCGCTGGACGGCCCAGAGCTATGCTGTCAGGTTCGAGCTGAGCAGTGTGCTCTTCCAGCGCGAGCGGAGGCTGGTGGTGGAAGAGACGGAGGGGTCAGCACTGCCCGATTTGTTTGTTAAGTGCTGACATTCCGATAAAATGTGATTAAGTGTGGCAACCTCGCCACACGATGTGCATCTGTTTGTAGTGTACATGTCTGGATACATGGCGTACATGAGTCTGGGGTATGTGTAAGAATCCGTTTGTAATTGCCTGAAGTGTACTGCTTGTGTCCTGTCTAACCTAGCGTGAGGGAATGGGTATACGCGTCTTTGTAACTGGTAGTGTGTCGTGATGTCGTGGAATCTGGTCATACGATCCTCCCACGTCCAGATGTTTGCAGTACCCCACGGGGGCTCTTCCTCCGAAGATGCTCGGTGAATAAGGCCTCGAGCAACGTGGTGAGCCGCTTCGTTGGGAGTGCTCAATCCAGTTGGTGCCGGGATCCATAGCAAATGCCTTTGGTTATCGAAGTCGGCCTCTCCCTGGTGTATGGGATGTCGCTGCAGTATGTGATACGCCTCTTGCAAGATGCGCCCATTAGCAAAATTGCGAATCGCCGTTTGCGAATCACAGATCACGCATGTGGCTTTGGTTTGTGTGAGGGCCAGTGCTATGGCCGCTTCCTCTGCCACTTCGGCATGTGCCATGTTCACAGCGACGCTCGTGAGGTGGTTGCCTCAGTGGCTAGTAACTGCCGCCACGAAACTCTTCCTGTCTGTAATGAAAAAATAACCATTATCCCGAGTAGTGACATGAAACAAGAATATGCAAGTATAAGCGCAAAGCCCACAGGATTGCAAACAGTCCTTGTGCTTTGATACTTGCATACTTGCAAGATACGTTCATATTCTTATTTCATGTCACTACTCCGGATAATCGTTAATTTTTCATTATCGCTGTTGTTCAGATGTTAAAAGAAATGGAGCTTTAGCGATTCGCAATCCGCTCTCACGTTAATGCAAAGCAACAAGAAAAATTCTTTGAACACTTTGCTATCATATGAGACGCTCGAAGAACATAAAAAAGCAAGCACAAATGAATCACGTAATTGCATTTCAGTGGATACCCGGACACTGCAATATTCCTGGTAACACTGCAGCGGAAGCAGCTGCGAATCAGGCGCACAACAAAGCAGCGACAACCAATCTTCGCCTATTGCTTAGTGAAGTCCGTCTGCTCCTGAGACAGATTTCCTGTCGTCTCAGCAAAACTACCTGGTTTGATGAGGAATCTAAGAACTCGGACTTATACTTTATCGACCCATGTATACAAATCTATAGATTCCGGAAAATCTAAGAGAAAACAAAAAAATTGACACATTGGTGCACCACCTGCGGTTACGAGACATTTCTTACACAGGATAAAACGTGCCTCTAGTCCGCAGCGTTCTTGTGGTCATCCAGACGAAGATGTGTATCATCGCCTTCTCGAGCGCACTAAATACGATCCACAACGAAGGGTGTTGCAAGCAAATTTATTGCTTTTAGACAGAAGACCATTCACTATAAAAAAATATAATTGGTCCATGGCTAACTGTGGTCCTTCAGAAAAGAGAACTTGATTAGAAGAAGCTTTTCGAGGACATCAACATTTTCGGGAAATATTAAGGTTCACTTGATACTAACAAGCTAAATGAGTGATATACAGGTTGTTCTGGGTTATAAATTGATTTATACGGTGATCGTGATTTTCATGCAATGAGTAATTGTGTTCTGTGCTTGCAGTGTAATTACATGTGTTGTGTGTTTAACTTAACAAAATATCTCTTTTTATATACGCAAATGTGTACTGAAGTCATGCACAAAACATTGCGATTCGTGTACTGTTAGACTGCATTGTTTTTATTCATCTGGTGTACTACTAAGTGCCATATTTTGTGTCATTAGTCTGCCTTTTTACGCATATTTGTTTCTTTTACTAAGTGACAAGGAGTAGTCGGTGCTGCCATAAAGGCACCAGCCTCGCCTAATATTCATTTCCATTAAAAAATGCAACTAAAGTTGTACCCATAATGGAGGCACAAAGGTGGCAAGCGTATAATAGGCATCGCAAATGGCCTGTATGTTCCAAGCACAGAAGGAATCTGAATTTCAGTAAGTATTTCTTCACAGCATGCGCAGTTTCGACATATTTAAAGCAAACAACTTCTGATGTAAACTACTATTCTTCGACATTTTATCTCCTCTGTGTATACTATTACTACTGCCTCATAACTATGTTGGTGTAGAGCAGAGCCAATTGATATTTCGGTGACTTATAAGCCGTATGCGTTCACCCGCGTATACGCATTCAAAAGTTATTTATAAGTTACTTCTATTTTTACTTGTTTTTTTAGCTATGTGGAATAATTTGATTTCTTGTAGGAGTGGTATAATATATCATTATACTTTTTTTCTCCTCTCTTGGGTAAATATTTCTCATACATGCACGTTTGAGAAAAATACTTGCGTAATTTTAGAAACAGAAGCGTTTCATTGCCAGGTGTCCAACCAGTTTTATGGACGAACGTGTAATGAAGTGATCAATCAATCGATAATTCCTTCATTTTTCAAACAGTTGGGTGTAGTCCTCAGGTGAGAATCTGCTGCAAACCGCTTTGAAGTGCCTGAGGGCCTACGTACGTGACAGTGGTTTTACAGGTCAGATGTGTACAAATGTACACGAAGCCAGTACAGTAATAAGGAAAGTCAATAAAAGGAATATAGTATTGAAAAAAAGAATAATTATTTCAATTTTTCGGGATTTAGCGCATCTCACAAAAAGCGAAGGAAACAAGACGAAACAGGAGACAAGGATTTAGCGCTCCTCTGCCTTCCGTTTCTTCAAGTTGGTCTAATTGCTTGCTTTATTTTTTATGAGATGTCTTAATTCATAAAAACGTTATGGAACACCAACTTGCCCTAATTGCCACCTTTGCGAATTATTACAAATAAAATGTAGGCAATAATTCAATGAATGAATACATTCGGAAATGTTTAGTGCAAGGGAACGCAATATACTAAACGTGAGCGCAAATCACAAAATAACGCAAGTAACAATCAACACAATGTGTTTCAGCAGGTTGGTGCGACATGTTGGAAGTTTAAATATCTTGAAAAGACGAAAACAGAGAGACACGTACACGTATGACTAGCGATGATCCTATGTGAATGGTTCTCTCTGTCTTAATTTTTCCGCGCTGCTTAACTTGCAACCTATAATGTACAACTTCTGATCGTTGAAACATTAGACTACAATCACGAAAAGTACTTCGGCGAAGGATCTTTTAAACAGCCTAACAATATTTTCGCATGGATTCCCTGCAGGTAAACATAAATTTGCCACGCCCTCACCCCTTGTATGCCACACAATTTAACTCCGAATAACTGGCAACCTGCATCCGCCGTAGGTTGATGTCAGGGCTTTAGCAAATAGCACCACATTTAGTCGATATTTCGTGCGTGGCGAAAGGTGAGACCTGGAGGAGAAATGCTGGGTGCATCATGTTCAGCATGAAGAGAGACATAGAGAAATAGTTATTTCATTCCGGCCCTCTGTCCGGGGCTACTGCGCGTTTGGGTGGCGGTGAGAAGCTGCAGGAAACGGAGGTGGAGTTGCGATGTTGGCGGCGTCGACTCTTGATTGTACTTGGTCCACTTCTTGTGGTACTGCGAACCCAAGCGCCGTTGTAAGCTCCGTTAACGCGGTCACATTACGTGGTGTTGAGTCAGCAAGCCACTCCCCTAGTATGTGTGGTCTTTTTCGTAGTGTCCTAAGTATAGAATGAAGTGCGTGTTGAATTCCCGGGCAGTCTCAGAGTGCATGGGGTGTATTGGGGTACCCTCCACACTGTGTGCACTTGGAGGAGCCGTCTTTTCCAGCTATGTAGTGCGGAATGCTGTGTGTGGGCAAAAAGTGCGCTTGGGCTTGACGCCAAGTGGCAGCGGCCTCGCGTGTAGTGGAGTGCAGCGGAGCTGAAATAGTAGTTTCTTGTTCATGGCATTCCTCTATGTTTAGGCCTCGCATATTTGAAGCTATTTGTTTTAATTCTGGAGAACTGAGCGCGTCCCTCCAATGAAGAGGAGGTCCCGGCATATTTGCGCGGGATGGAGCGTGGGCCTTTTCTTTTCCCTCGATGTTACAGTGGCTAGGTACCCATTGAATAGTGATATGGTGTACCGGTGTTTTCTTCGTATATCGATGTAGTGTTTCGGGGATGGAGTTAGGCAGGTTTCCCGAGAGGAACTCTCGGCATGCTGCTTGACTGTCTGTGCGAATGAGGATGCTGTTGTGTGTTCGTGTTGCGGTGCTGTGATTGCTTCCGTTATTGCCACTATTTTAGCTGTTGCTTGACTTGGGAGGCCTGAGTGCAGGCTTTGGGTGTACGCATTGGTCGCGGCGTTGTATGTCGCCTTCCGGTGTGTTGTGGGGTTCTTACCCCGGTGATGCGTCTGTGTAATGCACAGTTGTGTCCGGGTGGTTATGTTGTGTGTGTTTTCCGCGCGCTTGCCTTCTTCCTTGGTCAGTTTGCGGGTCCATGTTGCGGGGGATTGGCAGTGTGCAAATGTTGTGAAGCGCTTGCCACGTGGAAGTGGCAGCGTTATTTGAGGCTTTTCTTGAGAATGCATAAGATCTTTAAGCAGCGCTTGACCTTGGTGTGATGGTTTCAATCTATTTATTTGGGATTCTGTGTGGGCGTCTAATAGTTTGCTAAGATTTGGAAGTACCTCGGTGTGGCTTACATTGTGATTTAGTGCGTATGTTGCAAATGCTAAAGTGAATTTGCCAGTTGCCTGTACAGGTTGTCGAGTTTCTTGCGCTGCGTTTTTGTAAGGTGAAGGTGCGGTAGCTGGTATAGCATGGTGGGTACTGCAAATGCTGCGACTATTCTGCATTGATGGTGCTCACGAATTTATTTGTTTCGCTGTGAAATACGGTAATGCAGTCGTTTGAGTTGAGAAGTTTGTTTGTATAGTTTATTACATCCAAGTGCCCGCCTTGCCATCATATTGGATGTGGAATCCGATAATGCGTATTGTTTTGCGTCTTGGAATTGGTTCATTTTCGATTCGGAGATGGATGAGGTTGCGATAGAGGTTTGTTGAGTGACCTCTTCGGTTCGTAACTACGATATATTTTGTTTTTTCAGCTGAGATAAAAAGACCAATTTGTTTGAGATGGGAGTGTATGACGTTGATAGCTTGTACTGTGCATTCGATGTCACCTGGAGACCCTGCAGGTGCCCAGAGTATACTGTAATCTGCGTAGACGCTGTATTCTAGATGGGGTACGTATTGAAGCGGCGCGCTGACCTTGTCCAAGGCCATGGAAAAGAGAATTGGGGATAATATCGATCCCTGATGGACTCACCACATGAGAAAACGCTTCTGCTGCTCCTCTCCATTTACCTTGACGCTGACTATGCGATCGTGAAGAAAGTTGTGTATGTATTGTGTCATGCGCGGGCATTGTTTAAATCTTCGGAGGCCCTCTTGTACAGCAGTGCGGGTGACATTGTCGAAGGCGCCCTTGACATCAAGTCCTACCACTGCTCTGAGTTGGCTGGTACTTTCTGTGGAATACACATCTTGGTATATCATGTACATAGCGTTTTGTGCGTTCATGTGAGGGCGGCAGCCTACGACTCTCGGGTCTGATGCTTGGTCTCGTTCCTGGAGCCAGTGAATGTGTGCTAGAACCATATTTCCACGGCTTTGTCTGCGCATGAGGTCAGTGATATAGGTCGGAAGTGTTTTGGCTTGTTGGGTAATTTGCCAGGTTAGGGGATCGGTATAACACAGGCGTGTTTCCAGCTTGGTGGAATCTTGCCTGTTTCACAAATTGTGTTTATATATTCGAGAAGTCTTTTCTGTTATTTCGGCGGTAGATTGGCAAGCATCTTTGTTAGTGATGCCGTACGTACCTGAGGTTGTGTTGCGTTTAGTGTTGTTAATTCCTGTGAGAAACTCTCGTATTGTGAACAGTGCATCTGCCTCGTGTGCTAGGTTGTTTGGTTGGGTTTTAAGTCTGGTGTTTTTGGCTGTGAGGTGGCTGGTCGGAATGATTACGTCTGCGAACTGCTTGACCAGCTATTCATCCGTTATGTTATGAGCAAGATAGATTTCGGCAAGATGTTTTTTTCGTGGGAATTGCCCCAGAAGCCTGCGAAAACGTGTCCATGGATTTTTCGTGTGTAGTGATTCACCTGCCTGTTCACATGTATGTATCCAGTTGGAGGTGGCGAGGCTATCGGCATATGTTTGAGTTTCTTCTGCTAGTTCCTGTATGCGTTCTTGTAGTTGCTTGTTGTGTTTATTTCTTTTCCACTGTTTCACTATTTTGTGTCGTTTGTCCCACGGGGTGAGAATATGCCCATCTACTTCGGGATGGTCTTTTGTCTGTTGTATGGCGGTGGCACATTTGGTGTAGGATAAGGTTACATTCTACGCCCCCTCATCACACGTGGATGATGTAAGGTTTTCATGAGAAGCTCAGTATTTTGCCTAGTCCGTTAGTGCAGTAGGGCCAATTGGGCATCCATTGATTCTTGTGCGTTTGCGTTTCTTTTTGGTATTGTGATGCTTGTAGTGATGATGCAGTGGTCACTACCGAGTGTTTCCTTCGTGTTTTCCCATATCGGTTCGCGTGTTATTCATGCCCAGGTGTGGTCTGGAATGGTGTCGCGTTCTACCGAGTTTCCTGTGCTTGTGTGTTGGGTGATGTTGGCCGTTGATGTTGTTAAGCCCTATACTATGTGTTGGCTATTGAAGTATCCTAACCAGATGGTGTCATGTTTACTGTAATTGTTGAGGTGTTTACGCCATTGTGAACTATACCTCAGTGTTTTTGGGGAGTCATAGGTGTTTATTACGTCTAGATTGTACGTTGCGTAGAAGCAGCTGCGTGTGTGTACAGTTTCTTTTGTAACTGTGTTGATGGAATCTGTTGAAATTTGGGGCGTAGTGTGCTTGTTCGCTATAAGAGTGATTGTGATAGTGGGCGTGTGAGTCCACGGTGCTGCTTCCTTGACGAGAAAGCGTTTTTTATTTAGTTTTTGTGTAATGCTTGGGTTTGAGTAGGCGGTGTATCCTGGAAGGGTTATTGGGCCTAATGTTTACTGCAGGGTGATAACATCTGGCTTGTGTGCGGCTGTGAGAATGAATTGAGCAAAGTTGTTCTTTTTGCTACGAACGCCTCTACAGTTCCATTGCCAGATTGTTATTTGGGCTGACGCGTGACTTGAAGTTGAGTTTAATGTGTTGTGGGCGTCCCTGTTTTAGGGCTGGCCATATTGGTGTGGGGGGATTCACTGTCGGTGTCTTGTGCGGCCTTCTTGAGGGGGCCTTTGGTTGGTGTGTTGGTGTGCTTGCAAAGACGTTGTTGTGTTTCGAGTGCATGTATAGATTGCTGCATGCTTTCTACAGTACGTCTGAGGGCACTAATGTTCCCTACTAGCATATTCATTTGTGAAGTTAGTTTGGCATAAGGCTGCTCTGAGCGCGAAGTCAGTTGTTCTACGCTCACTGTGAGTTGGTTTGTGATGATTTCATGTGCGCGGTCACGGTCGCGTTCGCATTCCTCTACGTTGTCGAGTCTGCGTAAGATGTCAGCAATGTAGTTGGGAATATGGCTGTCGCGTGGTGTCGGAGTGGCTGACTGACTTACTTGCATGAGTTGTGGCCTGGACGGTTAGTCGGTAGGGCGGTCCTCACTTCTGTCTTTGGATGGTCCTTCTTGCATGGCTAATTGGTCCCGTTGTCGAGTGGACGTCGGCCCGTTTTTGAATGGCTTTAATGGTCCGCGGTTTTCGATGTTTGAGGCTGTACGATGTCCTCTTCCGTGGGCTTGAGCTTTGTGGTCCAGGCGGCCATAGCATAAGTTTGTCGTATTGTTTGCTTCGTTATTTATTTATTTATTTATTATCATACCCTCAGGGCCCAATGGGCATTACAGAGGGGGTGGGTACATGGCTTACAAACAAAAAGCATTCAAGCGTATAACACAAGGACAAGATAAATAGACAGTAAGAGCAGAAAAATGAAAAAAAAACAGCAAAATTCCAGTCATTTTAAAAGATGATCTGTCACAGCGGTCTTGAATGATGACGCATCGGCTAAGGTGGCGATAGAAGAGGGAAGGCGGTTCCACTCAGAACATGTTTTCGGCATAAAAGAATGCAGGAACATGTCAGTGCGACAAAGAGGAACAGCTACCTTATTGCTATGATCGATACGGGAGGACAAGTACACTGGCTGCGAAATGAGTTGCCGATTCAATGAATGGTGATGGAACACTTTGTGGAATAAACAAAGGCGCGAGATGTTGCGCCGAGTTTGAAGGTCAGGAAGGGTAAGTGACGATTTCATCTGCGAGACACTAGCGGTACGTGAATAGTTAGACATAATAAAACGAGCTGATCGATTTTGAAGGGATTCTATGGATTGAATGAGAGTGCGGTGTGCCGGATCCCAAACTGCACACGCGTATTCGAGTTTCGGACGAACGAAAGTTTTATAAAGCATTAATTTTAGGCGCTGTGGAGCTTGGAAAAAATTGCGTCGGAAATAACCGAGAGTGCGATTTGCATTACCTATGATGTAGTCAATGTGAGTATGCCATGACAAGTCATCAGATATGTAGACACCGAGATACTTGTAGGCAGACACGCGCTCCAGTCCGATGTCATTAATTCTGTATTCTGAAGACATTGAGGCGTTAGTGCTTCGCGAAAATGTCATATGCTTGCATTTACTGATGTTAAGGGTCATTAACCATTTACTGCACCATTCAGATACTTTATTTAGGTCAGATTGAAGGACAAGTGTATCATTAGGGTTATTTATTTCGCGATAGATAACGCAGTCGTCAGCAAATAGCCCTATACTAGAGTTAATGTTATCTGGAAGATCATTTATGTAGATCAGGAATAGTAGTGGACCTAAAACGGAACCTTGAGGGACGCCAGATTCAACAGGACAAGGAGAGGAAGCGTGATTATTAGCGATAACATACTGGGTTCGGTTAGATAAAAAGCATTCGATCCATTTGAGAATGTTTGGGTCAATTTTCAAAGTGCTGATTTTTAGTAGAAGTAGTTGATGAGGTACTTTGTCGAAAGCCTTAGAAAAGTCAAGAAAAACACTATGAAGAAACGAGCCTCGGTCTAGAGCTGCGGCGATGTGATTAGTAAATAACAGAAGCTGTGTTTCACAGGAATAGTTTTTCCGGAATCCATGTTGGCAGGAGCTAAAAAAGTCATTAGATTCAAGATATGAGACTAAATTAGAGTAAATTACATGTTCTAAAAGTTTGCACGGGATACTAGTTAATGAAATTGGTCGATAATTAAGAGGAGAATGCGTGTTCCCGGATTTAAAAAGTGGCACCACTTTCCCGACCTTCCAATCTGATGGCAGCATACCTGATTCAATGGACTGTGTGAAGAGGTATGACAGGAAAACTGAAGAGTAAACTTTCGTGTTCTTCAGAAACTTTGCATTAATTTCATCGTCACCACATGAAGACGAAAGCTTTAGTTTCTCAATTAATTTAGCTATTCCCTCAAAGTTCACTACAATTGCATCCATGGGAAAGAAATCGCGATTATGCAGCTGCGGCGTGACAACGGCAGGTGACTTTGTAAACACGCCCGCGAAGACGTCATTCAAGACCGTACAACACTCCTCATTGCGCAGCACGTGCCCAGCAGAGTCAACAAGAGAAATGGCACGGCTTTGTGCAGGTTTAACAAAGTTCCAGAACTTGGAAGGGTTGGTAGAAAGAAGAGAAGGGAGTGTGCTCTGCAGAAAAAAATCTTTTGCCTGTTTGATAGCAATGCGATAGGAGCACAGACTATCACGATATACACGCCAGCGAGCAAGATTGTTTGTAGACTTCGCTAAACGAAAAAGACGCTTTTTCTTGTACAATAGCCTCTTTAAGGTTGTGTTAAACCAAGGTGCCCGTTGTTTACCTGAAATTTTTTGTAACGGTATGTGTTTGTTAATGAGACTTGTAACTGTATTTTTAAAGGAAATCCAGTTTTCTTCCACTGTACGATCGAAAAATGTTGGAATACAGCCATCCAAGAATAGTTCAAGCTCCTTATTAATTGAGACATAATCTCCCTTTTTGTAATTTCTGAACGTTTTTGTTGTCGAAGTCTGGCGCGTGTTGCAAGTTGTTATAACGAAATGAATAAGGCTGTGGTCACTTATACCAGGCATGTATGAAATGCTTGTTTTGAGATGTTGTCCTATGTCTGTGGGTCCACTTCTATGGATTTTTTTATTTGCTCTGTTTCTTCGAGTGCTGTGAAGCGGTTATGTGTGGTGATGTGGAGTAAACACTCTTCTGTATTGTGCGGCGGCAGTTCTCCCTTCGCCTGCAATTGAATTCGCTTGGGCTTTGGTGTAGAAGATTCTGGATGATCTCTCCTGTAGGCAGCTGTTCGAATGGCCTTGTCGGCAGCTTGTTCCTTTGGCTAGGTGGGATCTCGGGGGCTGTGTGCGCCTTAACAATTTATGCATTTCATGTCATAGTTGTAGGGTGTGTATTTAAGGTGAGTTCCCGGGGGCAGTTGGGTGCCGCATCCTTCACATGCAATGTAGTTTTGTGCTCTGGGGCAGATATCCATTCGGTGTCCTATGATGTGGCATAATGCACACTGTACCGTATCAAGCCTATAGGGAGCCACCGATGTGACTCCCCGTCCCACTAGTGCGAAGCGCGGGAGTTTTGGGACTCTTACTGTGATAAGGACGCAGTCACTATTGCCGAGGCGCCGTGTTCTGAGAAGTTCTGCATCCCTGATGGTCATGTACGCGGTAATTTTGCCCTTCGGGATTTCTATTCGTAGTCCTTGCACTACTCCACGAGCGTTTCCTGCTTCGCTGGCTTTGTAAGCTGTGGCTTGGTGTTCGGTTCGTTGTGAGTGACTGTTTGCAAAGCAAGGATTTTTATCAGCGTTGATTCTCGCTTGTGGAAGCGATTATGAAGTTCTGGGTGCGCCTAATGTGGATGTCGAGGTTCTGAGCTTCTGATGGAGTCAATGCGGCGACCGTGACTATATCGTTTGTTAGCTGGAATGCTGATGTGGTAGCTAGGTTGATGCGATTTCTGAGACGGAGGACAATTTTCTGTGATTGTTGCGTGTATTTGATCGAAGTCACCAATTCGAATGGAGTTGCGGATTCTTCGGTGTCACCCACAGGCTCGAACGTGTCCATGCTGTGCACTGACTAGCTGGGCTTACCGAGCCGTGGTGTCATTTTACCTAGCTACTTTTGCGAATGCCGTGATCAGCGATGTAGCCTCGTTCACCAGAATATAGTGCAGATCGTCGAGGTACTCACTCAGGTGATGCTTTGGGTGGCGCGGGGTCCGCTCCAGCGTTTTCGGCGGGGTCTCTTGTTTTGCTCCGATTAACTTCGATGAAAATGCACGGCGCTGGAGAGCCGTAGCCGACGGGGTCTCGAGGCCAGTCGTGCCGCGCGCGGTGCATCGGGGGTTCGCGGGTGGGGGCAGCGGGTCGTGCCGAAGTACGTGCCCTGGAGCGGCAGTTAAGCACGTCTGAGCTCGACGAGCGTGCGTGGTGTTCTCCCAGCATGAAGAAAATTCATAAAACGCCCACCTGTGTTGATTTGGAGGGCCTGTTTAGACGACTTGAGGGCGTACTTCGGTTTGATAACTAGGTAACCACAACCTGAAGCATATTTGCAGCAACTTGGAGGCTTAATTAATTCTGATCTTTCTATCTCCTATTGTGAACGGTTCGTGGACATGCTCAAGCAGCCGGCGAGGTCAAGCGCTCGCTGTAGCACGTTTTTATTATCGTAGCTGCTAGAGAACAACACAGACCTCTCTCCCTATATTATATATATATATATATATATATATATATATATATATGTACATCATATCAGTCATATCAGAAGAAGCCAACAAACACTGACACCAAGGACAACATAGGGGAAATTGTCTTTAAAAAATGAAATAAAGAACCGATGATTTAATGAAAATGAAAGTGGAGAGGACAAAACAACTAGCCACAGGTGGGGGAATGATCCCACATCCTTCGTGATTCCATAACCTTCGGCTATGAGGCCAGGCTGTCGCAAGCTGTGAGGGTAATTGTCGTCGTAATGTCAGTGTTTAATGAAATTCGATAATTAACTTTTTATTTTCTGCAATTCGCATGTATGTTTATATTGAAAACTCAGAGGTGGTGCGATTTGGTGACTTTTCTATTTTGTACAATTTTAGTAACGCGCTTGTGTTCTGAGATATGCACGTCTCAAATTTCAGCCCAAGCCGTCTAATTACTCTAGCGAGGCCCCTCCCTAGTGAGAAGCAGCTGTTGCTTATGGCGCTCCGTCTGACAAGAGTGTGGGGTGATAGGCGACAGTGATTACTCTTCGTTCTCGACCAGCGTTTCCATTCTTGGCCAGCGAAACCGAAGAATGACTGTGCGGGCGACGTGAGACGAGCCCTGTTTCGTTGAGCAATTGCTAGTAGAGTGGGTGACAAGACGCCGTGCCGCTTAAGACTTCTTATGCACACAGGTGCAGTGATACTGCTCTTCTTTTTTTAATAATAATGGAAGCTTTGCTTGCAGAATGATTGACGTTAATGCCATCTCACAGCATAAAGCGACCGCGTCAGCTCCCATACAGCACATTATTAACCACTAAAGTTTCGAAGGCGCCTTGCATATGCGTAAAGAGAATTAACGACCCTACATTGTTAGCGCTTAGGAAACGCGGGTTAATGGCCCGTATTCCCTATGTCACCTTTTTAAAATTAGAACGAATCTCCCAGTCCTCATGACAGAGCATGAAATTGTGTCCACGTAGTCAAATTCATATTTAATTGGTTGCACACAGGTCCGATTCCGGCATTACTTCGGAAGAAGTGGAAATAAAAAAACAACAAGTACAGTGTAAATCCAATGCCTACATGCAAACACAACAAACGAACGTGTTAGAAATTTGCTAGAAATATACCATTGCTTACACAATATTAGTTTCCAGTGATATGAAATCTTACTCAACTTAGGACTCTGACAATCGCCAAGGAACCGACTGTTTAAAAATGTTGGAAATGCTTGCCCACCACCGCAATACACCACTTGAACCACTCTCACGTCGAGTCGACAACTTTGCGCAGCATTTCCTGGTCGATGCTACTACAGGCGGTAACTAGTCTCATCTTCGTGTCGTTGACATCGGTAGGCTCAACTGCGTAAAAGCGATCTTTCGCGCAGCGCCACAAAAAGAAGTCTAGTGGAGAGAGATCAGGGGATTCTCGGCGGCCAAAACATCTCTTCTTCGCGTCCAAACCACTGCCGTGGAAAGTTACAGTTTAACCAGTTCTTTGCAGTGGAGGAGAAATGTGATAGGGTCCCGTCATGCTGGAACCAAGCTTGCCGCAATTCGTTGAGAGGGAGACTGGAAGCAAATTAATCGCCGACACCAGCAAGAATATTCGTGCGCATAATACTTTCCATCGAGGCTCCCTTCAAAAAAGTGAGGGCCAATGATTCTGTCCCTAAGTATGCCACACCATACATTTAGACAGCAGCGAATTTGGTGGTTGTATTTCTGCAGCCAGTGAGGATTTCCTTACGACAAGTAGTGAGCAAGTAGGGAACCGTGCTGTTCCTGCAAACTCGAACCTCGACAGTCCAAATCAACCTTGGTACTAAATCCTTATCTTGTTCAGTTTTTATTAGGGCCCAACTCCAAAGACTGCCCGCTTTTCAGTCTGCCTCGCTTAGGTCCTGATGAAGACTCACAAGGTATGGATGAAATTCGTGCTTTTATAGAACGTTGTGCACTGTTCCCACGCTTTTCCCGCATTCTTTAGAAGTCGCACTGATGCTTACATATGACATTGCATGCACGCAGGCAAGGACGTCAGTTTCAAAGTCCTCATCAATGATGCTCTTCTTGGGCTGTCTTTTTTGGTGAACTGAGCCTGTTGTGCGAAAACGTCTGAAAATGCAAACAAATGTTGCTTTGGTTGGAACTCGTCGATCCGGATGGCGACATGCGTACAGACTCGCTGCTAATGAGGCATTGCCGTTCATATCCGCCATTGACAGCACTACATCAATTTTATTGTGCCGTAGAATTGTACCTCGACCCAGACGAAGCAGCCATTTTTCAACGCAGAATGTCCCAACGCAGGGCTTGCTTCTTCCAACGGTCCAGCTTAGTAGAGGAAATCAGTGGCAAAGGCAAAGGCACATTATGGAAGCTCAGGGGTTCACTCGATGCGCTTGCAAGGCGACGCCTGATCTGTTGGGAACTTTCGCAAAACCACGAAGAATAAAAAAAAAGATCGTCAGGCATACACCAATGAAGTGCACTACTCACGGCAATTCGCAGTCATCCTTCAATTTCACAGAAGGTTTTTAGGGGTAGGCAATGCAGGGCACTCAAATCCCACACTTCGGACGGGTACAGCGCCCCTGGAACACCACTGGCAACTAAAGTGCTGCCCGGCAGCTGTCACCTTTGTTTCGTGCTTAGCGCTAGCATTACTTTGAGCATCTGAAATGCAAAAAAATAAAAAATAAGTTCTGCCAAAGCAAGTATCGTAATCCTGCACTTGATTGCTTCGACAGTACGTGTACGGTGGCACCGCGCTTTCTCGCCAACTCTGCAAGTCATTGCTTCAAAAAAAAAAGAGCTCGGCCAAGGCGCCACGCAAAATCATCCTTCGTTTTCACTGGCCACGAAAGAAAACGGTGGCCAAGAACGAAAAGTAATCACCATCGCCTGTCACCCAGCATCCTTGTCAGACGGAGCGTCATACGCAACAGCTGCGTCGCACTAGGGAGGCGCCTGATAGCGTGGGTCGCGGCCTCGCATGCGTAATTAGATGGCTTGGGTTGAAATTTCAGACGTGTATATCTCGGGACACAGGCGCGTTACTAAAATTGTACAAAATGGACTTGTCATGAAATGGCACCGCCGCTGAGTTTTAAAAATAAACATACATGCTAACTGCAGTAAATAAAAATTTAAGTATCGAATTTAATTAAATACCGACATTACGATGAAAATTGTCCTCACAGTTTGCCACCGCCTGTCCGCATAACCTAAGTAGAAAAATGGCTTCTGTGTACTCCTCTGCGCATTTTTTAAAAACCCGGACAGTCCAATTTTGAACACCCCATATATATATACATATATATATACATATATACACATACATATATATATATATATATATATATATATATTTACATATATATATCTATATATATATATATATATATATATATATATATATATATATATATATATATAGAGGGGGGGTTTCTTCAAAGGAAACCGAGGTGCCCGATTATTATCATTCATGTCATAAGAAGCCAACAATGACACCAAAAACAGCATAGGGGATATTATCTGGAGTTTTTAACTGAAATAAATAAATGAGTAATAATGGACATGAAAGGGGATGAAAACACAAGTGGTCACGAACCCACGTATTCGCATTATCCGTGCGATGCACTTTCCAGTTGAGCGACTGCAGCGCCGTTTTCCCATTCACTTTCTGGGGACAGAGAGAGATTTATTTACAAAAAGGCAGGGAGGTCGGCCTGAGCTATAACTTGCTCTGGCCTGCTACTTCACACTGGGGAAAAGGGACGGGGAGGAAAAGGGCTGATGAATGATGATGATGATGTGAGGAAGAGATGCGTATGTACAAGTTCACAGAGTTGTGGCATCTCTAAAGCCGTGCGTCCAGCCCAGTGCGGCTTGGAGAAAGGCTATAGCGGCACTTGTTATCAGGGCTGCGCTGTTTAAATTGGGCCAAGAACCTACAAGAAACTCGTCTGATAGCTGCCTCTTATCGATGTTTGCAATAGAATAGACCAGTTGCTGTCGTTCTTGCGCGTACGCGGGACACACGCAAAATCTATGATCAAGTGTTTCTGGTACCTTACAGTATTCACAGTTTGAGCTAGTTCACAGAAATCTCTCCTGGACCCCTCATTTGAATTATGTGAGAAAACGCCTGACAAGAATTTGCTATGTGTTTAAGTTTCTAGCAAGAAAGACCTGGGGAGTGTCAATACAATCCATGCTGCAGCTCTAAAGAATCCTCGCTATTGGATTCCTGCGGTACAGCCTGTTGGTCGTCTCCAACACCTGCAGAACTAACCTGAATACAATCCAAAGCGTCCAAGCCCAAGTCCTTAAGATATGCCTTGGTCTACCGCGGAGTTCGTTAAGGACTGAAGTTACTGTAGTCGCTCAAGATTCCACTCTTAGAACACACATTACCAGTGAAACAATGCGTGTGCACATGAGACACTTCACCCGGACCCCTACTCACCACCTCGCAAGTCTCCCAGTAGATAGGCCCCACATGAAACTCAGTGTGACTGTCATCGCGCAGTGTGCCTCTCTCAGGTCAGGTTACGCAGCTGCAGCAAGACTTTCGATTCCTCCATGGTGTGTGAGCCGTACTGAAGTAAACCTTGCAAGCCCAGGACTTCAGAAAAAGTCGAACTTGCGAGCATCAGCACTCAAGCAAATTACTTTACTTCTCTTGTACGAGAAATACAGAGACTGCACACACGTCTATACTGGTGGCTCAACTACATCAACCAGTTCCGGTGGCGCTGTAGTTTTACCAACAGTGGCGATGACCCAGTAGTTCAAGACTTTACATACCACTACGTCTACAGCTTCAGAACTCGCGGCTCTCCGCGACGCGCTTCATGTGATAAATGCTGAAATTCCTCGAAAATGGGCAGTCTTCTGCGATTCAAAGCCGGCCTTGCAATGTGTGCAGTCATTTCTCCGACATGAAACTCACGATCAGCTTACGTGTGAAATCGTGGAAATCGCCCACCACTTGAGAGAAAAAGGCCATGATATCTTATTTCAATGGATACCAGGCCATTGCGGTATCATAGGAAATGATGACGCAGATAAGGCAGCTCGGACGTCAAACCAAGAAGACCGCTTCGTCCCCATTCCTCTCTCAAGGAACGACGCCGCGAGACAACTTCGCACACTACCGCACACGCTCTCCTTAGCAGAGTGGAATACCGCACATACAAGCGCACCAGACTACACAGACTAAACCCTTCACCGTAATTGAGACCTACGGCGGACTACAACAACGTGATGCGTTTCTTCTGTGTCGGTTGTCGCTGGGAGTTGCCTTCATGAAAGCTTACTCAGCACTAATTGGAAAGGCTGATAGTCCTACATGTGATGTTTGCGGACGCGAGGAGAACATTGACCACTTATTGTGCCACTGTCCTCTATTTGAAGCACAAAGACGATTGAGAAAGCACATTGAGGAAACTAGATGATAGTCCTCTGAGTGCACAGGCAGTACTAGAGCACCTTCCCCACCGATCATCGGCTCAGAAGGCAGTGAAGGCACTTTTGTGCTTTCTGAGAACGTCTGGTTTGCACGAGCGACTTTGACTCAATGACTGTCTGGGCACGTCTATACACACTCTCTCTCTCTCTCTCCCTTCTCTCTCTTTCCCTTCTCCCTTCCCCAGCGCAGAGTAGCCAACCAGACTTTTGACTGGTTAACACCCTTGCCTTCCTTATATCCCTATCTCTCTCTCTCTCTCTCTCTGCAAGCAATAGTTAAATGAAAGCGCACGCAGGCCTGGGAACTGTGTCATAGTCTATAGGCGAACATCCAAGCACTAGGCATCGTTCCTAATGTCAAGTTGTGAGGAATATATATATTTCATAAAATTTATGTTAGAGATCTATGCCATAAAAGAAGCCATACAACTTTGAACAAATTTCTTCTGTATTTCTACGCTATAAAAATGGTATATATCTTTGCTGATTTTAGCCGACACTAGTTTCAGCATTTCCAATAATTGTACATCTCTGGAGCACCGACGGTCTTTTATTCTGTGATTGCAACATTCACCTAAAAGAAATCACTTAAATATAAAACCATATAATAAATTTCCATTCAGTTAATCAAGGAACAGAACACATTATGGAATGTGCGGCACTACTAATAGTTCGTCGATTCAAAAAAGGCATTAGAATTTAGAGGACGCTTAAGCTTCGCCTTTAAGAGTGGAACGCGATACCATTAAAAGACGCCTTACTGCTTTTCATGGTTGCCGGCAAATGCAGCTTATGTAACCGTAACGTTTACCGGGAAATGCTGTCGGCGAACGCTATGCCGGAAGGCAAGCTTTTTGGTAGAAACACAGCCTCTTGCTTGGGACGATCTCCTGTAATTGTTTCGCACTTTTAATATTTCAGTCTGACAAGAGCTAACATAAAATATATGCGCTGTCGGTATTTTTCCCCCATTACATTTGTTTGTGGGTTGTCATTCCGAGGAATAATAATGTAAAGAATGAAAGACTAGGTATGAGCAACTTTGACGGTAGAGCAGTGTTTGGGTATGCGTGGTTCAGAATTTGGCCCGAAATTACTTCTGCTGAAACGACGTCCAACGCTGGACGCCGACGCGGGAGGCCGGATTTTCTGCGACACGGGCTCCTTAACGCTCTCGCGTTAATATATGGAAATGCACCATGCGTTTTCGTCCTGCGCTTATTGCGGTAGCTTGCTCTCCTTGTTATATCAACAAACAACCCGCAGAGAAGGATTACACAAAATCCCTCAAGAGGGGGAATCTATGTCGCCCGAGCATTTAACGTATTCGCCACCACTTCTATTCTGGCTTCCGGAATATGTTTAAGAAAAAATTTAGGAAAGCTTGCAGGATCGCTAACGAAATATAGTCAGGCTGAATGAAGAACGCAAATGTCGTAGTTTACGAAATATCAAATTAAGACTCAACTATGCTTCTAGAGGCCCTCACTTATTCTAACATGAAAAAAAGAAGACATTAATCTAATTTTCCGCTTATGCGCAAACACCATCTTCGACTGCACAGCCAATCGCCGCTTTGTTCGTATTCATTCTTACGTTCCCCTTTTGTTTTTGTTTTTTGTCCAGACGTACGCCGCTATAGACTCAGAACGCATTACAACGCGTTAATGGAATTCGCATACTTGGCTGTGTCGACGCCAACATCAGGCATTACTTTATTATTTCTTTTCGTTTTTTGTGTCAGAAAAACGAAGCGGTACTAGATGAAAACGTGGCGCCGCATGACGCATTTCATGCCTTTTGCGCTTTGTAATTAACTTGGCGTTTGTAACGCTCGAGACATTGCGAAAGGAACCGAAGCCCATGACGAGTGCACTAGGAAATTAGAACGAAACCTAAATTGATACTCTGCTGTCTTGCACAGGCCGTAGTGGGAAGGATGGGCCTGCCTCACCGCATACGTCAGCTGATACTCTTGTGCCAGTGTAGATAACAGACCGTTGTTCATCCTTTCACGTTGTCGCTTTGCTGACTCTTTCTTACTTTAACTGCTTCGTTTTCTGTCATTCCAGTCATACATATACCAAGGGAAGGTGTACAATCAGCGCGTGTAGAGGTCGTGATGTGGCAACAGCCACTGAAACGCTGTTTCGCGAATATCTAATCGCAGATGCAACAAACTGGAATGTATGTGAGGAAATGAATTTTGCACGTTTAACCGCAGATCTCACATGTACTGGTTTCATTTCCTAAGAATAATTCTTTTGACGTATACGTATGCAAAGTTTCAACATACCGGTCCGTACAAATCGCCAAATTTCAGCTGATGGCAATGACTCGCAAAGGAAACGAACCCTGAATTGAGATTAGAAATGCCCATGCTGAATTATTCGTTTTAATGAAAAGAAAAAGTCGCAGTTTCACCCGAAAGGCGAAGCATCGATTTCGATAGCAAATTAGTAGACAGCTGTACGAAGTAAGGATAGTAGTTTTTTCAGCCGTATAAACTTCTTAGCATTCGCTTACTAACTAAACTAACAAGGATTGTGTCACGCGCGTACAGGCAAACATGAGCAAACCACACTCGATGACCACGGGCACTCGCTGTCAAAACGCTGGCGTGAGGAAGCGCGGCAGCAGAAGCGAGCGAAATGAACTTCGTGCTGCATATCGCTTGAACGCAAATTAAGCGGCGAGAACACAGTGCACATGAAGCCACAAGCCGTCGATGCACCTAAACCCAATTGCAGATCGTTTTCAAGTTAAGGCCCGCGTGGTCACGCTCGGCCTCGCCATACGCAGTGGCCGCCGGAGTAGAATGCCCCCTCCCCCTCTCTACCTCCCCCCCCTCCGTTGCATTGCGGGCGACAGAAGAAGGCACGCTTTCTCCCGAGGACGCGAGATTGAGCCACCACCGTCGGATCACCCTCGCAGGCTTTCACTGGCACATACAGCATACGGCGCACGACGACGGTGTTATCACTCTTGGACTTTATGCGGAATACCACTGTGACAGCGACGGCAGAAATGCGCCTGATGTGTCCTATAATTTCCATCGGAACAAAATATTTTAAAAAGAGCGATTTAATTGAGGCGAATGTGTTTTATTCATCACTCTTCTCTTCAGCGCGGCGTACAATATATGAGGACGAGTAGTCGTCACAGTCTATTAATTAATTAACGAAATTTGTAATGCACTTTAAATTGCTAATTATACGACCCACGTTGCAATAGCACTATTGCAGCGGTGTGCCGCTTGGGGCGGCAAGTAATTTATTCGATTTTAAGAGTGCCATTTGTTTTTCGCCATCGTTTCTAAAGCGCGTATACACACAGCAGCGATACAGTTACCTTAAAAATATCGACCCTACCCTTCCTCCGCATTTCATCTTAATTCTTCTGTATACTTGCTTCTTAAGTGGCGCTTTTTATATTTTGACCGTCTTATGTTTCATTGGATTGCAGCCTTGATTGTGCTGCCATACACGGACATATCTAGACTTCTAACAGTAATCTCGTTAATTTTAAGCCGAGAGTTTGTGTTACTATAGGCGGACTATTGCATACACGAGCGGGAAACCAAATACCATCGCTCTCTTTTCCACTCTGCAAACTACTTCGCATTTATTGTGAACCGAAGTGTATTCTCCATCCTGTAATCAGCACTTCTTATTCCTTTTATTCTCTGCTTCGTCCCTCAGCTTTCGCTTGTATATAGTCCTTTCAAACTTTTATCCGTAGGCCAAGGTATTCATCCGCCTTGACTATAGGCAAATGCAAGCAGAGCTCGATAATCCTGGGCGTGCATTAGCGAAATGTGCTCGCTCTGGAATTGTTCAGAAATAAAAAATTCAGCCAATTATAATGCCGGACATACTATTAGCGAAAGCGGCAAGCCAATGCCAAAGATCAATTACGAACGAAACGCTCTGCAAGATCGGCCCACGTTTTTCTTTTTTTCTATGATAATGTACACACGGCGCATTTGTGCACCTCTACACGTGTGACTCCCGCTCATCATTTGCTTGAAATGTAGTAGGAACAGCGTAGCGCTAACATCACGCAATGCAAAAACTTGCAAAACATATTTGCGCATGGGAGCCGCGTCCCATCGATTCAGCTGAGACGAGTCGATGTGAGCGGCCGCGACGCTTCGACGACGGCGACCGGGAAACTGTACTAGGGGCTATCACTGCTGATTTGGATAGCTCGCTCTCGGTTTACGTTGTCTTTGTTATGCTTACAGTTTGCATATTCGATAAGGTATTGTTATAGGTAATTTTGAATGCATAAGCGCTCACTTAGAGACCGGGCAGTTTTCTCGCGAATACGCCTACGTTAGTATTATACTGACACCTTTGGTCTTTGATAAAGGCTGATGCTGCTGATTCGCAGTCATTTATAGAGTGGATGCTTTTCTCGCACAACCGATAGTGCTGGTACACTGCCGCCATGGGCACCTGAGCAAGCAATGTGTTTGTTCGCGCCACCCCACCCCCACCCCAGTACAGGGTAGCAAACCGGTAACTCACCTCTGGTTAACTTCCCTACCTTTCCTCTCTCTTTCTCTTGTTTGCGCTACTGCACCGAATTGATACCATCAAATGTTGCCCGTTTGACATCGGGGTGTTTTAGTTTATCGTGAACGGAATTTAAAAAGAATCGCCAGTAACATGCAGCACAATTCTACTTATTGAGCTAGATTACTCAGAGTCCAACACTATTTGCACAAAAAAATAAAAGTCAATATTTGAACAATCAACAGTATTTTGCTAATTAACTTTTAAACAAATTACTTCACGCCACATATTGCAATTCACGAATTGTAACCAGTGATATTTAAAGGCATATGCCCTTGGAACGAATTCTGAGGATGTCGCCATTTTCGAGATATGCGTTCTCAAAGTTTGCGATCAAATGTTCGAATAAGTTTCGAGCTTCAGTGCATAAAAATACATTTCGTTCAAAAAGATAAGCGGAAGAACAGTGCCTTAATTTGTTAAGGCAAGTTTGTCTGCACTGATTTGTAAACTGGTCCTAGTTTCCCAATCCGTTTCTAGTGGACGTGCCTTCTGAAATCATTGATCCTTAATTCGTGTATTCGAATATTCAGGGTAAAATGATTAATTGAAAAGTTATTTAGTGAAATGTTCTTAATTAGTCAGTTATGTGTATTGATTTCTCGTCTAAGTAATGCATACCTCTTCGATCATTCCAGCTCAATGAGTACATTTGTGCTAAATGCCACAGGTGATTAAAAAAAATCTGTCACAATGCCCTGTAACAGGTAAACAGTGCAGACAAGATTAGGAGGTTTGTCAACACAACAGTACGTACAGATCCGCCCATATACGCAGTCACATTCCTTTCAGGTACGTGTAGGCGAGTTCGACTGGCAGCCTTCAAGAACGGTGGCCTACTGATGATGAACGGTGGCCTCTGCGCCGAGTTGCCAGTTGGTTATTATTGTATGCACACCGTACGAAGAGGGGTTGATTTCAAGTGAATAAGGTCCTGAACGGTACTATTATAAAAGCAGTCTCCTTCGTCCTAATCAGACGTGTACTTAACGAATTATATGTAATTAATTACTCGTAAACAATTATGTTTCTTTTGTAATTTCATAAATTAATGATTACTAATTTGTTTACTCGATAACGTTTATTGAAATTCAATTATTGTTTACGGTAACCAGTTACATATAACCACTTACATTTTGACGAAGCAGGCTAGAACAGGCGACGCAGCCTCGAGCGCGTAAATATGATGGGAACTACAATGTCCAAAGAGATGAAAACGTGTATACATGGGTTACCTCTTTCCCACAATGAGCTTCCTTCAGTTACGCCTCAATCACCTGAACCAGGCAGGGTTGTCTATTTGCACAGCTCTCTTGGTAGTGGGAAGTCTGAGTTTTCCTCTTATAATAAATTTATCTCTCTCTCTCTCTCTTTATCTCTCTCCTGAGAGTGTTTTTAACCGTCCTGCATAGGCGGTAAGAGCTGCTACTAAATTTTGTCGATGCCGTCGTCACGAAATCCCTTCACACTATACCAGTCGCGGTGGTCGGTCGCGTCGTCGACACCCGAGTCGACAAAGCGGTCTCTCAACGACACGATGTGGCGACTAGTTGGCTGAGCGTTTGTGTCTTCTCGGTACCAGTGTTGTTTCGGCCCAATGTGACCGCACCTTAAACGAGAACGTGTACTCACGCATGCAACATGACGGCGAGATAAAAAAGGACCAACGCTTCAGTGGTAGGAAGGCTACATCATTAACATGTTTTGTAGGGTCCTGCTCCAGAGTGGCGCAAGGGTTTTACGAATTAGTTACATGTCATCAATAAAGAGCGGCTACAGCCTGGTTCACACTGTCCGGACGAAGATCACACCGCTTCTCGTTTTAAACGCGGTGTTGCAGCCATATGCTTCGCACGTTGTTTTCATTGCACTTCAGAAGAGTGGAAATTTAGGCCAGTTGGTGATGCATGCTTGGGCACGGCGAAGCGCGATAGACGGGACAATGCGAGGCGAGAGAGACAGGACAAGCGCTACTGACGACTGTGAACATCTATTGGAAAAAAAGATTAACTACAGCAAGAAAATATGCGCCTCTTGCCTGTTATGCCTCGTGTGCTAGTTGTGTGCAGTTGATAGAGTACACATGCTTCTCAGTTTCGACTTTTCTGGAGTGAGTGTGCACTTGTTGTTAGCAACTTTTGCCGTATCTTGATGTTTTTGCGCCTGCTCCGTTTGTTGCTGGTTTCGGGGTGTCTTGGGTGCATGCGTGTATGTTCCGGCTGCAGAGAAAAATTTTCCCCGATAAATGTTCACAGCTTTCAATAGCGCTTGTTCTGTCTCTCTGGCCTCGCATTGTCCCGTCTATCGCGCTTCGCCGTGCTCAAATTTGTCATTTCACCGACGTCGACCTATGGGTAGAGCTGCAATGGGATATCCAGCATGTTGTTCGCATAAATAAGCGTTGAGCGCGTCCCGAATCGCTTGATTTCCTTTCTTTGGCCTTCGAGGTTTGGGAAAACGCGTGGACCCGTATCTAGCTTTTCTGGACACGAGGGCTTAGCTCGCGTGAGTGCCACCACGTGGCGTGTACTGACCTTAAACTTTTCAAACTTCCCGCGGTGACGCGGTGATGACGTCAACAATACAAAAATAAAACAATTAAAAGCTATCCATTTGCATTGAACTTCGCCACAGTGTTTGTCCCGCCGGCGATATCAGTGTTCTTGATAAAGCCTGGCCGCTCGTCGCCTGCAAGTGACATATCATCCTCAGCGTTTAGTCGCGACGAGCGATGATTGATCATGGGCTTTTGATGTGGTTCTTTTCTTCTTTTCCTTTTTTTCTTTTCTTTGCTACGGAGTAAACAAGCTAGTATAACCATCAGAAGCACTCCGTGGCAGCCTTTCTTCAGTCGGCACGTATCCTTAACGTCTGAACATCGCACAGCGTCTACCAGAGACGCGGTCGTGGGCGGCTTTTGCTTTTTACCTATCGATTTCGTTAAAGTGCCCCCAATTATCTCTCTATCTACTTCGCAATCCGCATTCATGGGCTACTGCAGCAGCTGCAAATCGAGATGTGCTTATGTATTCAGATGAATACATGGATGAGTTGGTTTTTCCCCTTGAGGCAACAGGCACGACACAAGAATTGTGTAAACTATATCTGTGTCGTCGTCCGTTAGCGTGCTATGACCGAAGCTGCTCGCAATATTACTTCCAATTTACTGGCCACCGGGCCAGGCACAACTTTTGGTATGACATATATAGTACTTGCAGTTAGTTCCCATAGTAGTCTTCTGTCACGGTCAAGGAATACCGCTATTTAAATTTATTGGGCAGTAATATATGCGGGATTTGTCTATTCTCCATAATGTCTACCATTTTACCTTTCCGCGTTGATAATATAGCCGCAATGTAGACCAGCAGGTATCGAATGCCATAAAACTACACACATACTTAAAGACCCCGCGCACAACTCCTGACACTCACTTGTATTCAAGAGTTGTGCGACTGCCAAGGACATTCTTAGCCAATGTTACATACTAAATTGTGGGGTTTCATGTGCCAAACCAATGATGTCATTATGAGGCACGTCGTAGTGGGGGATCCCAGAATAATTTGGACCACTTGGGCTTCGTTAACGTGCGCTTAACCCTAAGTACACGGGTGTTTTTGCATTTCACATGCATTGAAATACGGCTGCCGTGGCTGCAATTCGATCCCGCGACCTCGTGATTAGCAGCCGAACCCAATAAAAAGTAAGCAACTACGGCGGGCAGGGAATGTTGGCATTTCGAGGAAGGTGACGGTCGGCACGTGAGATAATTTGTTGCCATGCTCGTTGCCCGATAATCGGTACCAGCAGTCGAAGAATAACGCTGTAGAGTGCATTGTATTTAATGTGATGTAGTCCGCGTCCAATATTTCAGACCCAAATCACCCTGTAACAACTGACGACCAGGCATCTCGCTTATACGTGCAGTCGCCTGACAGCTGCCAGGCGCTGGCATCGGCCACAGGACCTACGTACTTGACCTCTCTTCAACACTTGCCAAAAATCTCGGTTTATTTCGCACCATCGGTGTTTAGCTGAACTGCTTCAACAGCCAATTCATTTGTGCCAAAATTTTGCCGCCCTGTCAACATTATATTTTTTTATTTTTAGGTCGATCATCTTTTATATTTAAGCTAATGCTGTCCAAAATGAAGTTCAAAATGAAGGTCTTAAATGATGCATGCTCAGGGTTGCTGGCGATGGAGGCGGGGAGGTGATTCCATTCTGATGATGACTTCAGCTCATTGGAGTGGAAGTACACGTTGGTGTGGCAGAACGGCACTAGAACTTCGAAGTTATGGTGGACGCGGGATGAAAGGGAAAAGGGTGGCGGTATTGCAGTATCTTCGGCGGCT
The DNA here is from genome assembly GCF_038994185.2 of Dermacentor albipictus. Lineage (NCBI taxonomy): Eukaryota > Metazoa > Arthropoda > Arachnida > Ixodida > Ixodidae > Dermacentor > Dermacentor albipictus. The sequence continues at coordinate 91,868,613 of NC_091821.1, forward strand.
CTTGCGTGTATTGAAGGTGCCAAAACCAGCTGTGGTTGCTCTGTGGCTTTGGTGTTAGGCAGCTGAGCACGAGCTCGAGGCCACGGCGGACGCATTTCGATGGGGGTGAAATAGGAAAACACCCGTGAACTTAGATTTAGGTGCACGTTAAAGAACCCCAGGTGGTCGAAATTTCCGGAGTCCTCCACTACGGCGTCCCTCATAATCAGAAAGTGGTCTTGGCTAGTAAAACCCCATAATAAAAAAAGTACCAATCCGGAACAAAATGACGCATGTGTGACCTACGCTCCTTTAAATGAACTTACTCAAGCTTGCAGGGTTAAAACAACATGTAGTATGCTAGTGGGTTCCAAGTCACTGCGGAACCGAAGGAGGGGCGGGTAAAGGCGACATCTCCTAAATACTGTATAATAAAAATAATTAAGATGCTTTATGCACTGGGAAAAGCTGCTCACGACAGTTCAAAAATCCACCTTATTCCCGTATTCCGGTCTCACACACGGCACATCTTACGAGGCCTCGTGAGAGAGCGAACTGTGTGCGTTGAACTGGTTCACAGAAAGCGCAAAGCAGTCAATCTTATATGCACTTGACCGACATATTGAGTACCCGCTGTTTCATCAGCTGCCAGGATGTATTGACGCACTCTTATATATCGTCTGAGCTTCGAAATTGCTGGCACAATGCACTTTTTATTTCAGCTTAAGCGTGTGTACTCTCCGACATGTTCGTGCACGGCCACGACGACGCGCACGTATACCCCTTACTCGAGCGTCTACAGCACATTATGCTTGACGTCACGTCGAACGAAACATTCAATCACTTTATTGACATGTAATTTTTTCAACTCCCAGTGTTTGTCCTATGACTATCAAAAGCAGTACCACAGTCCTTTAGTAGTTTTCTCTGGTAGTAGTTAACAAAGCAATGAAAGCACGCCAATGCTTGTTTGAAGATGGTGGCATATGATATTACAACTCTTCATGTGTAATAATGCATCACTCGTGCGTCCGAAACAAGTTGGGCACATTGACATCAAGCATTCACGGACTTTCTTCCAACGATAACGTTTCACGAGGCAGTCTGGATACATATTGTTTTGTTTTATTTATTTATTTATTACCTTATGCAATAATTTATATATGTCTTAATTTTTTATATCCTATAACCTAGCGAGAACAGGCAACCGTCGCCACCAAAAGGCGGGAACAACTTCACTACTGATTTTCAGCTCATTAATAATAAAGGAATAATAATATATAATGAGCATGTTCTTTATTTAGCTCTCTCACCAGTGCTATGTGCCTTAAGAGTTGTGTACGCCGACAGGTAATGAAAAAGGAGGATAACTTGTTCTTGGACTTGTTCGTTAATACTTGACGAAGCCAGTGTAGCGCAAATAAAAACGAGCACGTGGAACACAAGATCAGACATAAGCGCCCGTGGTGTCCGGTCTTGTGCTCTTTGCGTCAGTTTTTATTTGCGCTACAGTGGCTTCTTCTTGAAAAAGTTGGAGGTGGTATATTTTGTGCAGGCGAGTTAATAAATGTCTGATAGGAAAAAGAAAAAAAAATCGGAGGCGTTATTTCAACAATAGCGGGGCATACAATTGCGATACGACTCAGTGCGGCTGAGAACGAAGATTAAAGAAAAAAATGCTGACGTGAGCAACCTTGCAGAGTCTCAAACCAATTTGCAGCGAAGCTGCTTCTGCTCCGGACTTTCGTATCTGTCATGCTCTCCTCTCCCGCAAACCTTATTTTCTCCCCCACCCGGGCTACCGCCAGCTGCGGGCATATCACGTGGCTGCTGCTTGGTGCGGCGCAGCCATTTCGCTGACGTCGGCGGCTCTGAGAAGCGCACTCCTTCTTAATAACTAGCTTAAATAAATCATTCGAGAGTTACTTATACACTGTCGATTCATTTATTAGTACATAATTTTTTTCTCTCCAAATGTGTACAATGCTTCAGTCGACAATAGATATTGCCGCTCCCAAGCGAAATTTTCAACATTTCTTTCGGTACCCAAGGCAGTGTTCTTGCGACTTCCATGGCATCTCCTCCAGTAATTGCCTTGCGACTTTGAAAGATCACCAGCGCGTTGTTCAGGACGCTTATTCCATTCTGAAACAGTGACAATTTTTTTTACTGCACAGTTCTTTAGAGTCAAATGATCTATCAACTCCCCCTGCTTACCCCATAAACATAACTAACTTATTTAAATATCATAACAAGTAACCTCCGCGAAGCTCACATTTACACTGAATTTGACTGTTCCTTGCGACTACGTCAGTCACCCTACAGCTTCGAACCTTCAGCAGCAGACGTCTTAAGCTGCGTAAATTTACTCCTGTATAGGCGCTACTCGATCCGTCCAAATACTTCACGGAACTTCCTCAGAATGTAAAGATACCTCTAACTTTCCCAATCTCCAAACACGCATTCACTTATTCCTCATAAGGTGAATCGGCCGCGGCCGATTAATGGTTATGGTGTGACGCTGCTGAACTCGAGGTCGCGGGTGGGATGCCGGCCAGGGCGTCCGCATTTCGATAGGGCCGAATGCAAGAACTCTCGCGCACTTAGATTTAGGGGCACATTAATGCACTCAAGGCGGTCAAAAATCACTCGGAGTCCCTCGTTACAGCCTGCCTCATATTCAGATTGTGATTTTGACAAGTAACACCCTGTAACCTATTTAACCCACGTAATTAGAACTTTGTACATCCAGCATGTCTTCATGGCTAGCAGTCCGTGACACGCAGCCTACTTATAGCGGTTGCTGTTAACGAGGCCGGTGATGTGCGCAGATATGGACGCTATGCCACGCCGGAAGAAGCGATAACGTGGCGAAGTCTTCGTAAGAGCTGTGCGCGCAGTTCCCCCGATGGAGTAGAGTGACCTCAGAGTTGTTGTAATCGTGAGTTGGTCCCACGCCAGCAGTCACTCACCCACGTCACGGAACACGAATATACGGCGGATGATTGAATGCTTTCGCCGTTGAACCCCCATGGCGTGGTCAGAAGCTCCTAGCAAAGGGATTGTCACGGGGAGATAATACAGCGGCTGCAGTCTGCCCGAGCCAACTCAAGATGGGCCTGCTAATTGCAGAGCACGTAATGAGTAAAAGTGCGGGCTCTCCGTGGATGACCGGCGCGCCTGTGTCCTTTCCGTTCCATCTCTGGGTTGACTGAGAAAGGCGCGAACTGGACGCAGATAATTCACTGTAAATTGGTATGGAATACCAACAGGCCCAAACTGCCACCCCCGTGTCGGGGACGGGGCCATTGTGTGTCCTCGGTGCGTTTCCCTGTTTCCCTGTTCGTGCTCAGTGACGCGCGCGTGTTTGCACTGAGCTCTCCTCGGAGGAAAAGATCTGCAAACCTCCGTATTGGCCGGAGATAATGTCACCTGTCTGCTAACGTCGAAATGGAGGAAGCTTACGCGACCGGGAAGACGGAAGAAATATAAGACAAGATGGCCTCGTTGTTGAGGACGGCAGCTTGAACTCGAATTGAACTTCTTATCGCCATTCCTTTATTCTTGTACCTGATGAATAAATTTAAACGTTGTGTTTTAAAACGTTCTGAATGTCATACGAAGGCCTACGATCTCGACTCTACCACAGTGCGGGAACTTCCCACGACTACACACACCCTGTCGCAACAGGGGTGATAGAAGCCGGTGATTGGCATCCGGTGTCCCGAAAGCGTGGCGTATGGTGAGGGCTGAGATGTCGAGGGTTGACGGACTACTCGAACCTCGTTGGGTGTTTGTGGTTTGTCAAAAAGAATGCGTGCTATCTTCAGTCTGTCGATGGAGACGCGGACGTCCCTATCTTTTTTGCGCAGGGTAAAATTTTTCTTGTCACGATGGACAACACTGTAGGATCCGGTTTAAGGTGGCTGGAAAGGAGCCCGGATGGCGCCATTGCACAGAAAGGCGTGCGTACATGTTTCGAGCTCCTTGAAATCAGAGGGTGTTGGGTTGGAATCGTGCGCCTCTGGCGACCGACTAACGGCGGTGATGGCGCGTCGTAGCCGGGCCACCAAAGGTGGCTGCTTCAAGCGATACCGAGAGGAATTATCCGGGAGGATGCAGGGGTGCTCGGTAGACGAGCTCTACGGGTGCCGCTTGAATGTCGGGCTTGAAGGTGGCTCAGCGATTTCGGCCATGACGAAATTTCAACAAAATGGACGGTGTAGGTTTTTTTTTATTTTATTCTGCGGGTGTAGGGAGCTGTAGGTATTGATGATGAAAGGGTTAGCTGCACCGAGCTCGAAGGAGATGGACGGTAATCGTGAAAGTGGGCTCATGGATAGCGGAAAATATCCGGGCCCCAATGGACGAGGAACCGCTGTTTTGTTATTAGGCCGGTGACAAAGACTCGGCGACCAGCAAGTTGACAGCTTAAGGCCGCGTTTACGTGCCGCCGGTGGCTTTCCTGACCTCCAGCAGAACAAGGTGATTTACATTTGCGGGCTCTGTCTCCAAACAACCGATGGTAGTAGCATCGGCTGGGGTCATCGGGCCGCGGTGAGACCAGTTTGCGGTCGTGGTTCTGAGGGCTGTCTTGGGGACTCGTCTTCGGGCGCTCAATCCAGATGCTCAAGGACACAACTGAGCTTTCGGGTGATTTCGTCAATGGGGCGAAGTAGCTCGGAGGCGTCCGAAGGCGCGTTGATTGCCTCAAAAAGGCGGCAGATAGCGATGATAGGCAGACAACCATGATGCGGTCGAAGATATCGGCAAGTTCGTTTAGCGGCATCGTGAGCTGTAGCTGGAGAATGGCTTGGACGTGCAGTGGTAGTCGCCGAAGCCACACTGGTCAAAGTAAGGGGTCGTGAATGTGTGTGTATGCGACGAAGAATTTTGCGACGGCTGGCGGTCACCGAATTCTTTGTACTAAAGCAGTTGACGCCACTTCTGGTCTTCATAGATAGACAGCCGACGGATTAGTTCAGACTTGAGGTGCCAGCAAGGGTCGGCCGCTGCTGAATTGGCCAGGAAGTCCTGGATCTCGGCAGCCCAGTGGGAGTCCAGGTGGGTGACGATGTAGTCGATCGTCCGTGATACGTGTGAGGGAGAACTGTCCCCGACCTACGCAAACCACACTTCAGACGAGTCTGCCCAAAATGGGGCAAGCTTCACGGTGCATAGCAAGCCTGACTTCGGGCGGAGCAGCGCACAGAGTGCTGCTCTCACCAGGCACAAGCTGTTGCTGATTTTGGATCAGTTCTTGCGAGGCCTGTAGCTTCTGCTGCAGTTCTCGCAATTGTTGTTTGAGAGCTACAAGGGCTTCCTGGTAGGCCATGGTGGTGCGATATGTCCGCTGTCCGGCTGACCAATGTGGGACGGATTCTAACGAAGAATATCAACACAGGCTCATTCATTCCTTCAGAAAATAGCGAATGTAAAACACATTAGAGTAGAGCCTTAGGAAAGCAGCAGCCGCAGCTGCGGTATGGTCATCTCTTAACCGCGCAGCAAGTTTGGTTGGTCGAGTGGTACGCGTGATGTGTAGTGGCTTTTCCGTGGCGCGCATCCTACGTATAGCTGTTGATGTTATCGAGGCTGCTGATGTGCGCAGGCGTGGAAGTTGTGCCTCGCCGCAAGAAGCGATGACGTGGTGAAGGCCTCGTAAAAAAAAGCAATGCCTGCAGTTGTGGCGATAGTGTACCACCACACATGCACACAAACCATAAAGTTGAAGCAAACGCAAAAGAAAGCTATCGCTTAAAAAAAGTCAGCCCTCTAGGGCTTTAGTTCATGAGCATTCAATGTGTGCTCCTGGCATTTGCGCCTCTCTTTGTGTCAAGATTTGTTGTTTGGCAGGACGGTCTAATACCATTGCTGTAATGCCAGCGGTGTTCCAGCATCGCCGTGTGCGCCTTTTTCCAGATCGTGAGCAGTCTCAAAGACGAAAATTTCAATGTATGCGGGCAGCCAGTGGGAGCACTTGCCCCACGTGGACCCACACTGAGAGACGATGCTGGACGAGCATTCACTCCTGCCGTCTGTGCTTTCACGCCGCCGTCAAGCTCGCCATGTGTTGCACTCTATTCACAACTCTCACTTCCGTTCTTTTCTTTTTACGCACTTTCTTCCCCCAACAACTGGGCTTATGTCACCGCCAACGAGTGAGTCAATTACCGCGGTCTTATGAAAAAGAAAACTGGCTTCCACCCGAGAGTATAGCGCACGAAACTACGATGACAACGCCCACTGGTTTGAAAGAAGGAAACCATCAAAGGAAATGTTGTCGGTTTTCTTTGTAGCTTCGTGCTACTTCCTCTCGGGTGGATGATAACTTCCTCGTTCATGAAACTTCCTCCACGTTTGCCGATTTATCCAAAATCGATTTACCTTACCGGGGTTTCCTTTTCTTATAATGACCTCCATTTGTTACGTGATACAATTTGCTACTGCTTCAAGCTATATCGAAAAATGAACTGTTAGTGCACCACAGCGTGCAGTGCTCGGGAGGTGATGGTTCTGGGTTTTAAACAATAGGCTGCACAATGTTCTTTAACGTTTTCTTCTTTTGGGCAGTTTTTCCATACAATGAGGGACGTTCTCAAAGAACACATCGCATGCACGTTCCTCATTATTTATAGGCAGACAGGATAATGTATGGACAAACAATGTGTCTTCGGTTTGTGGGTACACAGTAAAAAAGTTTTATTTTTCTGACAATTTCCCTTCGTAAAATTTTCGCTCACTGGACACAGATGGATTGTTTCATTTTGTTCCCATTCAAAAAAAAAACGAAGGAAAAGTACATGCTGCCATTGAGTGACCGACGCGGTCTTGCCTTGTGCGTTGCTAGACGCCGCGCGTACCCAACTTAAGGCCTTGGAATACCTTTTTACTGCTCGCTGAATTTACAAGAGGTAAGACGCTTTGTGGAAGCGGCCCCTGGGGTGCACAGAAGGATCCACAGCAGCCACAACGAAGCTACACGTCTCCTCCTTGTGCTTCCTCAGCGACACTGGTTTGTTGTATGTCAGGAGACATGCTTTAGTGGCATTGGAGGAGACGTAAGGTGGACAAACTGCCGGCATTGACTGCCGCGCTGAAACCATCGGTAGTTACCACCTACACAAACCGCCACCACCACTCTTCCCATCATTCCGGCCACAATTACCGCCACCATTACCACCACCATCGCCATCACTACCAAATTAGCTACAAATCCCCAACCCAACATTCAAATCATGACTGCAGAACGACTACCAGTTTGTAGATTGTGCTGAGGGTGTGGTTTATCGCATACCCCTATCATGTGGCCGCACTTATGTGGGGCGTACCGGCCGATGTCTGACTGATCGGTTGAGAGAGCCCTGCTGAAATAAAAACAAAACCTTGCTGGTGATTTTTAATGTAAGCCATGCGGCCATCATCTGTTTTTCGATAATTGAAGAATTACTGGCCGAAGCAAGCGCGCTAAAAAAAGATCGCTGAAGCGGATGCGATAGGTATACTTGATGAAATGTGTTTAAGCATGCCATACATTGCACTAAGAGCGAAAGAACATCGTTTTCTTTTCTTATTGGAGTGCTGGCCACCAAGGCTTACCTTATTTTATGGGTAAATAATCCTTCTCGTTTTTATGATAGTGCGCACCGATATTCTTGGATTAAGTTAATAACTGTGCGGTATAAAGTAGTAACTGGGTCACAAAAATAAACTGTTGAAATTAGCGCTGTGTGCGTGTATGTGCATTTCTATGCTTGTGTGCAGTTCGCGCCTGTTCAGTCGTCCTTACTGAAATGGTATGCGGGACTACAAAAAAGCGGGGTTCTTTCTGTGCGAAGCAAGAATATCCTTATGATCCATAATCAGCTTTGCACGCTCTTCAGAAGAAATGTCAGGAAATTAGCGAACTCTGCACAGCGTAATATGGTGGCAGAACGATGTAAATAACGTGAACGTCATGTAAATTTATTTGTGAGAGAAAACTTTGGTTACCTTCTAAATACAGCACACTAGCGCTCATAAGTGGTGCCATATGCTCCCTGTTCTTTTAGAGCGCAGCTCTTTGGCGTCCGTTCCTGGGTTTCGCGTCGTCGTCGGCCTCGTAACCAGCTCGCCGACGAATCTGCTCCGCCGCCGCCGCGCATGCGCGCTGTCGGCTCTCCGGGCGAGGGAGGATGATGGAAGGGAGGAGGAGAGACTGTGGAGGAGGGCTGGCTACACAAATGGCTCTTTGGCGTCCGTTCCTGGGTTTCGCGTCGTCGTCGGCCTCGTAACCAGCTCGCCGACGAATCTGCTCCGCCGCCGCGCATGCGCGCTGTCGGCTCTCCGGGCGAGGGAGGATGATGGAAGGGAGGAGGAGAGACTGTGGAGGAGGGCTGGCTACACAAATGGCTCTTTGGCGTCCGTTCCTGGGTTTCGCGTCGTCGTCGGCGTTGTCGTCGGCCTCGTAACCAGCTCCGCCCTCCTTTCATCCCCCCAGCGCTAGCAGCGACCGACTGATACCGCTTTCGTGAGTCCGCTACCGCACTCACGAAAGACGTCGTGCACTTCCTGCAACTCGCATTAACCGTCCATCGATCCACACCGATGTTAGTAGTGGGGGACTTTAATGTTGACATAAAGACAAACAGCAATTTCCTAACACTTATGCGGGAGAACATCCCGTTCCTCTCGCTCGTAACGCGTCCCACGGCTGTGACAACCTCGCGAGGCACTTGTATAGATCTCGTATTTGAGAATCAAGCATTGGTGTACCAAGTCGAACATATATCAGTCTATTTCTCCGACCACAAAGCTTCCTTCATGACTGTCAAGAACTGTTAGTGCAGTCTTTGTTAAAGGAATACGTGTGAAAAATAAAAAAAAAATTCTGTGATAGCGCATACATGTGTTGCTCGATTTCTATGCCTCAATCTATCGAAAAGGTGAAACAGCTTATTTGCTGCGCTCAAATTTCGCATTAGGAAGTAACGTAATCGTCGGTAATTTTTTCATTACAACATATATATATATATATATATCAACAGCCTGTTTTATGTCCACAGCAGGACGAAGGCCTCTCCCTGCGATCTCCAATTACCCCTGCCCTGCGTCAACCGATTCCAACAAACGCCCACGAATTTCCTAATGTCATCGCTCCACCTAGTCTTCTACCACCCCCGACTGCGTTTCCCTTCTCTTTGTATCCATTCTGTAACCGTGATGGTCCAATGGTAATCTAACCGGCGCTTTACAAGAACTGCCCAGCTCCATTTATTTCTTTTGATGTCAATCAGAATATAATATATACCCATTTGCTGTCTGGTCCAAACCGCTCTCTTTCTGTCTCTTAACATTATGCCTAGCAATCTTCGCTCCATCGCTCTTTGCGAGGTACTTAACTTGCTGTCAAGCTTTTTTGTCAGTCTCCAAGTCTCTGCCACGTATGTCAACACCGATTGCCCACCTTCCTTTTCAGTGATAATGGTCAGTTTTCAGTGACTAACTGACAATGTCTGCCGTATGTGATCCAACCTATTTTTATTCTTCTATGAATTTCCTTCTCATGATCAGGGTTCCCTGTGATTAGTTGACCTAGGTAAACGTACTCCTTCACGAGACTCTAAAGCCTGACTGGCTATCCTGAACTCTTGTTCCCTTGCCTGGCTATTCATCAATATCTTTGTCTTGTGCATATTAATCTTCAACCCCACTCTTGCACTCTCTCTCTTTAGGTCCCCAATCATTTGTTGAAACTCGTCTGTATTGTTGCTGAACAGAACAATGTCATCGGCAAATCGAAGGTTGCTGAGATATTCGCCGTCGATCCTTACTCCTAAGCCTTCCCAGTTTAATAGCTTGAATACTTCTTTCAAGCACGCAGTGAATAATATTGGAGAGGTTGTGCCTCCCAGTCTGACCCCTTTCTTCATAGGTATCCTCCTGGTTTTCTTGTGTAGAACTAAGGTAGTTGTGCAACATTTGTAGATATTTTCCAAGGAATTTACGTAAGCGTTCTGTACTCCTTGATTACGAAATGCCTCTATGACTGCTGGTATCTCTACTGAATCAAATGCTTTTCGCAATTTATGAATGCCATATAGAGAGGCTCATTGTACCCTGCGGATTTCTCGATAACCTGATTAATAACATGGATGCGGTCCATTGTAGCGTATACCTTCCTGAAGCCAGCTTGTTCCATTGGCTGACAAAAGTCCAGTATTGCCCTTATTCTATTGGAGATTATTTTGGTAAGTATTTTATATAATACTTGGAATATGCTAATGGGTCTATACTTTCTCAATTCTTCAGCGTCTCCCTTTTTGTGGATTAATATAATGTATGGATTCTTCCAGTTTTCTGGGATCCTTGCGGTCGATAGACACTTCGTATAGAGAGCCGCCTGTTTTCCAAGCATTATGTCTCCTCCATCTTTGATTAGGTCGACTGTTCTTCCATCATCTCCTGCCCCTCTTCCTCGTTTCATATGCTGCACGGCCCTTCTGACGTCTTCGCTAGTTATAGGCGGAGTTTCTGTATCCTGTTCCTTACTGTTTCAAATTGAGGTATCCTGGCTCCTCTGGGTACTGCACAGGTCAGTATAGAATTATTCCGCTGCTTTTACTATATCTTCGAGATTGCTTATGACATTGCCCAGCTTATCTTTCAGTGCATACATCTTGGTTTGTCCTATGCCAAGTTTCGTTCTCACTGATTTCAGGCTGCGTCCATTTTTTACGGCTTTTTCAGTCTCACGGTATAGTTTTGAATAACATTTATTTTCGCCTTTTTGGTGAGTTTTTACAGTTTTGCGAATTCTATCTTATCTCTTGAGTGCGCCACTGTCATTATTTATCGTTTCTTTATTAGGTCTTTTGTTACTTGGGAGAGCTTGCCTACTGCTTGCCCTGGAGCGGTGCCTCCCACTTCAATGGCTGCATATTTGTTTCCAAGTACCAGCCTGAATTTGTCTGCTTTTACCCTCACTGATTCTAGGTTGACATGTTGCTTCTTGACGAATTTAACTCTGTCTCTCTTCAAATTGAGGTGAATCCTAGCCCTCACTAACCTATGATCACTTTACTCTCTCTCTCTCTCTCTCTCTCTCTCTCTCTATATATATATATATATATATATATATATATATATATATATATATGTGTGTGTGTGTGTGTGTGTGTGTGTGTGTGTGTGTGTGTGTGTGTGTGTGTGTGTGTGTGTGTGTCATAAGTGTGCGTATGGATCCTGTCAAAGCGCGGCGGCCGCGTTCGAGATTGAACCCGTGACCGCGAGTAAGGCCATGGCCACTAAGATACCGTGTCAGGTACAGAAGCCTTGATTTGAATACATATGTATAATAATTTATTGAAAAGAATTCTGTGACGTTCTAAGATGTGCGCCCTGCTATGCAGTGCAAGTTGTCTGAAGCAAACGTGGTAGAGCCGGGGCCTGTTTGCCTTGTCTGCGCTTCTCCCACTTCCCAAAATCTATTTCCGTTGCAGTGAAAGAGCATAAGGAAGCAAACTGTTATCGAAGGGTGCACTAATAGTGCTGCTAGCTGGCCGACGTCTTTCCACGTTTGAAGGTTTTTTCTTTTCTGTCAGACTTGCGCCCATTCTCATCGTCTAATAACCTTTTTTGTCCAAGAGCAATCTTAGCTTCTTTTCATCCTTCTGTTTGCACTGATTGGACGAAAAGCAGTATCCTTGAGACATTAGAAACGTGAGTGGGAGCTCTAGAATAAGGGTGCCCCAATAGATACTGGCAGTGTTCGACGGTTCTTTGAACGCTCCCGCTGCGCCTGTGTATATTGTTGACCCCTCCGTCTTCCCTTCGATCTCCGCTCAAAGCAGATTGCCAAGGTTTAGTCAACCGCACAACTTTCGGTTGCTCTAACTGGCGAATGTTGTTGTATAAGTGACGCGCCAACTGAAATGTTCTGGTGTTCACAAAACCCACAGGACAGAGTAGCGTATAGTGAACACTAGGCAATTTCATAAATGCATTCGTAGATACACTCGACTCCTCCGGTAAAATGAAGTTGAAGCGCTTGTTTGCTTTATTTTTGTGCAGCGGTATCTATGTTAGAAGGGGTTCGAACGCTGACACCTCTACTTCGTTGACTTTACGTTAAACACCATTGCTCGTATTCATAAAAAGCTCACACTAGAATTGCTCGTAATATAGAATTCCCGTCAATCCTGATGCTGGACATATTATTAGCAAAGGCAGCTAGACAACAGCAAAAAGCACTTACGAAGGAAAAGCTTCGTGAATATGGCCCCGGGGTCAAATTTTGGGGCTGCAGACAATGTAATGAACCAACAAGCAGAGAAATAGGCAATAAAAGCCGACTATTATGGCTCAAAAGTCACGGTACGTAGAAGCAGATGACATCTGAAAAAGAGAGGGTAATCGTTACGCTCAGGATAAAGGGCACGATCCTATCTTTCAGTGGCTTCCGGGTCACTGCGGCGTTGTTCATAACAACCTCACTGACAAGGTTGCCCTGTCTGCTCATGGAAGAACATATACTATTTCAATTTCACTGGCAAAGACTGACGCTGCTAGATAACTATCTGATTGCCGCCTATGTACCCTATACCTTTCTTACGCCTCCAACTGCCAATTGTCTCCTTCCGCGGAGATGTAGCAATGCTTCACTGCCTATGGCTTGCGTGGTATTTAGGAACGCGATTTCTATTTGCCTTGCTTCAGAATAAGCCATCGAACATCTGCTGTGCACTTGGCATCAAGACAACGCCCAACGGAGATCTCTACAGACTGCACTAAGCCGACTCGACTCTAGCAGAACATTTTCTGAAATGAAATGCCTGGAACCCGGCCATAGCTCTTGTTGGCGCAGAAAGCTAGTCATGCGCTACTGCAGTTTGTGAGGAACACCGGCTTAAATGACTGATTGTAGTACTGCTGTGCGTCCTGCTGTGTGCGCGCGGACAAATTCTTTTCTGTTAGTAAGATATAATTTTATCTATCTTACGAGATTCGTATGAACACCAGAATTTCGCAATTTTGTAACTAGTTACGGGTGTAGAACGCGGCCAAAGGCTCTCGACAGGTCTAAACATATGGCGTCTATTTGGCTTCGTTCGTCTATCGCCATTGTAAAGTCATGTATTGTTTGAACGAGCTGTGTAACTGTAGATAAACGCCTTCTAAAACCATTCTGATTTGGGTTCAAAATATTAGAGCTTTCCTGACAGTCGAACAACCTTTTAAATGTGTTCTGAAACTTTACAACATGTGCAGGTGATCGATTGTGTCTATAGTTTTGAGCATGGTGTTTGTCACCGGATTTATAAACTGGCACAACTCTTGCAATCAACCAATCATACGGCAGACTATGCTTATCTAGAAATGCTTTAAATAAGTTTAGCAGATATTTTGAGACTAATTCTGCATAGCGTCTCAAAAATTCATTAGGTATATGATCTGGGCCAACGGATATTTTGCGAATTTATGTTGAGCAGTAGGGAAAAGATTCCTTCTTCTGAACAACAAATATCTCGCATAGCAGAAGGTCCACAAACGTCTGGCATACTCAAGTCTTAAGCCATTAGCTCTGGTGGAGCAAACACAGAGTGAAAAAAGAGGTTGTACTTATCAGCAGCCTCTAAATGGTTTGTAATAACATTTCCACAGTCAAAATGTAGTTGGTCTATTCGTTCGATGGAGCAAGATGATGTCAAAATCGCTCCGGGGAGTCCTTCGTGAACCCAGGAAGAGTCTGTGAATAATACTTTTCTGTCGCGACCTCGATTTACTCCCTTAACGTCTGTGAAAGATGCCAGATTTCAACTTGGTTTCGTTTCTTTTTTCTTTCTGTTGTGTTTTAGTTGTCGCTTTAACTGAATAAGGTCTCGATTTATCCAGGGGTACCGTTTCCTGGCTTGGTTGATCGTTTAGCAACAAAATGTTTCACAACGAAGTGTATAATAGTTTTAAACTGGTTCCACAGTGTGTTTACGTCAGTTGCCCCATCAAAACTGTACAACGACATTTCTAAATAATCTAAAATGCTCACATCACCAGCTCTAGAGAAGACATTTATAAGGAAAGTTCGTCTCTTCGTCTTCTTCGGAGGCAGTGCCTCCTTCACAATTAGCAAAATGAGTTTGTGGTCACCCAGCCCATCGTGAACAGAGATGTCGTAATCAGTGATCTTACTACTTATGAAAACCAGGTCTAACAAAGATTCTGATATTGTTCCAATCCTTGTTATTTCACTTACTAATTGGGTAAGATCATTACTAAACGCAACATCTGTCAAAATTTGCCAATTTTTGGTAGACACGCTGCTTCTTTAAAGTTTGTCCTATTGTATACCTGGTAGGTTAAAATCACCCGCAATGATCAGGGGCGTCTTAACAGGGTCATTATTACAAGTTAACTCTTGGGTAGGTTGTAGGAACTCTATGGGAGCATTTGGTGGTCTCTAAGCTGCTCCGATTGTGTAGGGTGCACCACACAAGGTAGTTTTGCACCATATACTCTCGTTGTCGGGGCTTCCCTCTAATAAGACCAGCTAAATGTCTTTCTTATAAATGACGCGGATGCCACTGCCTCGTGCGTTTCGATCTTTGCGAATGATTTTGTGTCTAGGGGGTATTACCTCACAGTCCATGATCTCAGGACCCGTTACTATGACAATGTGTAAATTGAAATCGTAAGGAAGATGTTGAAATTCAAGTGTATTATTCACAAGGCTGCGTACGGTAATATTTACCACGGTAAAGTCTCGAGAATTACTCGCGCAATATCATACAGCACGCTGGTCACTTGCTTCCTTGCTTCCTAGTTTTGATCCGCATGTTCTGACGTCATCCCAGACATACCTTTTTATGTCAATGACAATCTTATCCTGTACTAGCCGAACATGTGACCCTCTGTCTTTTTCCTATTTTTCACTTTCCCATAATTTTCTTCGTTTTTCCATAGTAGACTCAGAAAAGTCATCACAGACCGATATCTTAGTACCCTTTAGCTTCTTGGGTTTTTTTAATATTTCGATCTTTTCTTTGTAGTCGAAAAGCCTCATGATTATCGGTCGCGTTTTCTTCTCGCCCTTTCTGCCAAGTCTGTGGATTATTTCCACTGTTCCTACTTTCGCACCGAGTTTTCCTTCGAAAACATTAGTAAGCACTTTTTTGTTAAGTTCATAACTGGTTTCTTGGTCGTTTTCGGTGATTCCAAAGACTATCAAATTATTTCTGCGATTGCGGTCTTCTAGCTCTGTGTTCTTTTTTTTCTGCGACCGGATAGTGGTCTGAATATCTTTCGGTGTTATACCAAATTCCTTTATTTTCTCGTCACGTTCCTCTACCCTCCTTAGCTTACTTTCTATCTTTAAAATGTTTTGCGCCATATCGTCTAGTTGCCTGCAAAAGGATGATTTAGTGGCCTTCATTTCCTTAATGTCATCGCATATTTCCTTCTGTCCGAACAGGAGCTCTTGCAGCATTTTTTCGACATTGCTAGGTCCAGGATTCAATTCCACATCCCCATCCAGTATGAGGAGTAACGATATACATTGCAGAGCATTTTCGATACACATTTCAGGGTCCATTCATGTTCAAATGAATAGACGCTCTCAATCCTCGTTACTACGTTACGACAGGGAAGAATTTCCGGTGGTTGTGGCATATTCTCGGCTGGTGTCAGTCAGCGGAATCGTTTCTCGCCTGTCAATATGGTCAGCTCAAGGAAGCTCTCTTGTACCGTTGGGATCGCACGGCAATGGCATAGCACGGCTACGTTCGCGTAATCGTCACTTCCACTGCCAGGTGACAGTGCCACTGAAGCACCGTCACTTCCGTCTGCCGGATGAGACTTTTGGGGCATCGGAAATATACGAGAAGTGTCAACACTCGTAACACATAAAGAGGAAGATTGGCAACGAGAAAGAAATACTACGCTGTCTATGTGACACTGTCCAATTATCTCAATATAGAGTTTCACAGTGCTTATATGATTGAGCGCTTTCAACGGTGAATCATCAAAAGTCACCTTGGTGTGCGGCAAGCGAGAGTGCTTGTACTATCCTTGTTTTCGTACTTCCTTCTTCTGGATCGCTAGCCTGTTGTATCTGCGGCTTTAGTTTGCCGGTTTACGTAAGGGCTATTGAAGCGCATTCGCCGCTACTTCAGCCTTGAAACACCACAAGGTGCCACGAACTTGAATTCTGGCGCTCCTCGTCGTTTCGAGAAACCGTTTTTGTGAGTTTGGCCCTTCCATGAAGAGCTAATTTGTCAACCAACTCCCATTGCATTACTGGTGGTCTCACATAGTTTGTGATGACTGCATTCTATATCTGTTTAGTTTTATTCCGTCAGAGTACCGAACATCTCATTTATTTACATATATGTATTGTTTGACGCCTGTACCCAACATGCGAGACAAAAATCACGTACATTGTTGCAGTGAAGTTACCCATCGCGCGCCTCCACACTATGTGTGTGTGTGCGTGTTCGTGCGTGCTTGTAACCGTGAGATCCCCAAGCGCAGGCAAGTGCAGCCACTCGGAACTCAGTAGTGAGTCGTCACCACAACGGCGCGCGCACTACGCCACGCCAGTATAACTTTCGTATCATTCTTCTAATCTTGTGACATTGTATTCCAGCTATCATAACAGCATCGAGTTTACCACAATTATGACCGCCAGAGGGCTGCATTAATAATAATTTTTGTAACCGCGAAATACAAAGAAAAAATATTTACACCCCTCATCACGCTCACTAACGAGGTGAAACAAATTCATTTTTCGTGAGCCAGTAACATCACTACAAGGAGAAAAAGTGGAGAGTCATTTTTCAACTTCTTTAAATAAAGTGTTGGTGTTATTGTACTTAGGTACAAAAACAGTAAAAAGAAAGAAGCAACTACGCAATTTCTTGACCGACTTGCTCAGCTAAGATGCCCTCTAGGAATGTACGGCGAGTCCACTTAACTGAATTTAGAGAGCACTTTGACACGAAGCATGAAAGTAAATCCAGATCCTTGAACTTCTACGCCACTGGCCATGGGCTCCTGAATAAAGTGCCCCAGATTTTGTGACCATGGCGCAGCTAGAGCAAAGTGCCTCCCGTAAACATTTCTGCAACATTCTACAAGTTCTCGTACAAAAAGAAAGAAAGAAAAGCAAATAGTCTAATAATAACAATATTAGGAACTTCTTCCAATTCGATTCTGAAGCCGTTATACACGAAACGTGTGTCAGGTGCCACATTTCCGAGTGCTGTTCGCGCTCCCCTTGCGTCAGAGTGAATTGTAGCTTGTTATACTTCACAGTTTTTTCTGCTTTCAAAATTTTCAGCAGGTAACGATTCTATCTCAGCAGTACAGTCACCCTCATGTTCCTTTTATTGCGACACGTTTTTCTTCATTCAATGGCCCATCATTTTCCATTGAAACATCATTTCGGTCCTAAGCATACATTTCAGTTAATCCCAAAGATAACTCGGTAGGCAAACGCCCAGATATGAGAAAGCTTAGAGTCAAAATGTATGCTCATATTCGGCTAAAAGTTACTAACGACATTCTTGCGTTTCTGTTTTCATCTCAATCTTTCGCTAGCCAGTGCCATTCGCATCACAACGTTACTGCAGCTGTCTTGCCACCCCGCCATGCAATGAGTGACACCGATCTCAAAAGTGAATAATCGCTCAAACCTTTAAAGCGATGCCTTCACCTGACGCGACTTAGTATTTCTACAGCCTATCCAACAAACCTCTTCGTTATGCCTACAAAAAAGAAACTGATCATAAAAAAAGAAACTTCCAGAAAGATTGATCGCCTGCTAAAAAAGAACTGCATAATTTTTACACAGCAACTGCTACAACTTTACTTATAACGTGCCCATTCGCGTTACAGCAAAATAAGCCTAACGTTGGATGTTGCCGAAGGAGAAAAGAGAATTGATTATGTGTCCTTTAACGGAATCGTAGCCTGGCACGCCATGAAGAGAGTATATAATGATGAATATAAAACATTTTTAACTAGATTGTCGCTGCCTGCACTATACTTTCACATCCTTCTGTTTAAGCACTGATGGACTGCAATGAAGCGATGATGTTTCGCGGAAATCTGCAAAGCCGAGAAGCGTTCAAGCTCATAAAGTCGACTGTGAAATTGACTGCAACACGATGCACACAGAGAGTGAGCTTGTCTTCTCGAAAACTAAATTTCCTCGAGCTTTAGAGCCAGGACAAGTGTATTTTTGTGAGAAAGAAATCTACAGACAGGAGTTACCCTATGTGAAAGGCAGAGAGCTCCGTCTGAGCCGGTATGTTCTTACCGGCTATTCTACACAAAAACAAATTAGGAAAGGCGACAAAAAAAAAGAGTGATAAAAGATGATGACGTGAACAGGAAGAAGGGGTGCGTCTGTACACAATAACCGCATAAAACAGTCCAGCCTAATGCTCTATAAATAACAATTTTTTTCTTACGAATAAGGAACTTTACTTCTCGAGGAGTCTGGTTGATTGCCTCTGCAGCATTATAACATATCTTGAACGTGCATTTTGTACGCCACGAAATATTATGCTTTCGGCTCCGTAAAATGCCGTGGCTGGCAGCTATAGTGTAAGCTACAGAACTCGGCGGAATCTTTGCCATCCCCAGCTCAATCTAATGGACCTATAAAGATCCTATTCCAGGTACCACACAACATCTAGAGAAGTTACGCGAGTCTCCTACCCAGGCTGAGACTTGCCGTGGCCTTTACTCGGTGCTATCTC
This sequence comes from Dermacentor albipictus, assembly GCF_038994185.2. Lineage (NCBI taxonomy): Eukaryota > Metazoa > Arthropoda > Arachnida > Ixodida > Ixodidae > Dermacentor > Dermacentor albipictus. Next base: position 91,887,329 of record NC_091821.1, read on the forward strand.
AACGCTACTGGCCGTTAAGACAGACCGGACTGTGACCACTGCACCATGCCGAAAACAGCTGACCGTGTGCGCTGCGTGTTCTCATTGCGAGAGTAGAGACAGTCGATGACTACATTTCTGGTCTGTCACTGCGAGCAATCATTTCCTAAAACCAGTATTTTAGGACCGTGACCAAAATGTGCTGCTTGCACGTAATCAATACCATTACAAGTTTTCTTAGGGCGAACTGGATGCGCTACTCTAAGGAGTGATTCCAGATTATTTTTATTTTTATTCGTGTGCATCAGCTTTTCTTTCCTAATCGTCATCACCGTCATTTCCTCCCTTTCCTTTTGTAAGCTTCTTCCCATAACAAGATAAGTTGAGCAAGCAGACGCTAAGTAACTGACTAGAACGCACTCGATCATAAGGGCTTGCTGCATTTGCCTTCTCATAAATATTTTACACTTAGGGATTTCCCGAACACTCAAGAAATACGCAGCTGCTGAGCTGGCGCTGCGGCGTTCTTTCTTTTTTTGTCTTTCTCGTTTACCACCCACACGCACTTCCCCATTCGTGGAGTTTCCTCATAGCATTATCTGTTTCTCTTGTTTGTTCTTTTACGAGGTAAGTGTCTCACCAGCAATTGAACAAAGAGAACATCAATAAGAATAAATAGAACCCGATCAAAGCTGTTTGCGTCGCTGGCGGAGAGGAACGAGATACTAGAGCGCTCGAGTGTTACCACCATATAACTAAAACCTGTTCTGGTTTCCTCGATCGTGCCCCTGCTTAACCTCATTCGGCACGCATTTCGCATGTCAAAGCGATTGGGACCAGAAAAGGCACAACAGGTAATTCAAATGCCGGCATTTTTGCTCTTCTCTGCAGCGAGAGATGGGCAAACGGGACATCTGGTTTCGTATCTCTGCGGAAGAACGGGGCGTAATTAACAGTGCCAGATTCCGGAAAAGACGAAGTAAATACAATGTTCTGATTTCATTTCGTTAAGCCATAATGAGCGAATCTTGCACCAGGCAACGAATGCACCCTAACTACCATATTTACTCGTGTAAGGCCCACCCCTGTGTAAGCCCCCCCCCCCTCCCTCCACCCTTTGCAGTGCGAAAAAATAAGTTTTACCAAGCTTCGCGCCAAACCCGCGAGCTAGTTAATTTCTGCAAGCCACTACTAGATGGCATTAGTCCTGCCAACTATGGCTTACTAACTCTACGGACGATGACATTAAGATAACCGTGTTCCGCAATAGGCACTCTATGCTCGTCAACAAACCGGCTAAACCTACAAAACCTCAACGTTGGTCGCCGACTCCAACGAAGCGGTGCTGGTTTGGCCTAGTAGGTGGGTAACCGGGGCGGCAACCCGTTGTGGGAAGTTTGCCCTTAAAATGTGTGTACCAGTAGATCATACGTCGGCGTTCTGGCGTGAGGTCACGTGCACGGTCTGGACTGACGGCCGCGTGCCTGAAGTGGAGTTTGAGTGCGGGGGATGTTAGATTCCAACTACCGCGAACTCCTCCAAGTTCGTGCGTGCGCTTACAGGACACAACGACGTAAGGATAAAGTGGTAAACTGATTTCATGCAGCACAGTGTCGCGGAGTCAAGACCACGTGTGCAGTATCAGTACTTCACAATGACCGGCGACGCACATCAGGCTCCGCGTACGGTGAACGCGAAACGCTGCCGTGGCCTCGGTCATCACATCACGAAACTGCAAGTAAACTTTATTGAGGCGAAAGCCTTAACATCTCATCGTTCAGTCGACCTTCAAAGTCCTTGAGCGAGAACGCGTCGACGACACGAAAGGTACAAAAACTATCACCATCAATGGCTCATACCACCGTAAACAAGCAAGCTGGATGATAAAGATGATAAATTAATATGGATGGTAAATCGAATTGCGTGGATTACTAAGCGAATTAAGTCGATGACTCAGGCGAGTTAAAGACAATAGAATTAAGATTGATGACTAGGCGTTTTAAGAGGATGACTAAGCGAATTAGACTAATCGAATTGAGAGAATGAGAAAGCGAATTAATAGGATGACTGAGCGAATAAAGAGGGCGAGTAAGCGAATTAAGATGATGACTCAGCGTATAAAGTGTGATGACTAAGCGAAACAGACTAAGCGAATCAAGGGGTATGACGAAGCGAATTCAGAGGATGAGTAAGTGAATTAAGAGGGTTGACAATGCGATTTAAGGGGGATGTGTGCGTCATGTGTCCGTCGTTAATGCGCCGGCACTTTGGCTTTCGCCTTCAAATCGTCTTATGGATAACATAAGAGACCCTGTGAATTTATAATGGAGACTATAGCATTGAGCAAAATTCTGTAAACGAATTTTCTGCTGCACTGGGGTTTTAAGAAAAACCGCAGAACCAACCTTGGGTTGATATCGTTGTAAGCGAAAACTAGGCATTACGACAAGAGACAGGCCACAGATTTCAATGATGAACGTGTTCCTCAGCCACTGTGGTGGACCTTGCAGAGAAAACGTTACTTTCGTACAGCACTAAGACGTGCTCAATCAGAAGACAAGACGTGCTTAATTTTGTAGAAACACGCCACAGCGACACAGTACGGGACAGATGCGCAGTAAATTTTGTGGATGAACACGTCGCGTAAGTTCTTTCTTCATCGTCAGCTAGAAGATGCGGCGCTCACATTTTAAAGTGATTGAAATTCTTTGGCAACTTCACCCAGTTTGCCGTATGCCTGTCTGTCTCTCTGTGCGCCTGTTTGTCTGTCCATGCCTGACCTCTTTCCCGCCATCATGGGTAGTCCATTGTCTAGTGGGTAAAGCGTCGGGCTGCAGCGCGGAGGGAACCGCGTGTTCAAAACCAACTGTCACGCCAACTCGGGTCACAGAGTATGTGAGACTGGGTATGTGCCGCTCTTCAGTCACCTTTTTTGGCGCCAACTACGATCACTGGCTGTGTGCAACTGGACATGTGGCACATTTAAAATGAACCCCTTTCACGCCACCTTGGCTCACTGAATACGTGCCGGTGTTCAGTGAACCTCTTTCACGTCAACTTAGTGCAGTCGGTAGGCGCCCATTTCTCAATGACACAAAAAAAAGGGGGGGGGGGAGAAAGGTAAAAACTTTGGGAATTTATTCCGTCCCAGGCGGAATCGAACTTGCGCCAGATATATACAGAAAACCTTGTCTAAATAAGTAGAAAACTGACCACTTGACATTTTGATTAAATTTATTTATTTCTTGTTACAACTAGGGATCACCAAGTGTCTAAGTTCACCATGAATGGCCAGAAATCTACGCTACCGCAAAGGGGGGAAAATAACAAAAAAAGTACAAAATAACTTTTGCCGTTCCAATTCATCTTCTTTTTTGCGTGTGTCTGTGACTACCCGATTATTCGGAGATTTCCGCGTCATTGTACGTGTTGGAAAATAGGTTGGCGACTGTAAATGTGTTCAAACTCGCCCGCCAGCAATTGCGTTATTTTGCATATCAGCGCGAGCACAGCTCGAGTCTTCAGGGATTATATAGCTATTTGTATGTCTCGTGTAAGGTCCGCGCCCGGTAAAATTCCCGCAAGATAGTGCAGGCCTTACACGAGGAAATCCGGTGTAATGTCACCGCTGTCATGGTATCTGGCACGGGAACAATAATCAGTTCCGCCGAGCAAGCACTGAAGCCACGTTATTGCTGACAGCGTTGCATGTAGAGCAACACTCTTTGATCAGACAGGGTAACAACAAAATGCACGGCAATAATCGGAATAAACGCTGTCTCCTTCATTTTCCTGCTTAAAGCATGCAACTTATAATGCGTTTCAATGCGATTTATTCTGTCCTCAGTGAATATCTTACTCAGAAAATTTATGCGGATGTCACGCACTGTGGGTGTCGGTGGACGCGAAGCTTCCTTGATGTAGATTCCTATGTTAATGCTAAATCTGTTGACGCTATGTGATGTTGCATCAATTTAGATACCATATAAAGTTACGTAGACGCTGTTTTAATGTTATGCGCGCTATCACACTTCTTATGTAGAAGCAATACACGAGAGGGAATTAAGCTGACTTCTTCGTGCTTTAATTGGACCCCGCAGCCAACGCCAGAAAAAGAGGGGAAAAAGTTATAGGTGCACCCTCTACACCTGAATGACTGTAATACCGTAGCATTATCAGGATTGACCATACCACACCTTTTATTGCACTCGCCCCAGAATGGGTTCCTGTTACAAACCACATTAAAACCCTAGCGAGGACACACATCGTGCATGGTGATGGGATCGACTCCACGAATCACCACCTTTGATTGCACAGACCCCGAAATCAGCCCACTTTACTATTTCACTGTCAACGGGATCGGTTCCGTTGTTCTGGCGAGAAACGCAGCCACGCCAAACACCCGCGCAGGTGGGAAAACGAAGCTGCGCCTGAAAATCGAAACGAGAATATGTAGCTAACATCATTCCACCATGCCTTCAAGTTGATATTTAAAGACACAATATCGGAAAGTAACAGGCTAAACCAGATTACTGCATTATACATTCCCAAATAATTGAAGAAGCTTGTTAAATTAGAAAACGACATAAATGCGGAAGACCGGTGACTACAAGATTCGACGCCAGCTTCCAGGGAAACCGTAAAACTGAGGACTGTTTGTGTTTCTGCCTCGCGTTTTCTTTCTCTCTTCATTCAATCCTATAAAGGTGCCTTCAGAAAAACTTTCCCTCATTTTGTTTAGAACGCCGTGCGTCCTAAGCGAATGCCGCTTGCACAGACGCTTGCACAGAAGCTTTATGCTCCAAAGCAAACAGACTACGCGTGGGATGGTTGGTCAATAAGAAAACACGTAATTAACAAAATTATTTACCCAACTTTGTATTTTCGCACTTGCGAAATACGCTTATATTGCAAGCTGAATAACATTCATATCCTAAAGTGCCCTTTTGTTTTATTTTTCTGACGGCCCTTGCTCCGAGATGTATCCCTGCTAAGCTTTTCTCTCAATGCGGCTGATGTCGCCAACCGTGGCGCAAATCTAAGTGGAATGCTGCGCCTCGGGGTGACGCCGCTCATCTCGTAGTTGTTATATTTTAAGGAAATGTCTTTCTTGACGAGTTACTCCCACTTTTCAGTATCCTATATGTTTCTAGTTTCTTTCGAAGGCAGATGCCGATGACAGTGAAGTCTAAAAATGTGCGCCCATACCGAAAATAGATCCGGTACTGGTGCTCCCGGCAGTATCAGTAGCGGGGGTACATCTTATAAGGTTCCGGTGGTGGTACCAGTGGCACTGGTGATATCGGTAGTGATAACACCGCGAAGTACGTCAGTACGTTGGTGGTACGACCATGCGGTGTTACTGGTGTTAAGGGGAGTGTTCTCGCACCCTTCCTTCATAACAGCTAACGTTCTCAAATGCTGTCGTTGAGGCGCTGTACTTCCGCTGGAAGTCGCAGACCCTGTCGTTTGAGACATCGCGGGCCTCACAATATAAATCATATGGTTCAAACATCACATTCGGACCCTCAACTCGCTCAAGAAGGCACTAGAGGTTAAATCGAATTCAAACTTTTCACCTTTTGACCAGGCGAGGACGACAGCGCAGATATTGACATTTCCGCCATGCTTTGAGACTTCTTGGCGGGCATCTTCAGCAGTTTGGACCTTTTTTTGTTATTATTAAAGGACGCCGAGCGAGCATCACGTTCATTTTAACGCCGGGGGCGTAGGTGCTGAGTGTCAGCTGTATATGTATTTTAGAAATCATTACACCTTTCACGGCTTCTATCCCACCGTTTAGCCGCTTTGCCGGCGTGGCCACCACAGGCTACATTAGGTGATATTGTGACGAGACAACATGCCTCGATACCATCTGGCTTCAAGCCTGCGATACGCCCAACATCGGCATTGTGGAGCCTGCGGCAAATTCACAGGTGCCTTTCTGTTGCTGACATTGTTAAGAAGGAAAGCTTGTCACCTCTAGCCCCGAAGCAGTTGTCTGCTTCTCCCAACCTAGCCTCACGATTCGAAAGCAGCCCTGTAAACTCTGCAGTTTGCCCTGCGTCATGGATTGCACAAGCCGCTAGTGTGCGAAGTCGCAATTTCGCAGAGCATCGATTGCGATAGCACATTAGTAGGCAGCTATTCGAAGTAAGGATAGTAGTTTTATCGGCCGCAGAAACTTGTAAGCATCTTACTCATCAAATTAACAAGCATGGCGTCACGCGCACACAAAAAAACATTAACACATCTCTCTCGATGAACACTCACACTCGTTGTCTAAACGCTGTAGTGAGGAAGGGCGGCAGCAGAGGCGAAAGAATTGACGTTCGTTCTACTCAAACCCCTTAAACTTCGTAAAGTAGTGCCATGCTTTGAAAAATGCCGCCTCCTCCTTACACACTCTGGCCTAGGCCGACGCCGCGTCGCTATTGGCCTAATAGCATCACGTGGTCCCTCGCGCCATGCATCAGCGCCATTTTAGCTCGAGAAGCGTCTCCGGAGTGGCGAGGAGCGCATCTTGGCGCCGTTGCTACGCTCGAGCAGTGTAGGCGGCGCCACAGTCGAGGAGGCAGCGTGAAAGAGAGGAGAAACGAGAAGTGATGGCGGAGGAGCAGAGTGTCGCTACTTTATGAAGTTTAAGGGGTTTTACGTTATACCTCTTGCTACTATCGCTTCCACGCAAACTAACTGGTGAGAACACAGCGCAATACGCAGCGCTGCCAGAGTAGAACGTCCCCTCTTTCCCCTCCCCCAAGTGCCTTGCGGACGATGGAAGACGGCGCGCTTCTTCCCAACTTTTCTCCTTGCACGCGCAAAATTGAGCCACCATCGTCGGCTTACCCTCGCAAGCTATCACTCGCGTATACAGCATACGCCGCGTGGTTACGGTGTTATCTTACATGGACTTTGTAAGGCGCGTCACAGCGAATGTGCACGGTCATCGAGTGAGATCTGTTCATGTTTGCTTGCGTGCGCGTGACACCTTGCGGGTTAATTTAATTGGTAAGCGAATGTTTAGAAGTTTATGCGGCCAATAAAACTGCTATCCTTACTTTGCATCGTTGTCTACTAATTTGCTGTCACAGATAGATGCTTTGCCTTTCGGGTGGAACTGCGACTTTTTTCACTATTCAGATGACATGCAGTTACTAACAAAGCATGCACGTTACTTCAAAGCTGCTGAGTGACACGAATCAAGGCAAGTGCTGCTAAATGTTTCTGCTCAAAGGGCGGCTCAGCAACAACCAACTGAAGCCTACAGACTATGATACGTAAAACTCATACGTAAAACTGCATACGTAAAGCTGATTACCTTTGATTTTTTTAAATGTCGGAGTAATGAGAAAAGGTGGAAAAATGGGAATGAAAGTGGAAGAGACGGCCACTTGCCACAAATCAGAGGCGTGCACACAATCTCCCCATCACGCGCGCGGTGCTCCCCATTTCATTTGCGCGACGGCCGTCACTCCGTGCTGCTTTTTTGCGTATTTGATCATGTGTAGCATGCCTAGTCAGCGCCACTCTATGCCAAGGATGCAGAACATCCGTTCAGCTGCAGTGCGTGCGTGTGTGTGTGTGTGTGTGCGTGTGCCTGCGTGTGTGTGCGTGTGCGTGTGCCTGCGTGTGTGGTGTACGGCGTGTATGTGTGTGCGTGTGTGCGCGCGGTAGTGTGTGTGTGTACATGCGTGCATGTAGGTGTGTATGTGCGTGAGTGTGTGTGCGCGTGTGCGCGCATGTGTGCGCGCGCGTGTGTGTGTGCGTGCGTGCGTCCTTGCGCGTGCGTGCTTGTGTGCGTGCGTGTGCTTGTGTGTGTGTGTGTGTGTGCGTGGTTGCTTGCTTGCTTGCTTGCGTGCGTCCGTCCGTCCGTCCATGTGTGTGTGTGTGTGTGTGTGTGCGTGTGTGCGCGCGTGTGTGTGTGTTTGTCTGTGTCCGTGCATGCATGTGTCTGTGTGTATGAGCGAGCACACATTACAGAGGCCCTTGCGATGAGTTGCTTTTGACCTAAACAGGTTACCTGTAAGTGTATTCGGTAATTTATTGTACTATCAGCATTAAAGAATGGGACCTGTGCCAATGGTGGAATGTGCCCCTGTCCCCCCCCCCCCCTACAGTCACATCACGACTGGACTTCTGTTATCATAGCTGCAACTTTGCATTCGATCACGAACTGTGCGTCCCCGCTGTTCCATAACAACGCCGAGGCGCAAGCTCCCTCTTAAGGCTACATCTTGATAGTCGTCAACGTATAGGCTTCGAAGAAAAAGTTTCGCATTTAATGTTCGGCTTACGTTGGTCGAACCATGTTGTGTACAAGTTCGACGTAACAAAGGGGAGACTAGATATAAACCCAAGCTAAGCAGCACCTCGTGCAGCAAAATAACTGTTTCATTTCTGTGAGAAGACACCAGACGCAAAAGTAGAAAAAAATCACGAGGGAAGCTCAAGGAAGACCTAGGTTCAATAAATGTAGGCGCTGACCAAAATGATAAATTAATTTAACTAGGCAAACATGCATTACTCCCTTGATATCTGAGAATAAACACGTGACAATGGAAAAAAAACGAAATTAAAATGGGCTAAGGGTTATTATTTCTTAGATACATATGTCACGAAACTGTATCCTGCTTCGCGGCTGTTCTTGATTACCACAGCCCGCTGTGTTTGGTGTAAGCAGATCAGAATTTTCCACTGAGTGCCAAGGCAGCACGGCACCCACTCTGGATGGTGGCAGGGAGGGAGGCAGCGTCTTGTGGCGACCGTCGAGGGCAGGATCTGCGGGACTTGAGACTTCTCAGCAAACCGGTCAGCTAGGCTAGCTCGACCAGGGCCCGCTCGCTGATGCCCATGAGGACAGCCACGGTTAAGGACTGACGTTGAGCGCTTGGAACATCCATCAGTGACTTCAGCAGGCGCCAAGCTCGAGCCCCATCTGGATTGTGACTGATGGTGGAGCAGAGGCTCTCCCAGCTTTGCCGTCTGCGTCGTTGGGCGTGGCGGCGACAGACAGCATCCACGAGGTGGTAGGCCGTCCATTGTTGCGGAAGCATGGTGCACCGGGCCCTGCGCTCCACACGGCCCCGAGCAGCTCGCAGTTCTAAATGGCGTATATCCGGAACTGGTTTGCCCTCCGGGACAGCAGAGCGTATGGTAGCGGCATTGGCGCACTCCACGATCATTTGCCACAAATCCCCGTCGTAGTCCGCCTGCTGGCAGAGCTCACGGAAGGCTTTCCAGTTGACTGTGAGGTACTCTCTGCTCCTGGAGGACTTGCCTCGAAAAGGAGACAGGAGCAGAGGAAGATGGTCGGAACGTCAGGTGTCAGGAAGCATCTCCCAGCTGTACCGGTAGTCCTCTGTGGTCTGGCTCAGGTCGATTGCCGTCTGTGTTGGACGAGCTCCACGCCGGATGAAAGTGGGGGCGCCAGTGTTTAGAATCTGCAGGCCGTGTTGGTCAGCAGCATCTCATAGTGCCTTGCCATGAGGACAGCAGTGCCGGCCACCCCAGGCTGTGTGGTGGGCATTGAAATCGCCATAGAGGACGAAGTCTTTGCCCAGGTGGCTAGCCAAACGCAGCAGGCAGGAGGGGTCCCAAGGCTGGCCGGGTCGGACATACACACGGGCGACAGTAGTGTTTACGCCCCCGATGCGTACGCGCACTGCACAGCACTCAAACGGTCCGCCAGTCAGGTCAGCCACTTGTATCTCCACCTGGGGTAGCTCTCGCCTCACGTACACTGCGCAGCGGGGAGCTCCTTGCTGATGTGTGTCATCGAGGCAGGGGGCGGCCTGGCATGACTCCTGTGAGCAGGAAGTGCGAGCACTGCAGCCCACGTAGCCTGGCAGTCGCAGCTTCTCTGCAGCAGTGTATACCTCCTGCAGAGCAAGCACATCATATTCACTCTGCAGCAGATGTAGCGAGAGCTCCGCATGCCGCCGCCGCAGTGAGTTGACGTTCCACTGGAGAACACTTGGACGGCGGCGGTCCTTCCTTGTAGCAGAGGAATCAGCCATGTTGGGTGGTCTGGTTCTGGAGTACCACTGCCTGTAGGCAGATGGCGTGGAGAGGGTGGTCAGCAGGAAGCATGGTGCTGACTGCCTGCATAGTCAGCAGCAGGTTCGCCACCAGCTGTTCCACGGTTGTCTCAGGGGAGCGGTAGGGGGTGTGGTCGAAAGGACAGCAGTGGCCTGCGGCACCGGACGTTGGGAGCTGCGTGGAGCTGGTACCGGACGCCTTGAAGGATCAGCGATGCCCTTGACTGCGTTTGCATAGGAGCGCGGCGAGGGTGTGGTGGCCTGCTCCAACTGGCTCTCCGCACGGACCGCTGCCTGGACAGTGCAATGGTGGAGGACGCCATGATGGTGGCCACCCGTCGTTCCTCCTGCTGCTTAGGACAGGCCGGAGTGTCCGCGGTGTGGGCGCCACCGCAGTTCACACAGCGGACTGTCTGGCAAGGGGAGCCTTCAGGGTGGCTCCTGCGACAGGAAATGCAGCCTGTCGGCCATTTGCAGCTCTCCACCACGTGACCGAAACGACCGCATTGCCGACACCCTGAACCTGAACCAGAGCTTGGAAATGCTCACTTGTTCAAGGGGGGACCGGCCCCGCAAACCGTATGGTCCCCGTGCTGCCGTCCTTTGTTGCCGTGAAGACTGGAACGGAAGACTCGATGGCCTCCAGCAGGTCCTTGTCAGCAGGCATCCCGTCCATCCCGTGTATGTAGCCGGTGCTCTTTCCACGCTCAGCCGGCAGGCAGGCCGTCACTGGAATGCCATGGAGCTCGGTGACTGCCAGCAGCTCCTCAAGGCATGCCCGAGTGGTCGTATCGGCGGCCACGATGTTGCGTTTGTGGTTCACACAAACTGCAGCAACACCTGGTCGCGCAGAGAGTGCCGCCGTGAGTGTGAGGCGCGGGGCACTCCGGAAAGCTCCACCCGGTGCAGATGAGCGGAAAAGCACCGTGCCGGTGACCGCAGGATTGACTGGGAGTGCTGCATTCTCCAAAGCCCTTGCACGGCGCCGATTTCCTTTCGACAGGACCAGCTGGAAGTCATCCCCAGGTGGCTCACGAGCTGAGAGTTCCTCACGCTCCACTGCCTTTGTAGTGGCTGCAGTCTCAGGAGCACACTGCGAGGAGTTGGTCACACGGGAAGTAGAAGCTTCTGAAGCGGTAGAAGTGTGTTTCTTCGACTTCTTCTGCTGCTGCTTCTTCTTCTTCTTCCGCAGGTTCTGCTGTGCAGGTATCTGGTGTGGTGGGCCCTTCAGGAACTTTGACGCGAGGGTCTTGTCCGGAAGCACCGACGGTGCCGAAACCCTCGGATTGGGAGTGTGCGCTGCAGCAGTCGTGGTAGCAGGCAGCGTATCCCCAAAGCTAGCAGACGACGTGTCTGTGGCTGCAGTCGCGCCCTTGCTTCGAGGGAGTGCGAGGGAAGCGGCCGGCACCTTGTTGACAGGCCGAGAGACTGCGTCCGTACTCTCCATCGGGAGGGGAGCCGCAGCAGACGACACTGTTCTGGTGGCCGCAGCGTCATCTTGTGCGTCAGGCAGGGGGGAGGTAGCGACCGTCTCTACGGCGTGTCGGGAGATGTTGCCGCCGTTATCCGTTCTTTCAACTTGATCGTCGGGAGATTCGTCGAGAGAAACGCGCTTCTCCGAGTGGGGAGGAACGCACGGTGCCTGCTTGCGAGGGCCGGTCACCCCCTCGTCCTCGCTCTCGATTTCGCGAGCGCGTTTCCGCGAGCTCGATTGGTCCATCTCTTCTTCTTCGTCTCAAGAGCTGGGCAGCGGGACTGTGACCCTTTCACCAAGGGTACCGTCCTGCGTCAGAGACAGGGTGTTCACCGGTGTCGGCTCCACAGCTACTGAAGGGGCCGCCGGGGTCCTGGTACTGTCAAGTGGGGCCCCAGGCTGGGCGGCAACCGCAGGGTGAGAGGTAGCGGCTTGCTTTTTTAGGCACTTGTCAACAATGTGCTCTGCGTGGCGCTGAAGCTCTTCTCTTGCTTTGAGCTTTTGCAGGGTTGAAGGCACGAGAGTCACGAACGATGTGGTCGCGTGGCGTCGGTGGCCCATGTCTAGCATAACTTGCGAAGTTCGTCACAGCAATCAAACAAGTTTGCGCTGGAATGTGTCAATCGGTTTCCACCGGGCGCTGGTATGAAGGCGCTAGCCCAAATACACTAACGCAACGGGCACCATTGGAAATCCCGGCATCGGTCCAGTAACGCATACGATCACCACTGCTACAGCGTAAAGATCGCTCAGCAAAGGTTAAACTTTTTTCGAAGACCTTTCACAAGGCCTTCACGTCTCCGCAAAGAGAGCCTAAGAATATTCCTCTCTCTCTCTCTCTCTCTCTCCCTATATATATATATATATATATATATATATATATATATATATATATATATATATATATAATATCGAATAATGATAATAATAATAATAAAGTTTATTGATAGCATTTTACGATATTGGTACGATGCCTTTCAAGGGGACTATGAAATGTCTGCCGTATGTAGAAACCGTAATCTGCTGAAATATTCCACGTCGATGCTTACACCTATAGTCTTTCCAATATAGAATTTTGGAAACACGAAGCACGCATTCGGTGAGTAACAAAGATGTGATTGTGTCTCCTTGCCTTATAGTTAACGAGAACTTTTCTGTTTTTCTTGCGAAGAATTAAGGTTGCCGTGGAATCTGTTGGTGTTACTAAATATATTGTTACGTGTTATCTTTTCTCTACTACTTGACTGCATGATGTCTCCAAGACGATTATTATCTCTACTAAATCGTAAGCCTTTTCTTAATATATGAATGTCGTATTGGTCTAATTAAAGATGTCCATTGCTTCAGCATACTAAGTAAAAACATGAATGTGCAAGCTGGTTTTATGTCTGGCGCCTAAGCTTCGTTGTGGCAGCTGCCAGCAAAAAAAAAATAATAATCAATAATGCAGTGCTTAAGTACGACGCCTTTGCCCTTCTCATGTGATTCCAGCACAGTGTATCCTGCATAAGCAGTGTTTCTTCGATAAAAGCAGGCTCGTTGTCCACCTGCGCCAGCGCAAACAGATCGAATAGCAACTTTGTTCCTTCTTTTTTGGGGGCAAAACACCAACTTATTCCAGGTTTCGTGTGCTTTGATGTTGAGTGGTGTGCATGTGTTCATTCGTGCGTGCGTGTGTGTGTGTGTGTGCATGCGTGTTTGTGTGTGTGTGGGGGGGGGGTACCTTTACTAGTGTAAATGTGAATAATGCCCATCGGTCGCAATAAAAACGCGAAATCCCACAAAAGAAGGTGTATCACACAGGCGTACGCCTGTGAGATAGAGCTCTCGTCTGCTTGGGAAACAAGGAACCACATCAAGAAGCGCAGCAAGAACACTTCCAAGAACAAGTAAACGAGCGAAAGTGTAAAATAACTATTTCTAGTAGCGTTTTAGTTCTGGAATAAATACAGAGTAACATACATTTGCGGAATAATCACAGTTCTTCTGGATCCCTCGTGTATTGCTTACCAAGTTAAGTGCCAAAACCGACTCGCATTATTATTTGGGAAGTCGCGTAACGATGCGTGGCTGCCAGTCCCCTACAGCCGCGCAGAGCGCAGGACGCTGCGGTTCTAGGCGTACTCCATCCACCACGGAATGCTAGAAAAACACCCACATAAGCATAGCAGAGAAGTAGCTACGTCAGTTGGTTAGGCTGATAACGGTTGAAGCGTCATTCAAGACACACGAAATTCTTCTCCATTTCCTGCGGCGTTTTCTCTACCACCTTATTAAATAAAAAGGTGGAGATCCAGAAATAGTTTTTCAAGCAAAGGTTAGATTTGTTAATCTTCGTTTGCCGTTCCTGTTTGGCTGTTGCCTCGGCTCTCTCCTTTACTAGAGCACTTAATTTCTCCACTCCTTGCGACTATTGTTTCCAGTTAAGAATTTTGCATGAGAAGTGCTGTATAATTACAGAAAAACCAGACTAGGTAACGGGTGACATTCATATTGCTTATGGGTTTAACGGTTATTGCAAGGTTTGATCATGGACGCTGTTTCGCATGATTTAATTTTCCACCTTATGTAATCTATATCATGGCTATGCGGTTCCGAGGATATGCCAGCGTCGCGATGAGCCTTCACTCCAGAAAATAATGAAGCAAAAGGAAAAGTTAAACGCAACTGGCATTAGCCAGTTTTAGAATAGCGTCTGTTGCCTTACGTATACGTTTTACGTAATCACCTTTGCGGGAGGTGACGGTGCGCGTCCGTTCAAGACTTTTAGTTTACCATACGGGAACGCGAACGCAACGATGTCGTTATAAAACAGGGTGCCGTCTGGTGTCTCGCACCAAACTTATCCAAGCCAAGACAATCCATTACGAATCATCCTGTTGCTGCTATGCCAAAGCGTCTCGTTGCGTACGGGCGCCGAAATCGCCGAGCAATCTCAGAAATTGGACGTGCTATGCGCTAATAACTAACCTTTCAGGTGAGTTTAAAAAAAGCGAAAGCTCACTTCAATAGCTACTGGCAATTAATGCTAGTCAGATCGCGGCCATCACGAGAATTCACGCTGAAGCGGGAGCCAATGGTGCCGCCATATTCGACAACGCTATTTCTTAGCGTACGTAAACATTCGAACCTTAAACTCGCCAAATCGACAGTTTTAGTTTAGCGTACGCAACTATAGCGCACGCTATACGCTATAATATAGCGTACGCTAAGCAGCACACGTTTTCTACAATTTTAGTTGGCCGGCGATATTTTCCGATCTCCGAGGCCATATTCCGTAGTTGCGGCTATTTCGCGCTTGTAGCGATAGGTGGCGCTGACAACTCAAATGTCAACGCCACCGCTAGGATATCAGGCAGGATAGTAGCAAGAGTTTGGTGGCGCAACCCACCGCCCCGTTCCAAAGGGGACGCTCATAACATCCATCCATCCATCCATTTCGTTAGGCTTCGCATCGTTCGAAACGAGAAGCGATATCGAAAACACCACGAGCTTATCCATAATACTCTGTCGTCGAAGCGGCCTGAGACTAAGCGAAAGCTGTTTACACAGTCATTTGCTACGAACGAAGTGCATTTTACAAAAGCAACGCCAAATTCAATTCGAAGCGGGCAGCCGGGATCGCCGCCATGTTTCCCGCAATCTCCGCAAACCCCGCAAAAACGCAAACGCTAACTCGTTTGCATTGCGTACGCCCGCTTTGCCCGCTATTTCGTTTAGCGTTCAGCGCATGCGCAGTGACGACCCGCTATTTTTTAGCGTACGCAATGGTATAGCGTACGCTACGTTATCATAGCGCACGTAAACTGCAGAAACCCAATAACGTTCAGAGCATGCGCAGTGATGACAATAGAGACTTTTAGCTTGTACGCTATTCCGGTAAACGGGAGCGGTTTGGGCGGATTACCGGATGGTCGGGGCGTAAACGTGAGCGGTGAAGCCGCCTGGTGTTGTAGAGCTCAACCAGACAAACGTATAGCTAAAACTGCAGTAACTCACCATATCCTGCTTCTCCACTCGTGCAAATTTTTGGCAGCGGCCTAATTGTGAACACGCGATTACGCCACTGTCGAAAATTTACCCCAGCAGCTAAGCAGAATACAGTAATTAGCTCTGTGTTCGTGTGGTTGAGCTTTGCGCCACCAGCTGGTGCCACCGATCGGGCCGCTCACCTTGACGCCCCCGCTAAACCGGAAAACCGCCCGCGCTTGCCCGAATACCGGACACGCTGAAAGTCCCTACTGCTATTTCTTTACGTACGTAATACGTTTACGTTTGGCTGCAAACGCTAAACTAAAACTGTTTGTCTCCGGCCGCAACTCGTTCCACGAGAACGGGCCAGCTGACTACGAACTGAATCCCTTTCCTGGTCACTGGATCAGTCTAAACAAAGAAGGCTAAAGAAGCAACAGAGATGCGCGTGCCTGTTGCAATAGATGGTGATAACTGAACGTATATCGAGTTAATCGTGCGGGCACCGAATCGATGAGAAAACTGACCTACACACCCAAGGAGATGCAAATACCTACCATCATCCAAAAGAAGTGAAAAAGGCCGCAAAATGTTGACCGCCGAATAGCTGTCAAGTCTCAAGAATGATTTGGTGGCGCTTTAGTGCCCGGTATGTATGTATGTATGTATGTATGTATGTATGTATGTATGTATGTATGTATGTATGTATGTATGTATGTATGTATGTATGTATGTATGTATGTATGTATGTATGTATGTATGTGTATGTATGTATGTATGTATGTATGTATGTATGTATGTATGTATCTGCGCTTGCTTGCGTGTGCGTGCGTGTGAAGAGTGTTCTTCCAATACACTCGAAGCTTGGCTATTTCATAGGGACCACATTGACAGACTTGGGATCCTTTTTATTAGCTATGACGTTCCTCTCCAACACACACTCGTTTTATTTTTGCGACAAGTCGAGGACATTTAAAAACCAATCTGTTCTATTTAGTTAACATCGGTAATATGAGTAGTACTAGAAACATGGCATGGCAAGGGAAAACAAAGGTATTTTAGAGCGAAGGTGCTCAATTCTTGCACATCATTCTGTCGACTCGCACCAGCGCATTTTTTTCTCATGTTTCTGATACTGTGCAACATACCACATGAAAACGTTTAGTACAGTTCATGCAAATGTTGCCCGCACCGAGGTTCCACCTCCCGACTGAACATCCTTTTATTTTCAAATGAAATCTGCTTCGCTGCAGCTGAAAATTCTTGCGCTGAAGCACAGCAAACTGCCACACGAAAATCTCATTTTAGCGAAGCGGTCAGCGAATGAGCATCTGACGCACCAAGCAAAACTAATGCGAGATTATTTGCGTTTGTAGCGTGTTATCTCTGGCAAGCAGCTTTCGAATGAACAAATCCGGCATAAGTATTTAGGAAGTACGTACAAAAGAAAATATATTGTAAGCTTTCCCATTACTTGTGCCGCTGTTTTATTAACGCACTACACAAATAAAATCATGTTCGCTTGCGCCGCATGAAATCAATATGGTACGATATCTTGAAGCAAATTTTCATTCGCTAGCTTGAAATGAAAGCTGCATTTTTCGCGAATCCTTGGAGTGGCAGCTTCTGGTTTTTTTACGCCTTCATCATGACGGTTGCGCATGGAAAGGCGTGCGTCAGCATCGACGATGCCATGAGGTTATAAATTCTTGAATATTACTTCAACGGAAAACTATTTGTGCTGCGCAAGAGTATAAAAAGGGTGATGAGATTAATCAGGACATGAGCAGCCCTTCTGTGGGGGCTCGTAGGGCCAGCATAATATGCAAGATGCCATAAACCCAAGAAGCCCATGCTCGTAACACACTAATCTGGTGTGTAGAGAAAAATTTCAGTAAAAGAGTGACAAGGCTAACTAGTGGTTTTGTCGTTACGGTACTCTTGATTAGATCACTTCATGAAGGAGTCGTGATTGGGGAGATTACTTTCTCGACAAGATTAGGAATATTTTTGTGAGATCTCACTTTCTTTGCAATTTGTATTCTTGGAGTTAATGCAGTCCATGCACTCTTCGTGCAGACACACGAAGTGGTGGCAATAAAAAGAGTTGCAGTTTCGCCTGAAAGGCGAAGCATTGATTGGGACAGCAAATTGGTAGATAGCAATGCGAAGTAAGGATAGTAGTTTTATTGGCCCTATAAACTAGTAAACAATCGACTACTAACTAAATTAAGAAGCACGGTGTCATTCGCGCACAGGTAAACATGAACACATCTTGCTCGATGACAGCGGAAACACGCTGTCAAAACGCTGGAGCGAAGAATCGCAGCAGGAGCCACGACCGAGTTAACCTCCGTGCATCTCTCGCTTTAACGCGAACGAAACGTCGAAAGCGCAGCGCGTATGAAGCTACCGGCCCTATATACGCTGTAGGGGTTGAGACGACGGACGTCGGGATGAAAACCCAAACTTGGGAGGGTTTATTCTACATTATGTACAGGGAGGTGAGCATCAATTAACAGTCGTACAGTCATTACGGGCCAGCAGCAACTCGGACGCTGCGGCCCGCGGCAAGAAGTTCGAGAGAGGTGAATCAGGGAATCAGGGCATGTCCCAGAATCCTCAGGTCTCTCTGGAAGGCTTCTTATAAACCCTTCGAGCACTGTAAGTCACGTCATGTTTCACCAATGGGAGAGTCCGCTCCGATGACGCCACTTTCAGCCAATGGTAGGCGCCCGTGTCGCGGTGTCGCACCTGGCGGCTCTCTGCGGTCTTGCCTCGCAGACTGGCAATCCACTTCTAGGCTGGAGAAGGAGGGGGGGCGCTCATGCTTCATTGCACAAGGGCCCACCTGCACCCGGTGGCTCGGCTCCGCAGCGGTAGCAGATGCCTTCTTCAAAGCCGAAGGGGGACGATTGAGCTCCATTGTACGAGGCCCCCTTCTAATCCCGGCGACGCACGAACTTGTTGGCACGTGAACTTGTTGCCTTAAACTTGTTTGCTCGGCCGCTTCTCTGGAATGCACTTTCCTGCTTCTGCATTCCTCAATTAGCTGTGCTGCAATCCGATGTGGTCTGGGGAACTCGAAGTAATCGCAGGAAACAGCTCCATATCTAACAGCTCGTCCTCGCCCCGGTTGTTCTGAATGGCCGGTGAACTCAATTCGCTGGCCAGGAGGAACGCTGAAAGAAGCTGCAGGGTACTGGGGTCGAGCCTCGTTTGACAACCCTCGGGATCCTGGGCCCTGGAGAACATACGTCAAACAAACCAAACAACACAGCGCCGCACCACGCGTAAGCGCAGGCTCTTCACCCCTGACTCGCCAGGCTATTACTGAGTCAAAATCAACCCTGATCTTTTAGTTCCCCAATTTTGACAAAACAGTTGTAACCACCCTTCCAAACAGCCATCCATTTCTCCTCGAATGCCGACAAGACCAGAGTACCATTGTTGTTGCAAAACAAAAGGGTCGTTGACGATGCAAACAACAAATGAAAACAGCCGAACATAACTCAAGTGGCCTAACCACACGAACAGCATGTTTCCAATCTATCGCAGTGGCGTACTTATCGCACGTATTGGTGCCACTGAACAATCTGGTCAACCTCACAAGTACGTAATCACAAGCGCACTAGCCTTGCGGTCACTAAACAAAACGCGTACTTGCGTTGTAGGCAAACTTTTCATTTACGCTTACTCACGTTTCTTCCCTGAAAGTCCTACAGGACACGTGACATAAACGAACAATTAAACTTGCGGGACTTACACACTCCGCAGAACTCTTAAAATAATGCGTCTTTTACTAACTCTTTCCACGCACGCTCACTAAAGAAGTCAGAATACGGCTGCCCTCAAAACACACCAGCAACCCAGTCATAAATCTGCTTCCTTCCGTCCACACAGGACACGCGCTAATGGAACTAAGAACGCTTCTCAATGCAAATGTTGCACTCACTGAAAATCTACGCGCTTAACCTTAGAAAATTCAAAAACGCTTAAAAAGAAAGAAGGTTAAATAACACACGCGCTTTACCATAGGCCTCTCAACAATAACCTTGACCTTCAGGTTACTCACGCTTACACAAAAAAAGAAAGCCCATATACTTATTAATGAGCATCTCGCGAGACTACATGTTTACTTAAAACGCATCTTTCAAATCTCGAGCTTCTCGAACGAAAACACAAACAAAGCTCATACGTTTACATATTGAAAGAAATCCTAGTCTCAAATCGCGAAAAACTTTCCGATGCTCAAAAATAAAAAAACAAGACACTCCATTTCTACGGAAGGGCTCTTCGCCTCCCTTCCAAACGCTTATGTCTGACTCATACTCTGAGCCGTCCTCGCGGTGGTCGCCGCTTGAAAGCTACTCTGGCTGCCGAGAGACAACAAAAGGGCTGATTCACTATCAGCTCGCCCAAGACGTTACGGTCGCCTGCCAATTTGCGTCCTCCCGCCCCGCTTTCAACACAAACTCGATTGACCGCGTCGCTACTCCCCACCTGGTCTCGTCCTGCCACCTTGCGTTTCTTCGAACTGCACGCTGAGCTGTGAAAAGAACTACGGAACGACGAGGAGCTTAACAGCCTCGTGCCCTTTGTCCGCGTCCGTGCAGAACATTCTTCGCCGTCCCCCTTTGACCGGTGGCTCGAACGTTTAGGATGCGTCAACATCGTCAGTGACGACCGCACCTTTCTTCTCCTCGCGCCCTGCCCATTTGGGGTTCTCGCCATCTTTGGCGGCGCTACATTAATTAGCGTCTTTCGGTCTTTACCGCGCTTCTTTTTACGGCGCTTTCTCTTTGCACTCGTTTTCATGTCGCCTTCTGCCTCGTGCTGGCCGGTACACATTTCGTCGGCCCGGATCGGCCTCTTACCCGCACAGTCTGAGTGATTTACATTTAAATCTACTCTCACTTTGCCTCGACTGGCGGACAGCCCAACCGACTCTGGCACAATGCAGCAGGCTTTACTCGAGTTAGACAGCTCGCACTCTTGCGAACTGCCCTCTACTACATTGCCCAGCTCACGCTGTGCATCGGCACACAGCCCGTCGGTATCGATCGCTGTCTCACGCGCACAGTCCGAATGATTATTAACTGAACCATCCCTCTCTAGGCTATCTAGACTGGCGGAGAGCCGCACCGATCCCTGAACAGTGCAGTTGTTCTCTCGTGGACTACGGAGCTCGCCATCCCGAGAACTACTCTCAACTGCATCGCTCAGCTCGCACTTCACTTCTGCACGCAGATCTGGCTCTACATGGGTGCTCGCGTCTGTCGCGTCAACAGTACCCTTTTCCTCGCTAGCAACCTCGCTAACCTTACCAGCGACGCACACACGCGGTAACTGTGCCAATTTGTTCGCAGCTGGCCTAGCTGTCTCCACAGTCATCTGTTGGCACAGCACCTCGTCGCTCTCACTCTGGCCTTTAACGGCCTCTGTTGCCACTAAGGCATCGTTAGCAGCTAGCCTTTTCCCTTCACTTATTAATCGGCAGCCAATCTCACAGGCACTACTCTTTTCGTCGGCTTCTGGCGAAAATCCGCTAGACACTTGCTCATTCTTTCGCTCTGTACTACCTACAGAATTCTCAGACAGCCGTTGTCTCTGTGCCAATAACTGATCACAATACTGTATCTCTTTGATCAGTGCTGCCTTCTCTCTCTCATACTTTTCCTCTCGCTCAAGCTAACGTTGATTCTCACGTTCGCGTGCCTTCTCACGTTCGTGACGCTGACACATAAGAGCAAGTTCTTGAAGCTCCTGCTTCCGTTCATTCTCGCGTTCTTCACGCTTAAGCTCACTCCTAAGCTCACGACGCTCCCGCAAACGTACACGACGCACACGCTCCCGTGGCTCCTGTATCACCTCCCAAGCAAGCTCAATGCTTTTGCCATCATTGCCACTATCGTTAATCGCCTTTATGATAGCTGGCGTTTTCATCCGTTCGTCCGCCTCAACTCCCAAATCGTCGCACACCAACAACAAGTCTAACCTCGTCAACCTTCTAAGATCCATGGCAGCTGCCCCGACAGGTGGTTAAAACTGTTTTCCTTAATTAATCTGTGCAAACACACAATGCAACAAACTCCCGATTCCCAGAACTATCAAAATGAACACACAGCATTTGAGTCTGGCGAATCATAAGGAAAAAAACCACGCGCTCACTTACGGTTGCAGCGCCCTGCCATCCGGTTCATTTGTCCGCTGTTGCCGGTTCCTCCGGACACCCTGGGTCGAAGGCTCGCTCCTTCTTCGCTACTCCCAGTTTCTTCGGACCTCTTTCGACGAAGGCTCTCTCTTCTTCGCTCTTCCCGGTTCCTTAGTATCTCTCTTGACGAAGGTTTATCCGTAGCGCTGCCACCAGCTGATGCATTCGGAGGCGATCCCACCGCTGTCAACCAGATGTCGGGGTTGAGGGACGGAGTTCGGGATGAAAAACCAAACTTTGGAGGTTTATTTTACATTATGTACAGGGAGGTGAGCGACAAGTAACAGTCGTACAGTCATTACGGGCCAGCAGCAACTCGGACGCTGCGGCCCGCGGCAAGAAGTTCGAGAGAGGTGAATCAGGGAATCAGGGCATGTCCCAGAATCCTCAGGTCTCTCTGGAAGGCTTCTTATAAACCCTTCGAGCACTGTAAGTCACGTCATGTTTCACCAATGGGAGAGTCCGCTCCGATGACGCCACTTTCAGCCAATGGTAGGCGCCCGTGTCGCGGTGTCGCACCTGGCGGCTCTCTGCGGTCTTGCCTCGCAGACTGGCAATCCACTTCTAGGCTGGAGAAGGAGGGGGGGCGCTCATGCTTCATTGCACAAGGGCCCACCTGCACCCGGTGGCTCGGCTCCGCAGCGGTAGCAGATGCCTTCTTCAAAGCCGAAGGGGGACGATTGAGCTCCATTGTACGAGGCCCCCTTCTAATCCCGGCGACGCACGAACTTGTTGGCACGTGAACTTGTTGCCTTAAACTTGTTTGCTCGGCCGCTTCTCTGGAATGCACTTTCCTGCTTCTGCATTCCTCAATTAGCTGTGCTGCAATCCGATGTGGTCTGGGGAACTCGAAGTAATCGCAGGAAACAGCTCCATATCTAACAACGCGCACTCTGCAAATATCGCAGGTCGCTTTGAAGACAAGGCCCGCGCATGCGCGCACTTTGCCCATGTCGCAGATCGCTTTCAAGATACGGCGCTCGTACGACCGTGCCATAAGCAGCAGCCGCCTGCGAGCGAGAGAGAGAAAGGCAGGCAGGTTAACCAGGGGTGCTATGCAGGATGCGCCGAGTTTCTCGTTCACCCGAGCTTTACCCGAGTTTGCTCGACGGCAGTCAGCGAATGGAGATAGCGCGGAACGCGCCGAAGGTGCAGGGAAAAAATTATGTAGACAAAAAGCCGCGTATGACAACATGAGCGCACCCTGCGCGGCACGTTGCTTCCACGTTTCAAGTGCAGAAGGCTGCAAAACGAAACGCGCCAGCGCCGCGTATTGTTATCAACGGATTATTGCAACTTAGCGATACCGTGACTGTCCCGCTGTCTGTCTGCACCCTTGCCGTGAGCCGCTTGCCACGCCTTTCCGGGGCGCGTCAAGGGCGTGCCTCATCTTTCGCGCACTGTCTTTCTATTCTGCGTCGAATGCGGACAGGGTACATGCGGCGCATTCTTGCACCTACACTTTCACTCAAACGAATACGTTAAAATACAACAAATAAAATAACAAACATTTTTATTTCTTTAGGTCTCTGTTTTTCGTTTTCAACGCTAGAAATTTGTGATGACAAACGGGGATCTAGCAAATTATTAAATTTTGCACTTCTTGCCGCGAGTGGCGACAGGGAGGCGAAAGCTTAGAAGCGGTACATTGAAGCTGGTCGCACGCACGAGGGCGTTCATACGGTGATAAGTCGCCTAGGGGCGCTGCAGTGCTATTCGCAACAAAGTCGGTCTTCATCCATGGAGGGTCATGGCCACTCTTTCTCTATTAGGGGAATAGAAACGCAGCGCCGCGGTACGGCTGTTCATCGCAGGCGCTTCACTAAGCAATTAAGGCCCCCGCTTTACCCACTGAAAACGACACAACAGCTGTCGCTGCCAAATGGCGGTATGTTATTTTATAGTGCGTAGTGACGCAGTTCAGTGAAAATGTACCTGTTTATCTTTGTGCGCCAAGCCTCTGCGATACATTGCGAAAAGTGCATGCTGCCCCAGCGACACAATTCATCGCTTGTCATCGCTTGCCCAGTGAAGGCGCCTCTGAGCGCATGTGCGCAGTATATGAGCGTGTTGTGCTGTCGAAGGTGCTTGCGGATTACCTCTGCTGGAGCCAGCAGCGATCGCAGATGGATATCGTAACGACACCGCAGCACTCGCATTTTGGCAGGTGAGGGCTCTTGTGTGCAGTTATGAAATCAGATTTCGAACGGAGAGAGGTGTTGGAACTGTTGAGTGCGCAGTGCTTGTGATGAAGAAATGCCATGGCACTGGGTCTAGAAGAGCGAGCGATTCTCGGACGCTGATCGTGTTTGCGACGCTGTGGCTCCGTTTCATCACCGATGACAGAGCAGCCATCCCAAACGACTGCTGCAATACGCACTCCTCAGCATCCTTGTCCCCCTCGACGCATCGACGCCTTGCAAGCAGCTACAGTGACGTGCCGATAATTATTTAATGTGCGCTACGCGCCACAATGCAGGCAATGAAACCGTTATGCAAACTAGAAGTGAGGCGTGCAGACAGGACACAAGAGTAGAGAAGTGGACAACACGAACGCCGACTATCAACTGAAGGGAGCACTGAGGCGAAAAATGAAAGAAGACACAAAACTCATCTGCGCATGCTCAGGAATGGTAACACCACGTGTCAATCGGGTACACGTGCTGGTCTACGTGAGAGATAACTGTTAAGGCACTTAATCTCTTCCTTATGTAAAGTAATCGAAGGCTGACTCACGCACGCACTTCCACCATTATGGATATGCCAAGCCTCTACCATAAGACGCGTATCTTCATTCTTATGCCTGTACAGTATCGCGCATTCATCTAACTTTGGCTTGCAGTTACAATCTCGGCAATGTAGCGAAAGATTAGAAGGCGATCCACCGGTTAACGACCTTTTATGCTCCATTAGCCTCTGATTGATACACCGTCCCGTTTGCCCTACGTAGAACTGGCCACAGCTAAGGGGAATTTGATATACCACACCCATACGACATTCTGTAAAACTGTTGTTCTTATTGTGCTTCACTGGACAAATATCTGTTCGTTTTTTGCCTTTAACCCACTCCTTTTTATTCTGTACGGCAGCGCATATCTTACCTAGCTTATTGGGAGCAGTGAAAGCAACATTAACATCATATCTACTAGCAACATTTTTAAGCCTGTGCGACACTGAATGAATATACGGAATAGCCACTACTCTTGTTTTGCGATTACTGCTTTCTGTGATTACGTCCGTCCCCCTGGAAACAGACTTCTTTAGGCGCTCAGCTACAGTGGCCACCGCTACATTAGGATAACCTGCTTCTAATAGGCGCCGGACCTGCGCATTAAAACTGGCGCTCATTTTGTGCATGCAGGATCTTGTGAGGGAAGACTTAAGGCACGACATGGCGATTCCGTTTTTTTACTAATTTAGAATGCTTGGATTGAAAGTTTAGCAACGGCTTCGAACATCTTGGGGAGTACTGCCAACAAACATGATTTTGTTCGAAGATCAAGGAAATGTCAAGAAACTGAATTACGCGTCGCTGAGGTAATTCCTTGGTAAACTTTAATCCTCCCCCATAAAGTTTAAATTGCTCACTTACTGAGGTAGCAGCCGAGTCTAATTCTTCCCTATTGCAGAAAATCAGGTAATCATCAACGTAACGAAATATCTTGATAACGCTATCACCTAAGGCTTTCTCTAAGCAGTTGTCAACCTTACTCAGGTAAATGTTGCTAAGAATAGGGGCAACCTTTGAGCCAATGCAAATGCCTGATTTCTGCAGAAAAACGCCATCTCTCCACCCAATCAGCGTCGACTTCAAGTACATTGAAAGAATTTCTAGAAAAGCTCCGTGGAAACACCGCATCTGTCAATAAAAGCCGACTCTTGCACTTGTTCTTTAACGCACTCATTTACGGAATTTAGCAACCCGTCATGCGGCAAGGAATAATACAGGTCTTCGATATCCATACTAAAGGCTGTACAATCACCCGGATTCTCCTCTCTTAAATAGTGAACTAGCGCCTGAGAATTACGTAGGCAAAAGGGATCTGAAAAAATTAGTGAAGCTAGGCAGTTCTGTAGGTAACTAGCGACACAGACCTGCCACGTCCCTTTCTCTGACACTATAGCACGAAAAGGAATTTCTTGTTTATGGGTCTTGGCCGAGAAAAACAGTTCTAACGTGAGGGATTTAGCTTTCTTGACATTACAAACAAGCCTATCAAGGCTTGTTTGTAATGGCTTGTTTGTAATGTATCAAGGCGTTATCAAGATATTTCGTTACGTTGATGATTACCTGATTTTCTGCAATAGGGAAGAATTAGACTCGGCTGCTACCTCAGTAAGTGAGCAATTTAAACTTTATGGGGGAGGATTAAAGTTTACCAAGGAATTACCTCAGCGACGCGTAATTCAGTTTCTTGACATTTCCTTGATCTTCGAACAAAATCATGTTTGTTGGCAGTACTCCCCAAGATCTTCGAAGCCGTTGCTAAACTTTCAATCCAAGCATTCTAAATTAGTAAAAAAACGGAATCGCCATGTCGTGCCTTAAGTCTTCCCTCACAAGATCCTGCATGCACAAAATGAGCGCCAGTTTTAATGCGCAGGTCCGGCGCCTATTAGAAGCAGGTTATCCTAATGTAGCGGTGGCCACTGTAGCTGAGCGCCTAAAGAAGTCTGTTTCCAGGGGGACGGACGTAATCACAGAAAGCAGTAATCGCAAAACAAGAGTAGTGGCTATTCCGTATATTCATTCAGTGTCGCACAGGCTTAAAAAAGTTGCTAGTAGATATGATGTTAATGTTGCTTTCACTGCTCCCAATAAGCTAGGTAAGATATGCGCTGCCGTACAGAATAAAAAGGAGCGGGTTAAAGGCAAAAAACGAACAGATATTTGTCCAGTGAAGCACCATAAGAACAACAGTTTTACAGAATGTCGTATGGGTGTGGTATATCAAATTCCCCTTAGCTGTGGCCAGTTCTACGTAGGACAAACGGGACGGTGTATCAATCAGAGGCTAATGGAGCATAAAAGGTCGTTAACCGGTGGATCGCCTTCTAATCTTTCGCTACATTGCCGAGATTGTAACTGCAAGCCAAAGTTAGATGAATGCGCGATACTGTACAGGCATAAGAATGAAGATACGCGTCTTATGGTAGAGGCTTGGCATATCCATAATGGTGGAAGTGCGTGCGTGAGTCAGCCTTCGATTACTTTACATAAGGAAGAGATTAAGTGCCTTAACAGTTATCTCTCACGTAGACCAGCACGTGTACCCGATTGACACGTGGTGTTACCATTCCTGAGCATGCGCAGATGAGTTTTGTGTCTTCTTTCATTTTTCGCCTCAGTGCTCCCTTCAGTTGATAGTCGGCGTTCGTGTTGTCCACTTCTCTACTCTTGTGTCCTGTCTGCACGCCTCACTTCTAGTTTGCATAATGAATCCTTACCAACTAGCTCAGCTTTCTGTCGTTCTAATGAAACCGTGTTGTGCGGCCATCTCAGCCCGAGAAGATGTATGCATAAGCCAGCGACAGTCAATGCTTTGTTTTTGATAGTGGTGCTCAGTACATCACCGATGACAGTGCGTTGTGCGTGTTTTGTGTCGGCGGTCAAGATTGTTGATGCCTCTCAGCTCGACACCGCGTCGCTGTTGCCGGAATATAAGTTGGGCGTGGCCCAACTGTAGTGGGTGCGCGCGCAATAGTTACATGCCTCGCGCGGGGCGTGACGTCTGGTTTTGATTGACAGGCGAACTCGTGCTAAACTCGTACATCGCGATACCCCCTCCGAGTTCAACTCGGGAACATGGCGGCGGCAGCAGCAGCCTGTTTCATTGCATCCAGCGGCAGCAAGCGTCAGTATGACCGTCCGGACCCGTTCACCTGCATGACCCACGGGGAGTTTCAGCGTCATTTTCGCCTGTCGAAGACATCAGTGTGCTGGCTGTGTGACGAGCTAGGCGAAGACTCTCGTCTGCGGAGACAACGTGGCGGGCTTCATTCGCTCACCGTCGTAGAGCAAGTCATCTGTGCTCCGTTTCTACGTGACTGGGAGTTTTCAGGGAAGCGTCGGCGCCTAGCGTTACATTGGACGCCATCAAACTACTGTTAGCAACTGTGTCAGAGATGTGTCTGACGCGCTTATCGATGCGGCAGTGCGTAAGCTGTGGCTAGCTTTCCAGAATAACTCGGCGGAGCGGGCATATATAAAACAATGCTTCCTACTTCGTGGGAACATTACGAACGTAGTTGGGTGTGTCGACGGAACGTACGTAGGAATTAAGGCGCCTTCAATATCAGCGTTACTGTGATTAACAGACTTTTTCGCTGGTTGATCACTTTTTGCCGATTGTTCTAGTTGTCTGTCAGGGTGCCTTCCAAATGGCTCACTTTCTTGGGAAAGAGGTTATTTAAGTACAAATAGATAAATGGATATCACAAATTGTGTGAAGTAACCTATGAATCCTAATCTCATAAAGAACTTGGGGTTCTTCATTGGTGAAGTTATTAAGTATTCACAATGCTGAATTTTGGTCATGCGTAATCTATCGGCTGCACTATGAAACAGCGAGGCATTGCACAATCTGTTGCAGCGCGAGATGTGGATGTTGCGCCAAGCCGGTTGTGCCTATGCATTTGTGGTGAAATGAAAATGCATTGAGCATCTTAGTGTGTTGGCTTGCATGAAGCAAATACTTCAGATTGTTTGCTCTGTTCACTGTCGATGCATGTGCCAGAGGTTCAGTGCATCTTCTTTTTTTCGGGGGGGGGGGGGGGGGAGGCGGCGTTATTCTGGATGGATAAATTGTATATTTTCGTCTCATAATGGGGCTCTAATTCTTAAGCAGTAGAACAATGCACATCTGATACTCTGCAGAACTCTCTCTACGTGAAGATGTCATGAACCACCAAGGCAAAATTACGTATCGGGAGAAATGTGGTGCAGATGCCAATGAAAAGTGGGTCTTTAACCCACCATAATAAAAATAAAAATTGCAGAGCAAATAGACCATTTGTACATCTTTAGAGCAATGATTACACAAAACGTGTCTATGCCCAAACGTGCAAACGCTTGCCGCAATGCCAAAGTAGGCTGAGCGACATGCAGCTTATATTGGCATTGAACATTTCTCGTAACCGTTATTTTTATTGTAAGCCCTCGCTGTCACACCTTTCCCTCCAGCACTCCCTTTACTGAAACGTGGCACTGTCTTTCCATTGGTGTCATGATGATAATGGTAACGGCAGCAGCAAGGCTGGTTAATGCTTGCCTCTTTGATTCCTGTGAGTTTAGTGGTAAAGAATATGGCACGTGCATACATACAGCTGTGCTGCAAAATTTAACATTTGTGATTTTTTGGAGAGCTAATTTGTGTTGCGAAATTTCACAGATGTGCACCATTGTGGCCTAATAACTAGAGCATTGGTGAGGTTGAAGACGGTGTATTGGTATCGAAGCTTGAAGTTTAATTGCACAACAATTTGACGGGACACGAAGAGAAATACACACAGCAGAATGCTTTGCTGTGTGTGTTACACTTCTTTGTGTGCCTTTGAATTGTTGTGCGATCCAACTTCAATTAGAGCATTGGGCTTCTTTGGTGCAGGACCGAGGAAGTGTGAGCTATTCGACAACATGCCAGTGCCTTGCCACACAATTATGGAAGTCGGAAGGTTTGCAAACAAAGCTTTGCTTTCAAATCCACCTCCTCATGTAATACAAGCACTGATTGAAAGAACCATCATACAAAAATAGTGGTGAAATCAATGGCCTGTGAAAAGTGTAATTCGTATATAGGCACTGTTGACATAATAGGTGCCATACCGGCCTTAAAATTGTACTCGACAGAGCAGTTTCTTTCCTATGTGAAGCACAACCTCCCATTACATGCTGTGCAAATAACCAAGCTCGGTTTGTTTTGACGTGCTACACAACATTCAGTGTAATCTGTTTTTGATTCTAAAGAAGTGCCAAACACCACCTCTTTTTCAAGGATGTCATGGGAATATTTGGCGAGGCCTTTTCCAGCCCCTCATAATGGAAGTGTGACCAGCCAGCTTTGCTTGGATGCCTTTATAGATTTCTGCTCCTGAACATTGTGTGCTATCAAGTTGCAGAAGTCTATGCAACTGGTGCAAGGCATTACGTGTTTCTATAGTCGGATACAACTTTAGGAGGCTGCGGAATCTGCACTTCAAGGCAGGTGAACACAAGCCTGCACCAATGGGCACGCACTCTAGACTGACATCGTGCCGCCGGACAGACTAATACTTGCTCGTTGGAGAGGGACTATTTTTTTAGACGTGTAAGCAATCGGCTGCTGCGCTTTGGTCATCTGGGTGGGGCCTCTCCTGTCTTCTGAAGTTTTATACGACTGTAAAGGCTGCTGCTTTTCATACAACACAAAAGGATACAAGGTGTACAATTACTTGGCCTATGAAATGGATACATCAGAAGTGTGCTATGCAAGGGCTTAAGATGTGTGAAATATGGTACATGCAATTATAAGACAATGTTAAAGAATATGTGGTATCGAACATGCATGTAATGGCACATTTGAATCGGGGAGTGTTGGAGTCATATGCACAGTCTATAGGTGATAGCATTATTAAGCTCCTGCTGTTTCCTGTCTTCATTGTGAATTACACACACCGTTCATCTTGTGGCTAATCAACATGCAGTGTATTCTTGCACATAGAAAGAACAAACAGCACGATGACGTGTATGCTGCATTGGTGTACTTTTTATTTACATGGTCCAAGAGTGGCACAGGTTGTCTTACGTTTCTGCCTATTTTAAAGGGACACCAAGTGCATGTTACAAGTCTCCTAATATGCACAGCAGAATGTTTACTGCAAGAATTTTATTCATGTTCTTGAATAATAAACAAAATATTAAACTGAAAGCTCCTTTATAAGGTGCCTTCTGTGGGCTCAACAGGAGAGCAGTGAGGGCACCGATACTACTGTTGCAGAGCAGCCCTCTGGACCTCTGCCACACTCTCAAGAGCACGTGCCTGGCGCTCGCCTACTGCCACCAGGCAGTTGAGTGCCTCCAGCAGCAGAATGTTTTGCTGCAAAAAAGTGTATTGGAATGAATCAGCCGCATACAAACCATTATTTACAAAGAAAAATGCTCGTTGCACTATTAGTACTACGTGCCCTTAACTGTGGAAGCCTCTAGTGTAGTATGCATAATAAAACAATGCGTTGGGGCAACGTTGCTTTCTTTTTCATAACTGGGGTTTTCTTTTTCAGAGCCAATTGTCATGTTGATTAGTGTGCCAGCAGCTGAGGTGGCATCGCACCTTCACGAGTCTCTACTGTCAGCACCACAAACCTATTTTTGTTCGCTGCAAAACAAATGCCTCACCCTACAATCCCGTCTTATACGAGCTGATTGCATCCTATGCCTACAAACATCATATTTTTGTCCCATTACGCAATTTTCTACCATCCTCGGCTGTAGTTCTCTCTCCTTGTCATCCATTCTGTCGTGCTTATGTAATCACCCGATATGAATTGGCAACAAGTGATCGAATACGTGCATGGCCTGCCTGCCGATTCCTTTCTTTTTTCTTAATCTCAACTAGCATATCAGTTGCCATGGTTTACTACGCCACTGTCTTCCTGCCTTAATGCTATCTTCAACAATTTTTGTTACTTCGCTTTCTGCACAGTCCTTGACATCTCAAGTTTCTTTGTTAACCTCCAGGTTTATGTCCCATATTGCATAACCGGTGGAATGCAATGATTCTAGACTTTTTTCAAGGATATCGGTCACGTGGCGATCACGATTCGGTAATGCCTTGCATGTGCTGTTCAACCCATGAAATTTTTGTATAAGTTTCCTGCTTTATATCAGTACTTGCTATTGATATTTCACTTGGATAAAGATACTCTTCCATAAATTTTGCTGGCTTAATGTCACTCATGAATTTCTGTTATCTCACCAAGTTCGTGAAGGTTACCTTCATCTTTTCCATATTTTCGCGGGCCCACTTGCATGTAAAAGCACGAACACTCATTGGTTCTCACTGCCTTCTTTAAATT
This sequence comes from Dermacentor albipictus, assembly GCF_038994185.2. NCBI lineage: Eukaryota > Metazoa > Arthropoda > Arachnida > Ixodida > Ixodidae > Dermacentor > Dermacentor albipictus. Next base: position 91,919,058 of record NC_091821.1, read on the forward strand.
GCTAGACATTCAGTTCATTACTACGAAAGTGGCTTAATCCGTGCACCCTTATGCTAACTATGAAACAGTAGAAATATACTTACCTGCAGTTTGTCGATGTCTCCTTCGCTGTGTTGGTAGCGAGATCCATCGTCGGTACCACCTCCTTGTCGCATCGTCGCTATATAGGATGTCTGCCTTTTGCCCACACTATGTAATGTTCGTGACGCTCGCAGTGACGCAGAGTGGAGGAACTCAGCGCACTCGCAGAAGCAGCACCGGACAAGTTGTTTTTTCAGCACTTCGCCGTGAACAGTAGGTGCGCGTTGCGATCTGTAAAATCGCCGAAGCTATTGGCAGTCTTACCGGGTGCATGGGAAGATTGCCCACGGAGGAACAGAACTATCCAAGAAATAGTGGCCAACGTCGAGCCTGATCACTACGTCGCGCACTGCAAGCTCGTTGTACGGGTTTGTTTACACTGGGCCTCTCTGATGCTTAGCCGCCATGCTTGCCCGTTGAATGGATGTGACGACGCTACTACAGCGTTCCCTCGTGGTATAATGCGAAGCGTACTAAATTACAAATTAGTCTAAGACGCATTCAGTGCACATCTCGTAAGCTTCAAAATGCTTCTAAACCACGTTAAAGTAACTAATAATACTGTACTAAATGCGTTTGTTTTACAACTTGCTTCTGCGTGTAATGCACTCGGTGGAACGACAAACAAGTGAAAGAAGGCATGACCATGCACCGACGGTATGATCACGTCAGCCCCAGTTTGTCGACCGCCCAGAAAGCAACGCCCAAGGAATGATAGTCAGCCAGGGTGAATCTTGATAAACCAATGAAACTGGAGGCTTGTCGAAAGATAAACTGTGTCTCGGTACCATTCGTGCTTTCATCTTGGGGTGTCGCCAGAGCTCGTGAAGATCCCGAGTTTCGCCAAAGTCGACGCATCCTGCATAGCACCCCAGAGGGGAAGATACGGTTTGCTACCCTACGCTGGGGAAAGAGGGGAGGGGGAGGTAAAGTGATAACAAAGTCGAGATAAAGAAAGAAAGGGTCACAGACATACAATCACAGTCGGTCACTGTCGCCGCATACTGTCACCGCACAGCACAGTAGCACTTCCAGCACTGTGAACATCTGTTCATGCTTCAGCCGCTAATCCAATTCTGCTGCCCTTAAAAACTGCAACAGTGCTCTCGTAGCCCTCTGCTGCGATGGCCTCCTTGTGATGGCGGCATTCTAAAATAAGTTCTTTTGTTAGAGATCTTTGGTCAAAGCGCGCTATCACGTATGCGAGTGATCGTCTGTGTAAATTATAGCGAGGGCAGTCACAGAGAAGGTGTTGAAGAGCCTCCTCGTTACCACAGTTATCACACGAGGCGTTGTCGGCCCATCCGATTCTAAAAGCAAAAGACTTGGTGAACGCCACCCCTAGCCATATTCGACAAAGCAGGGTAGCTTCGCGACGGCGGAGTCCAGCTGGAATGCAAAGGCGTAGAGAAGAATCTAGGTTGTGCAGCCGGTTGTTTTGAAGACTTCCTGCGTTCCACAAGGAGCACGTGATATCGAGGCTGAGCATTCGAATGCTCAGCCGCCGGAGAAGAACGGCACCCCGTCCCTTGCCTCAACCCCGTGCCTCGCGCGAGAAATTAGAGGGCGCGTTTCCGCCTCGCCTTACTCGCTCGCACACGCGAGATTCAGCCGCGTTCACCGGCTCACCTTCGCTTTCATTTGCCCATTTGCTCATTTGCTTTCATTTGCCACGCCGCGACGATTTTATCGCCCTTAGACTTTATACAGAACGTTCCGGCGACGGCGATAGAATGTCGCCGTCACCGTCGGCCTATTACACAATGCTCCATAGTTGTAGCCATTATAACCGAGAGGCTTACCAACCTTACTGCTATGCCATTTTTATTTTATTTACAAATACTGCTGCCTCCATACGAGACATAGCAGGGGGTGGGTCAATAGAAAACTTAGAAGATACACGAACACGTTTTCAGAATAAAACAGGTTAAATATTTCACACAAAGGAGGCCAAACAGGTTCACAGAATGCAGATCAAAGTTAAGTATGCTAACAAATACTAACACGATATATATTTTATCACTCTGCAGAAAATTGTTCCGTGGGTAGTAGTTTAATGGATCCATCAAGCTTGTTCCACAATTGAATTGTTGACGGAAGAAAATTTAAAGCAGTTCAGCTGCGACCTATGCGGGACAATATTATATGAATCAGTGCGCCTGGTTCTGCGCACAGAGCTTGTGAAGAAATATATAGGCACACCGACATGAACAGAACTGACAATTTTGTGAATCATGATAAGGGCGATCACATGTGCGCACAGTAAGGATAATAGCCGAGCATGCGAAGAGGGTGAGAACTGGCTATCGTACCTGTCGTTTATAAACGGTATCGCAGTTTTTCTTTCTGTATAACTTCAAGTTTATCTATGTCGCATTGATGCAGATGGCACCAAATGGTAGAGGCGTATTCATGGATGGGTCGAACTAGCGTTTTGTAGGCCAAGAGTTTGCACTCTTAAGTGGAACTTTTCAGCATGCGTTTAACGTAACCAAGCTTCTGAAGCTCTTTTGAACAGATAAGGTCAACGTGCTTGTGCCATTTTAAGTTGGACGTGAAATTGTCTCCAAGATAAATTCCTTGTGTCAAGGTATTTGTTTCTGTTGCTGTAAGCGAAATACAAAGGCTCTTTTTTGTTTGAAGAAGTCATCGATACTGTTTTCTTAAAGTTATACAGTTGCCAGGAACGGCTCCAATGGCAAAATGAAGCAAAAACGCTATTTAACTAGAGTTGGTCTTGAATGCTAGTAACGTTTGTGTAAAGCATACAGTCGTCAACACACATACGAAGTTTGACCCGGGCGTTACTAATGACTTCGGCTGCATCGTTAATATATATAATGAATAGTAGTGGCCCCAAGACCGAGTCCTGAAGTAACGGTAGCTGACGACGAGTGAACGTTAAAAAAACAATCTGAGACCTCGAATCCACATAGCTCGTCAGCCAGCCAAGTAGTTTGTCGTTTTTTAACAACCGCGAGCGTAGTTTAACAGGAAGTTTCTTTTGTGACAGACTGTGCCAAATGGTTTGGCATAATCTATGAAGATGGCATCTATCTGTCCACGAGAGTTTAGTGCCAACGCAACATCATGAGGGAATTCGATGAGCTGCGTGACCATCGAGTGACCAGCACGGAACCTATGTTGGCACTGAGAGATAATGCTATTATCAGCTAAAATCCCGCTGATATGTTGATGAATGATATGCTCTAATAACTTACAGCATATGTTAAAGAAATTGGCCTGTAGTTACAAAGCATCTGTTTGTTGTCAGATTTAATACCGGAATGACAGTGGCAATTCTCCAGACACGAGGAACAGTGCGTGAGTCGATATTTTTTTGGAAAATGATGATTATAGGTAACGTGAAGCCCATTTCGAGTACTTGTTTAAAACTTTTTTCGGAACACTATCAGGTCCATTACTTTTGGTTGTGTCAATATTAAGCAGTAGGCTAAGAACCTCTGCTATGGATATTGGGATATCAGAAATGGGCTGTGTAATCTCGTGTCCTCTGGAGCTTGTGTTAGCACCAAAATCAGAGACAAAGACAGGTGTAAAGTAGTTGTTAAATGCTTCAGATATAGAAGAAGGATCAAAACAGGGTTGGTCGTCAATCAATACAGATGAAAACGGGCATACAGAATTAATAGCTTTCCAAAAGTTATCTGGTTTAACTTTCATGAGTGTAAACAATGTATTGTTATAATAGAAGTCTCTTGCATCACGTGTTTTAGTTTTTAATGTTTACTTTAGTGAACTTAGTAAAATATGATGCTGACTGTTTGGCGGGGTGTTCCGACGAGTGCGAAGCCGTTTGACTCGTCGCGTTAGTTGGATGACACACCTGTTGTACGAGGGGCGTTTCAAGTGACATTTTATACATTTCTTTGGAACAAACTTCAAAATGCACTCTTGGGCAATGTTGCAGAAGCGCTCAAGTGAGGTATTTATTTGTTTATTTACTTCGTGTACCCTCAGGGCCAGGGGCATTAAACAGGGGAGTGGTTACATGAAATACAGAAAAAAAGTACAGTGCAGCAAAATGGTTAATAGCACAGAAATAAATAGCTCTCGGTCATTCTTGTTATTGTATATTGACGTTACTGAGTTATTGACGTCACAGTGAACTCACTGTGACGTCACAGTGACGTCACAGTGAGTTATTGACGTCACAGATCACCTCTTGAAAGTCAAGAGGTGATCAAAAGATATTGCCAGTAAATCAGTAATAGCAATGTCATCTGCACAGATAAAATTCAACAGTTTTGAAAACAGGTGCTATGACGTCAACGGCCAGATTAAATGTGACGAAGACTGCTTTTTGACCACAAAGGCCATCAGTTTTTTCACATTCTAAGCCGTTACATAAAAGCGGCTTATTCACAACAACAAGATCGAAGATAGAATCTTCACGTGTAGGAACAGTGACAACCTGAGTTAAGCTAAATGAAGTAGCCAAGGTAATCCAAGACTCCCATAATAATTTGTCACGGCCAGCTACAGAAAGAGAGGTCCAGTTTATACTCGGAACATTAAAATCACCACACAGCTTCAACTTACAGCGGTGGGGCCTACGTTTAACTATGCATTCACAAACGGTACGAAAGATATCACCAGAGCTGGGCGGGCGGTATATCGCACCGAAAACAATGACTAAACCACCGATTTTTACTTTGGACCAAAGGGATTCAATATTTAGGAGTTCGGAAGTGCGGAAAACTTGATGCCGTTTCTAAAAAAGAGACCACGCCACCACTTCGAAAGACATTCGAAATGCATACAAGACGCCGGGTCCGGCAGCAGCAACAAAAAGCGATCTTCACTTCTCTAACCCTTATAGTCTTATTTCAAGCCTACCTGTAAGGCGAAAAGAAGACATTTGTTGGTGCTGAACGACATGCCGCTGTCGGACCCAATAAAGAGGTGGGTCCTGGTCGCCGGTCTTATAATCGTTGGTGAGCAGGTAGATGTCGTTGTGCGTTCCGGTCATGCGCAGCAGGGTCTCTCGATCAGCTGACAGCTCACGTCTTGAGAGTCGTAATAAGCGCGCGTGCTCCAGTCTGTTTGGGGCAGAGGGCATGTACCGATGATGAAGGGGTAATTATCAAACTGATACTCCGGGTACAGTAGGCCATGCAGGGATGAAACGTGGCCTCAATGCACGTTGTCTGCTCAAGAGTTGCTACCCATACGAAATAACATTCGTACGCTTTCCTTTTACACGACTGGCTGCAAGAGGGCTCACGCAACAATTATTCTCTCGGTTCATGGGGTGTATTCTATATCCCAGCATCACGCTTGTTCGAGCAGTCCACGTGATGTTCGTATCAGTGGTCGTACGTGACTTCATTAGTCATTTCTTTTCTCTTTCTCTCTTTTTTTATGTTGCCGTATAGACATCCCTTCTCGTATCACAGACAGGATTGCCTTCCGTGTAGAATGCATACGTTGGCTCACACCGCAAGCTGCTATGTGAGCAAAACCGTGGGAACCGACACTACAAGGCGCTGCGACTTCGGGCTGAATTGAAACTACAAGAAATATAATAAAAAGCTGTGGCTATAAGCAAGGAGGATGACAGCGAATTAGTCAACTGCAACAAGATTTGATAATTAGAGACATTTAGGCGTTTTTTCACAGTTTCATCTCCCATGGAGAGTTATATCCTCAAAAGTGTCGGGAAAAATAATATTGCGCAACCTCATAAGCCAGAAAAAGTCGAAACTGTACAAAAAAAAAACATGATAGAAGTGCTCCAAACACATCACTGACAAACTTGATGGTTTTCATGAACGGCGACAACACGTCCATCTGCTATACAACCGAGTGCGGTGTCATGACGAGCATGAAAAGCCAAGGTATTTCACGCACTGAGAAAGGCGGTCGAACAGACGTAATAGGCACCATGTGCAGCTCAGCAGTAATGTTACTGCCTTCCGCAGCAGCGCACGCCCAGTACAATTATTCACTAAAACTGCTCAATGCACTTTCAGACGACAAGTCAGAGCGCGCCACAAAGCACGTGCCATCCTCGGCTATCATCCGTGGCCTCTGGCCGATCGGCCACGACAGCACGTGCCATCGCTTACCCGCGTCAGCTCGAGCGGCACAGGAAGACATAATTACGTTCGTAAGATTGGTACCCCTCTATCGTAAAATTTACCTCATACCTCGACAGCTGCGACGGCCACCTAAGTTTTGTGTATCGACCTATGGTTATTTTTGGCGTAAGTACTGAAGCTCGCAGCTGTGCTATACCATTACAGACACGCCTTTTGTGGACTACAGCGCTCGTTTCTTTAGCAGCGAGCGTCTAAAGATAGCTGATCTTATGAGCATTTCTAGCTTCCTGAACACGCTTTCTTTGGGATATATTTCTTACGCCATAATTTGCTCGTGAGTTCGCTTTGTGAATTTCGCCCCTGATCCTGAAGATTCCGACGACATTTACGAGGGCGTTCGTCGAATCCGACATGCTTCACTTGTTTTGTTGTGACCGCCCCAACGAGAGTGATTTTGACGAGTTTTAGGACTGACTAAGTTAGTCCCTGCGGACTTTATATACAGCGGGTGCGGACTACACTCCGCAGAATACCATAATTATGAAAATTAAACTGATCAGAGATGGGACAGAAAGCGTCAGTAGATTTATCTTAATGAAACAGTTGAAACCCTTACTTAAGAAGTTCTTAACAGTTCGATGAAGGCGAAAACGCTGATGATGCTGATTTATGCAACGTAAACGCAATGTAATGAATTCCGGCGAATTTCTTCTAGACAACCGCAATTGAACAGCTAAAGAGTGCACCTATCACGCCATTAGCAGACGCCCATAACTAACCTGTTTATCGACGCCATACCATCGGGCGCCATACATTAGGCGAGCGAGATCGCGCACACGCACGCATTCCCTTCGCGTAAACACGCATACTAAATGAGCTCCGCCCACCCGCCCAGATGCTCCCCCCTCCCCCCCCCCCCTTCATACACACGACAGTTTTACGTATATGTGCGTGAGCGGCCGTTGCATTGTGGAAACAAATGCGTAAACAAGAAGAGAAATGCGCTGTAGCTCCTAGCCCTTCCTGTTCACACGTTTCTCGTGTCAAGGCAGCTCATTCTTTAGAAAAACACGGCAATCCGATACGTCGTAAGGAATAAAGTCATGCCTCTGTACAGCTTACATGAATCGAGCAAGCATTCAAGCATGTCGAGTAAACAAATGCCAAGAACTTTTACAGCTATTTCACACTACCTACTATTCACTGTTTCCTTGCAGTACATATCTTCCCATTCGAAGCATTGGAGAAAAAGGATATTTCCCTAAATATAGGCTTCGATTCTGTGAGGATACACGTGTATGAAAGCCACCTTCGATTTGAATCGACTGCGAAGTGCACAACCAATAAAAAAGCGCACACTCCAGGCGCTATTTGTTTTCCCGGATGAAAACATCATCTAGTACGCACATGCTGCATGGCGACTTCATGCTTCTATTCGTGCACGTCAACTGTGTTGCTGCCCAAGAAGGTACAATGGGATAGAAGAATTTAAAACACAAAAGTGATATGGAGTGACGAGGGAGAAAGAAAGTGACAGTGATTGGAAAGCAAGCAATTTTTTTTCATATTTTATGACACCTTTACCTAAAGGCACTGCTTTTGTTCGCTCTTCACTAAGGAAAAAAAATACATAGAGGAGTAGCGGGCAAAATTTTAAAGTATGCTTACACTTCAAGGCCATGTTAAAGCCCGATGTATTCATTTTTCCGTACGGCCAGCCAAGGCTTCTTGTTGTTCAATGAATTTGCAAGCGACCCGATTTTCCACATCATTCAAAACACGGGATTCGGTATGTTCGCTTACTTTTCAAATGCCTCGGTGTGTTTTCTTTGCGTCTGTTTTTTTTTTTTTACGCGTATCGATTTCACATTTCTCCTCGCTGGGCCACATGCTTCCATTGAATGCGCTTAGCGAGAGTGTTACGAGGGAACAACCTTCGACATTATACTCTCCCCCGTAGATACAGAGGTGCACCAGGCGTTCTTGATATTTATAGCGTCACACCTTGCCAATGTATCCCCTGGTCTGATTGAACCTAACGTAAATATTCCGTGGAAGCATCCTACCAATTCAGGAGCGATAATAATGCGTCACTCATGAAAGATATTTAAATCGGAATGACGCTTAATATCATTGTTTTAGTGTATACAAATACGAGAGGGCCACTGCCTCTAGGCCCCGTTGAAGTGCCGCTGCCGCAGGTCAGGAATCAAACCCGCGAGATCGTGGTGAACAGCAGAATGCCACAGCCATTGAGTCCCCGTGGTGGGTCATTCTCCTTCAATCACAATGTTTTTTTTTTTTATTAGCAGAGTTGGACGCATGTCAAATGTGGCTTTGAATTTCAACTTATAATGTACAGGTGTGTCCACGAGTGCACATTTAGATCAGTGAAAGGATATAAGACGAAAGCAGAGACGTGCTAGTTGAAGGCAACTTAGTGATCCATAACAGAGCCAAATAAAATTTGAAATCCCTTTGAGAGCCGCAAGATATTCTCACAAAATGCTAAATTCAAAATGGAACAAGCTGTCACATGTGCATAATTCTGTTAGTAATACAGAGAAAACTTATCCTGATATATCGAAAAAGCAATATCAAGTTAAAGCGTCGCTAAGCCGACTGTATAAGACCAGTGATATAGACCAAGATCAACCCAGTCGAACTGCTATCCGTCAGCGCACTTTGACGTGGATTAACGAAACCGCCAACAACTCTATACAAACGGATAAGTCAATGGAAAGCCAGGCAATAGCGCAGCTGCGTATTGAATTCCATCCCTTGGTACTACATGAGCCGGTGTTCTAGTCCAGCTAAAGCCATCAGCTACAGCAAAGGGTGCCGCGATTGCTGCCGCATTCCGCAAATTGAGGGTTTGCTCTCCTTGGAACTTGTCGTATACGCTTGGGCATTCAAACACGTGCTTACCAGGGGCGTAGCCAGGGGGGTGGGCTTATGAGGTTTCAGACCCTCCCAAAATTTTTTTCGTGCTGTCATGCACCGCTGGCCACAACAACCCCCGGCACCGGAAATCATTCTAGATTTTGTCTAGAATATATATTTCATGCCCAAAAAGACATTCCAGTGCGAAGATTGCGAACTCAGGCTGGATTTCGCTCCAAGGCCCACGCACCTGGAGTCACATAATGCAAAGAGCCCCATCAGAGCACAAAGTTTCAAGGGTTTTTGATGGCGAGCGGTCTCATCGCGGCATCTCGCGGAGGCCGTGGAATCTACGGAGAGCTTAGATTTCAATTCCGAAACTTTATGGGAATAAAGATCATATAAACTTTTGATGCGAAAGGTGCATTGACATTTCTAAAGTCGTGCTTAAGATTTTCAATGCCGAATCTTTGTGGGCTTGATGTTCATATAAACATTGGACGCCAAAGGTGCATTGATTTTCTAAAGTCGTAGATCGGACCACACAACGAGACAAGCCAAATTAACACACTATCAGACAAGTTGACAAAGCACGAAGCGAGGTCCGATGTGACGAAGCGTTGTGATGGTTCATTTTTGCCGTCATGTCACAGAAAAGTATATCAGCATTTTTTTCACCTGCGCCAAAGCATCCATGCCACGACACTGAAGCCAGCAAAGGTAACTACGTTCTTATTTATTTTTGATACTTTGACTTTTATTCGCAAGGACACATTCAGCATCTTCAATTTTCTTGTTCTCGCTACCCGCGGGCTGCCAGAGCCAGCCAGAGCCAGCCAGAGGTCATGCGCTTTTCACGTGTTGCCCAAACAACCGCGCGGCGCACTTCGGTGCGCGTTCGTTTTTCTCTGGCCGAGAGGATTTTGACCTTGCCGAGTTTTGGACGCTTTCTGGCTAGCAGACCGGAAAAGGAAACAATGGTCGGTCGCCGCCATCACTGCGGGGACTCGACGGATTGCAACGTGTTCGCTTGAAGGCATCACCTTGATTTCAATGTTATCGCAACCACTCCGAAAAGTCTTCTGACTCGCCAGTGTAGGATAACGAGTATATGGTTCTCTGTGGAACAAGGGTCTCACGTTTTCTTCGATATTCCTTCGGTAGCCACATTGGGTGCCCAAAGTAGGCATTCGATTGTGGCCAACATGCTTTCTTTTGCGCTTTTTATGTCCGTACTTCCGCCACACACACACAAAAAAAACAAGGAAGACATTGTTGCGGTGCAGCGAACTGTCGCATGGTGAAAGTTCTACTTTGTTACTTCTTTTGTGGAAAGTAATGGGCCACGGGACGCTTCAGTTGCCGGATAGTCTTATCATATTATTGCGATAGCAAATATATGGACACTCAAGGCGCATTCCTGTCGTCACCGTCATGTTCCGTATGAAATCCAAGGATCGGCGCCGCATGCTGTATGTGCGAGTGAAAGCTTGGGGGAGGGGGGGAGGGAGGTGAGCCGACGATGGTGGGTCAGTCTTGTGTGCGCAACGTAGAAAAGTGGGAAGGAACCGCGCCGCCTTCCATCACGCGATGTGTCGGGGTGGAGAGGAGGTAGGATGGGAGGGGGAGGCGGGCTTTAGGATTCTGTGATTTGTCAATCTGTGATTGCGCAATATGTGTGTTGCCTGATTCTGATTCTGATTCTGCCTTTGTTTGACGCATTATACAGTGTGTTTCCGCTAACTTTAGCCAGAGTTCAAAAATATACCGACACACTCTAAGACGATGCGACCAAATGCACGTTGCTCGCTTTTGTATACAGTGTGTCACGCGATCTTATTTATGTTGTTTAATTAGATAATTAGTCAAGATTAATCGACCAACTTCTGAAGCAACGAAACTAGGAAAAAGTTCCAATTAGACAGTTACAGAGTGGTTTGAAAAACGTCCGAATAAACAGTTCCTGTCTTTCTATCTATTAGGTATTAGTGTTTTTCAGCTTACTGCGGATGCCCACAAAATACACACAAAAACACGACGTGACATGCCCTCTTGTGCGACGTGACTGTACTGCTCCCAAGCGTTCCGCGCACAAACAGCCATAGGTGCGCTGCCGCTTAAAAAGCGACAGGGCAGCGATGCAAGTGTTGGCTGTTCGATTTAAGCTAGCAACCGTTATCGCTTGCGGTGCGTAAAGCGACTGACGGACGTGGTGGGGGTGGTAGTCCCAGACAGCGATAAACAGACTATCGTGCATCGGCTGTCAGAGCGGGAGAAATTTAGTGATGCCTTTTTCCAACGAGGAAAAAGCACAGAAGATCCTTGCCCTAGGAGCTGCAGGTGGACAGAGACAGCAGGCTGCATGAATATTTGGAAGCTGACACCCGGGTACGTGACCGAGCCCGATGACAGTATTGGGCACCTACGAGTCGCTGAAGCAAACTGGCAGCTTCACAGCAAAGAGGCAGAGAGCTTCAGTCATAAATAAGGAGATTCGCTCCAACGTTCTGTCTTTCATGGCGGCTAATCCACATGCTTTCCAGGGGTATAATACCGACTTCAATGAAAACTGCTAAAGTTATACCTTTGTATAAGGGCGGCTCCAGAAACATGATGAGTAACTACCGACCTATCTGTATTTTGCCATGCATTGGCCAAATTTTTGAAAAGCATCTACTACTTATCATGACGATTTTTGTGAATACGCACAATGTTTTATCACCTTGTCAGTACCGCTTCATGCCAGGAAAAGAAACAACAGAACTTCTTGAAGAATTATCTGACGTACAAAATTCAGCTTTTGATAAGAATCAAGTCATATGCTCTCTTTTTCTTGACGTAAGCAAGGCCTTCGATAGCATCTGCCAGGTTCTTTTGCTTGTAAACTTTCTACATTGGGATTTCGAGGTTTGTTTTTACAATTACTTACTAAATTTTTACAGGAAAGGTGCCAATATGTATTGATTTGAAGCCCAGCAAGGTTCCGCAAGGAGCCCCGCAAGGTTCTATATTGAGTCCTTTGTTATTCATAATGATCTTGCTACCATTGTGCCTGTTTCATTGTTCCAGTAAGCTGACGACACTGTTATGCAAAGAAATACACTGATGATGTTACAGCATTACAGATGGCAGCTATTAAAGCCATGGACTGGTTTAAGTTTAACCTTCTCAATGTTAATACTTCTAAAACGCAACTTACATATTTTCATAACCCACAAAAACGATTTGAGTTGAGTCATCCTGTTTATTTGCTTACTTCCTCCTGTTTTCATTGTAAGTGTGTGCCATTAAAATATGAGCTATCGGTCAAATATATTGGCCTGATCTTCGTCAGTGATCTCTCTTGGAACTCACACCTTTCTTTTGTTTGCCAAATACTTCATGCTGTATCTTGTGTCCTGTATAATATTAGATATTTTATGACTTTTTCTGGCCGTAAATGTGTTACACACGCTATAGCCTATAGCGTGCTTAAATACGGAATCATTGTTTATGGTCCCTGCACGGTTCGCTGGCAGCGCAGGGTGAATTCGCTTCTGCGTTTATCTTTAAAAAATATTGCCTATGACCTGCCCATTGGTAATAATATTGATATTTTTAGAAGATTAAAACTTCCAAGTTTTAACGCTTTGTTAACAGAAGCTATTGTAAACATTTCCGGTACAGTCAGTTCACCATTCCATATGTTCCTGCACGTGATTTCAGACCAAAGTACCGTTACTGCATTCCTCCATCCTCAACTCGGTACGGAAAGCGCACATGTCAATACTATGTACCTGCCTGTTTCAATACTATATGCTAGCTAGTGTATTCTGCGTGAGAACAAAATACACCCAGAAAAAAATTTTGCGGTATGTCTCCGCATTGCTTCCTGCCCCATAATCATTTTAACTAGTGTTACTTTCTTAATTTCACATTGCTGTCATCCCTTTTGATGCTCTAATAGTTATCTCTCTATATTTGTCTCTCTGTGTTGTTAAAATTTCGGTTTTTTGGTTTGTTTGTCGAGTTCGTTGCAACATCTCTATTTTCTTTTGTTTTGCTAATGTTCACTGTCTGCCAGGCGCTGCCACTCAAGCCCTTGGTGAGGCTTGGGTAGGCCTGATTTTGGTGTACGAGAATTGATTTGAACAAAAGTACTATCTATCTATCTATCTATCTATCTATCTATCTATCTATCTATCTATCTATCTATCTATCTATCTATCTATCTATCTATCTATCTATCTATCTATCTATCTATCTATCTATCTATCTATCTACCTATCTATCTATCTATCTATCTATCTATCTATCTATCTATCTATCTATCTATCTATCTATCTATCTATCTATCTATCTATCTATCTATCTATCTATCTATCTACCTATCTATCTATCTATCTATCTATCTATCTAGCACGCGCAGCGTGAGCGCACAGCTCGGTGTGTCCTACTCAAGTGCCTGGAGGATTTTGAAAACAGCTGCACTGCACCCCTATTATCTGCCGTTGCATCAATGCCTGCAGTCGAGGGATCTCCAAAAGAGAGTCGACTTTGTGAATTGGATTTTGATTCAGGAGTAGCAGGATTCTGACTTTCTCACCAAGGTACTCTGGACTGACGAGGCGAACTTTTCCCGAAATTGTCAAGTAAATATCCACAACACACACTATTAGGGTGATAAAAATCCCCACTGGCTAGGAAGATCCCGCCACCAATATCAGTGGTCCTTTAGCGTTTGGTGCGGAATATATGACAGCGCTACCCAGTGTTTTTTTTAATAACACTCTGACCCGCAAAAGGTAGGTCAGTTCCTCAGAGGGCCGGTTGAAGACTTCTGCTGCAACATGCCACTAGCCCGGCTTGACGCAATGTGGTATCAACACGACGGGGCCCCAGCCCACAGCTGCAGTCAAACACGAGCATGGCTTGATGTTACCTTCCCGAGGCAATGGATAGGGAGAAACGGGCCTGTCCTGTGGCCGGCAAGGTCACCCGACCTCAACCCTTTTGACTTTTTCTTGTGGGGCTATAGTAAGGATCGAGTATACACGACGAAAACGACGACTCTAGAAGCCTTACACGAGAAGATAACTGAAGTCTGCTACAGCACATCACCAACGATGCTCAAGGCAGCAACATCAAGCCTTTTCAGAAGATCCTAGTGTTGCATCCCTGCCGAAGGTGACCTATTCGAGCACTTGCTGGGAAAGCGCATAAAAAATAAACGTAAATTCTGTGAAAAACTGCGTCTGGCAATTTAGAACACTTATTCTACCATTTTCAGCCTTCTGAAAACTGAGTTTGTTTTATTTAGGGATGTTCAATTCGCTTACAGCTATCGCGAAATGACGCACCTGTTGCTTCCGGCAGCACAAGCGATAACCGCTTCGTCTGCTTATCGCTATAACGAACTTTCGGGAGTGGAGCACATCGCTGGCGTAAATGGCACAGCCAACGCCTGCGTCGCTGCCCTGTCGCCCTTTAAGCGGCAACGCGCTTATGGCCATTTGTGCGCGGAACGTACCTTTGGGAGCAGTTCAATCACTACCCGCACGCGGGCCTGTCACGTGATGTTTTTTTTTATTTCACAGGCATCCGCAATAAGCTGAAAAACACTAATACTTACTAGATGAAAGACATAAACTGCCTATTAGGGCGTTTTGCAAACCGCTCTGCAACTTTCTAATTGGATTTTCCCCCTAGTTTCGTTACTACGGAAGTTGGTTAATTAGTCCTTACTAAAATCTAATTGAGCAAAACACAAAAAATAACGTGACACTACATACAAAAGTGAGCAACATGCATTTGGTCGCGTCGTGTTAGAGTGCATCGGCACATTTTTAAACTCAGGCTAAATTTAGCTGAAACACCCTGTATACAGTGAGTTTTCCTTAGACACGTAGATTTATTGAAGACTTATACGTATATTTAAACATCGTGTTGCAAGCTTTTTTGAATACATGCAGTGAACTTTGTTTCCAGTGACACTATTTTGCTATTTATCCAGCTTTATCTTCGCATTTCTGTATTCCATTGTATCTTCGCATTTCTTATGTATATCTTGCAGTACTCCTGCTTTTTAAATGTGATCTCTGTTGCGACTATAATTTCGGTGCAATTACAATACACGACCGGTGAAAGCTGCTCCTGCGCAATACATTGGAAAGAAGGGCAGCATCATTTAGATTTTTCCCTGACTATTGCATATGTAAAAAATGTAAACAAGGTTCTTGAATGACAAAGATTCAATAAAAAAGTTGTCCTCAACTTGCTCCTTTCACGGCCTTTAGATTTCTCATATCAGTGGCATGCATTGCTTTGCTGGTTTCCAACTGATATAGTTCTAAAGTTCGTGTGATATTTTCTTTACTAACCATATAGACAAAAAACATGGAAGCATGGATATCAGTAATTCCTGGCACAAATTTTGGGACATACAAATATATTCTTTTAGGAAAAAATACATATTTTACTTGTCTTGATAGTGCGTAGCTTGCAAGAATTCGTTCGCAGCATCTTTGACACTGGCAATGCAGGTATTATTCATGTATTGATCCCTCGATAAATTCTGTAAGAAGGACGCCGAGCTCCAACGTGAGCCCCCCCGAATGAAATTTCTGGCTACGCCACTGGTGCTTTACTAAGAGCCGCGCTTCAGCTAATATCGCGTGCACTTTATTCCGAGCAGTTTCATCAGCGCTCGCTGGTGTTTATTCGTAATAAACCTTATCACAAACAGAACGACAAAAGCAGACAAGACAAGCGCTTTGCCCTGCCTCCTTTTTGTCTCGTCTTCTTTGCACCAATGTTTACTATGAATACGCATAAACTAGCCCGTCAATGCATTCCGATGGTGCTTTGTAAGTGCAGCGTGGTAAAAAAAAATTTATCCTTCCAGCGAGTACACGTACCGACGCTGGCATTCCTAGCAACAAAACAGCAGAAGCACTGGCGTGCGAAGCACTGTCGAAAGTCGCCAAAATTAGAGTATAAAAGATTGACCAGATTTATAAATAGACAATTAATACGCCGCCAATTGCATTTCACCTCAATTGAGCCGAAATAACCACGTCTCATCAAAAGATTCAACTGCAGTGACACCACGCTACAGATAGCTCAATGGATAGAGAAAGACATAATTTAACGAACTGCAAAGAATACGGTTTTCTCATGTGTATCCGTGAGTTGTTTTATTCCCACAAGAATGGAAGGCCCATGCACATTGCGAAGAATGGCGTTGCGTCGTCTTCTGGCGATTTTGCACAACTGGGAACTAGCAGACGAGTAATAGAGCACTTTGCTCTGGGCAGTGACACTGAAGCGGAGCAATTGGCGTTACTGAATACTGAGCTGGTGCCATCTGTAGCAACAGGACCACCAACGACGCCGCCCCTACAAGTGAAAGAATCGAGTCACACTTTTGGTGTCAAAGTGGCAGATATATAACTCTTGGCAATCAAACGTCACCGATTAATCTATTTATGGCTTGTACAGCAGGGGCGCGATTGGCGATCGTTGTTCGAAACGCGAGTTCACTTTGCGGCGCGGCCTAGGCCGATTGCGTGAGTCGAAATTGAATGCAAACTGAACGCACGTCTCGAAGAACGATCTGCGATGGCGCCTCAGAGCGTAAAGAAAAAATAACTAAGTTTATTCGGACCTTTGAAGGGAATTCTTCTCTTCCGCAAAGCCTTAAAATAAACCCACGAGCCGGCTACTGGAATTTCTTCCGAAGACGCCATCAGCAAAGTCGTTGAGGAATCACCCTCGTGATTTCTGTTACTGCTGTAATGTAGAGATTTTACATCTCATCGTCATCCAATGATTTCGTCAAGGATGGCAAAAGTCCAGAGAGTAAGTTATGTGTGCGTTTATATAAACGTGAGAAACCTAAGCAGAAGAACTTCAAATACGTTCGTGCGAATTCAAGTGGTCCTTTTCATTCCTTGTCTTGCCAGAAAACTACTTCATGAACTATACAGATGCGACTTTGTTACCAACCTACAAATATTCTTCATGTCTTTCGAGAATAAATCTGGTGGCCACGTATCTCTCCATGCCTCTTTTAGAAGCTCATTACAGGTATACCTATGGCAATTTTAAGTCCCTTGCGATCTTTTACAGGAGCGTTTTGTTCCAGTCCCTCGGCCACCTCAGGCCATTGTTGTGAGCCTATATGATTAAGCTTAGACGTTGCTAGCCTTCGTAACTATGGCTAAGTAGCATGTCATGATCATTGAAGGCTTCAACATTGACCTGATGTTTACAAGGTTCAGCTGCTGAAGATTATGTCTGGAGATGGTAATAATGATATTCTCCACTTGAATATTATAATTGCAAACACAACTCGCTGACGAGTGCTTTCCCTGGTCGCCGAAATATTGCTTGCTTGGGGTGCCAAATACTGAAACTAGTGATAACATACCAATATCTGCCGCACTGAACTTCAAAGATATCCCGGAGTACAAGAATCACGCTCGGCAACTAGTAAATAATCTCATTAATTGTACGTTTATTACAGTGTACCTTTGCGAGCACATATTGGTCAAAAGTATGCGAATCAAATCCTTGCGGTTCTTATGACATTCTCATGCCTTCTACAGCATAGTCTCTTTCAAAGAAGTATTTTCATAAAACAAGTAGTGGTTATAACCTGTAACACAGCCTGTGTATTAAACCAGGATGTACCACAGGGCAGTGTTATGAGCCCTTTATTTTTCAACATGGTGATATTCAAGCTACTGTTGTGATCGGCCGTTCACCCCGCGACACCCTCCGGTCATGGCTCGCGCAATTATGGGGAACGGGCAGACGGCCTCGTCAAAATTGTTCTCAGAACAGATGATTTATGACCAGCGCGCGGTTACTTCGTTCAGGAGAGGTTTGAACAATTAGCATGGGTACGGCCACCACTTGTCAGCCGCAAAAATTGGCATATCCACGCCGCAGACGCGGTCAGTGCAGTGGTACGGCCATCACCTGTCAGCCACCCAGATTGGCATGACCACGCCGGGGACCGAATCAGTGTACGATCGGAGTCAGCGTACGCTCCCCCTTTCCCTGTTAGTGCCCAGGGATGTGCGTGCGTTTCCGACAAAGCTTCATTCGCAGGGAAAGGGCAACCGACTTCCGGATTGGCGGGACCTGATGTCATCGGTCTCCTGACGCCGGATTGGGGGAATGACAGAATAATGACCACGCAGGGCATAAAAGGAGCAACCGAAGGCGGGAGTCATCGGCGGCTACCCCTTCGTCATGAACTTTTTTCTGATTACTATGAATTTTCTTGCCCCCGCAGGGGCATCTCCGTCAGCAGGCGTTTGGTGTGTTGCGACACCACGTACCCGAGCACACGAGGGTTGGAACCTCCCGCGTGTAGCCGTGTGCGGCTCAGCCGTGTCTGGGGAAAGGGGGATCCTGGGGGTTGAGCCGATGATGGGTGTTTGGACCTTTAAGGCCCCCCGGCGGAGGCAACACACCTCTTCGGCCTCGGCTTCCCATAGACGGCACCTTCAGACTGACCCACCTGGAGGAAATCGGCAGTCGCCTTTTCCTGTCCTCCTCTAAAATCTTCGTCTTTCTCTCCCACTTTTCCATCTTTCCTGTCTTCTCTTCACTTCTTATTACTTCCGTATTTCCTGGCGGCAAGGGTTAACCGTGTGTAATATAGCCTTCCTTGGGCATATATATATTAGGTTATAGCGGCGATGCATAGCTGGCGTCTGCAGGTATTCTTCTAACCTTGTAGCGTCCCCTTGTTGGGCTCGGTGGTTGGTGGCCACCATCGCCACCGAATTTTCCTGCTCTATATGGCAAATAACTTTCCTCCGCTACCTGATCGCTCCCTGAAGAGGGGGCGCACCGATGAAACATTCACTTTCTTCATGCAGCCAAAACAATCTTTTCCAAAGTACCACGTTGCACATAGTCAGAACGATAAGAAAACAGTCAGAATGATCTCACCATTTGTTGTAGCAAAATCTCTCACTGAAGCAATTGGCCCAGGCTATAAGGTAACGAAGATGGGAAGTGGCGATCCTCTTCTCGAACTCCGCGACAAAGTCCAGTATGACAAACTGTCGAAAGTTGTAGCATTTGGGGAAATTCCCGTCTCAGTGGGCCTACACAGATCAATGAACACAGTGCGCGGGGTCGTCTCAGAAAATGACCTCCTCGGACTGAGCGAAAGTTAACTGTTTGAAGGATGGCAAGACCAGAATGTAGTTAACGGTTAAAGAACAACATTGAGGCGAGATGACAAGCAAATACCTACCAAACACCTAATCATTACTTTCGGAACCTGCAACCTACATGAAACAATAGAAACCGGTTACTGTAAGCTTCGCGTCAGACCCTATATCCCAAATCCGTCTCGATGCTTCAAGTGTCAGCGCTTTGGGCATGGGTTGCAGAACTGGACAGGACGTGCTACTTGTGCCAAGTGTAGTTCTTCTGAACACGCTTCTGACATCTGTACATCAACAAACCACTGTGCTAACTGTTAAGGAGACCATCCCGCCTATTCGTGATCGTGCCCTACTTGGAAAAAAGAGAAACCAATCATAGAACTGAAAGTAAAACTCAGCCTATCATTTCCAGAGGCACGTAAGCGTTTCTCACTCCAAAATAAGTCCAGTCCTTCCTACACCGATGTTGCGCGCCGGAGGGCAGCGCTACATCTTCAGGCGGCCGCGGAAGTCACACGGAGTGTGACGGCGGTTACGCCCTCAGCCCCCTGGTGGGAGCAGCCACGGCTCTTCCGCCCCCTACCACGAAGGGCCAGCAGACCTCCGAGCCTGCCCGTCCCAGGGCCACTGCTCGTGCAGAGAGGCCCGAAAAACCCCCGCGCATGCCCGCTGAGCGGGCGTCATCGAGCGCCTCTGACGAGGCGATGGATGTAACAAAAATTTCTCCGGCGTCTCGGACGCCGAAGGAACGGCGTTGCTCCCTGGAGCGCGCCAACAAAAAAATATACCCCGCATCAAGGGGCCTGGAAAGGTCCCTTGAGCCAACCTAAGTGATATCTCTTGACACACAGCACATAAACACAAACAATATGGATACACAATTATTACACTGGAACGTGAGAGGTCTGATCCACAACCTCGATGATCAGACGGATCAGACGGACTTCATCAGACGGACATCACGCCTGCGCATCGCACTTCATCCCGTCATGGCCATTCAAAGGCTGTTTATACCCCTCCAGCTCGCACCTCCGCTCATCTTAACTCTTTCTTCATTCAAACAGCGAAAGACTGGAATCATCTACCTGCTGAAGCGGTGCACCACTCCAGTCATTCATCGTTCAAGGCATTTATTGAAAATATTATGTAAATATGCCCACCCCTCATGTAAAACCCCAAATGGGGTACTTGAGGTACCAATAAATAAATAAATAAATAAATAAATATCAAAGAACTCTTAAACAAATACAATCCAAAGGTGCTGTGTGTTCAGGAGACACATCTTAAATCTACGCAAACAAACTTTCTTAGGCAATACGCTATTTTCCGGAAGGACAGAGATGACGCGGTTGCATCGTCCGGCAGGGTAGCAATAATAGTAGACAGAGGCGTTGCTTGTCGGCAACTGCAACTCTGAACTCCTCTTGAGGCAGTTGCTATCCAAGCATTACTATTCAATAAACTAGTTACTATCACCGTCCGTATACATTGCCCCCAAGTTATCAACTCTCTAGCACAACATTTCAAAGCTTTATTGATGAGCTGCATCACCCTTGCACAGTCGTCGGTGATCTAAACGCGCATAGCCCACTGTGGGGCGACTCTCGCTGTGATGTGAGAGGACGGCTTGCAGAAAACATCCTGTTGTCTTCAAGTTCCTGCTTGCTGAACAAGAAAGAGCCAGCATTTTACAGCTCTACACACAAAACATTTTCTTCGATAGATCTAAGCATAGCGTCTAGTACAATTGTCATATCTGGAGTGGGATGTCATTAATACCCCTTATGGAAGTGATAACTTCCCCATCGTTCTAAACCTTTAGAAACAAAGTGAGTGTCATGCACATCTTCATCGATGGAAAGTTGACTCAGCCGAGTGGACAAATTTTCGCGAACTAACACAGCTGCCCTGGAATGATATGTCTGAACTTAGCTTAGACGACGCAGTAGCATACATAACAGCGTTCATTATTGAGGCTGCATCAGTATTCATTCCCCAAGCAAATGGGTCACCCTCGAAACGACGTATTCTATGGTGGAATGAGGAGTGTAGGGAAGCCAGGAAAAAGCAAAACAAGGCTTGGAACCTCCTCCGTAACTCCCCAACCACAGAGAATCTGATTGATTTCAAGGCGATCAAGTCGCAAGGTAGAAGAACGCGCCGCCGCGCTAAACGCGAAAGTTGGAAAAACTACATAAGCAGCATCAATTCATATACAGACGAACGAAAAGCCTGGGACAGGGTGAACAAAATAAAAGCCCGCGAAACTCATCCCTTACCTTTATTAAATACACAAGGAGACACTCTTGAGGATCAGGCGGATTGTCTAGGATCACATTTTGAGCACATTTCCAGTACATCTCATTACACAGATACATTTCTAAAATACCAGCGACTTGCACAACAGAGGAAAGTGGGTCGGAACAGCTCATCCGATGAAGCATACAATAGTCCATTTGGAATGGCTGAGTTCCAAGCCCCACTGAACTGTTGCAACAAGTCCGCCCCAGGAACTGACAGAATAATGTATGAGATGATGAGACACCTACACCCTGAAACCCAAGAAACACTACTGTCACTCTTCAATTCTATGTTCTCCGCAGGCTACATTCCGTTTGCCTGGAAAGAAGCAATCGTAATACCCATTCTCAAAGAGGGCAAGGACCCTTCCTCACCCAACAGTTATAGGCCTATAGCTCTGACAAGTTGTATATGCAAATTATTTGAGAAAATGATTAACCGTTGCCTCATTCATTTTCTTGAAAGCAACAAGATACTCGGTCCCTTACAGTGCGGTTTTAGAGAAGGTAGATCCACAACAGATCACCTTGTCCGCATCGAGACAAATATCCGTGATGCCTTTGCCCACAAACAGTTTTTCCTGTCCGTATTTTTAGATATGGAGAAGGCATACGACACAACCTAGCACTTTGGAATCTTCCGTGATCTGTCTGAAATGGTAGTTCGAGGCAGCTTGCTATGCGTCATTGAGAGTTACCTCTCCGATCGCACGTTCCGTGTTAGAGTTGGTAACGTTCTGTCTCGTCCATTTACGCAAGAGGCTGGTGTTCAACAAGGAGGTGTGCTGAGCTGCACTTTTTATATTGTCAAAATGGACTCGATCCAGACTGTCATACCACGTAGTATGTTTTATTCTGTATATGTAGATGACATCCAGATAGGTTTTAAATCATGTAATCTAAGTATCTGTGAGCGACATGTACAGCTTTGCATAAATAAGTTGTCTAAGTGGGCGGACGAAAATGGTTTTGAGCTAAATTCGAAAAAAAGTACGTGCGTCCTGTTCTCTAATAAGAGAGGTATAGTGGTGGAACCCGTAACCAATCTCAATGGAGAACGGTTATCTGTGAGCTGTGAACACAAATTCTTAGGGATCCTTCTAGACAGTAAGCTAACTTTTGCGCTACACCTGAAGTATTTTAAGGCAAAGTGCCTCAAGACTATGAATCTGCTGAAGCTGTTGTCACGCACAGCTTGGGGAAACGACCGGAGATGCCTAATAAAATTGTACAAAAGTCTAATATTATCATACCTTGACTATGGCACCATAATCTATAATTCTGCTGGAGCTAGTACTCTAAAAATGCTAGACCCTGTCCACCACTTAGGCATCCGCCTTGCAACAGGCGCCTTTAGAACTAGTCCTGTGCAAAGCCTTTACGTCGAATCTAATGAATGGTCCCTATACTACCAAAGGACATATTTAAGTCTTTCGTATGCCATGAAAGTAAAATCAGCTGTGGATCATCCATGTCATTCATTTATTCACGACTCCTCCACGGCCAGGCTGTTCCGTAACCGCCCAGGTGTCCGGCCTCCTCTGTCCCTCCGGTTGGAAGCACTCTCAGAAAAAACAGGGGTCTCTCTTTTAGAGAATATCTTAATGGCGTCCTCTCAGCTTCCACCGCCTTGGGAGTGGCAAACTATCCAATGTGACATCTCTTTCTTAGAATTATCGAAACAAGCACCTGAGGCTCACACACAATCACATTTTATTGAACTTAAAGAGAAATATTCCTGTGACGAATATTAAACAGATGCTTCGAAGTCTCCTGATGTTGTTGCTGTTGTGGCTGTTGTATTTACGGACTCATTAAGTGTCGTGATCCCTAATTAGCTTACGAAAGCATAAGAATCCAGTTATGAATGAGCTGTATAGCTTGTTGTGCTCCGCATATATGTGCGACCAAGCGATTATCCTATGCTGGGTACCTGGTCATAAAGGTATAAAAGGCAACGTAGCTGCTGACAAAAATGCTACGTCAGTGAGTTTTAGCGACACAGATGGAAATATCCCCATTCCTGCCACACACCTAAAGCCCTTTCTGCGCCGTAAATTGAGGAATCATTGGCAAGCAGAGTGGGATACAGAAGCATTGAATAAGTTACACATCATAAAACCAAAACTGCGGAATTGGATAAGTGAAAAAACAGCACGGTACAAAGAAGTACTTCTTTGCCGATTAAGAATAGGACACACTTACAGTACTCACTCCTACCTCTTGACTGGCAGGGATTCTCCTACTTGTAGGAGGTGCGGCGATAGCTTGACGGTGCTCCATGTTCTTATCCAGTGCCCTGCAATAGAATCAGAGAGGGAAAAGTATTTCCCTTCTGCATATTGGGAAAATATACCACTTCACCCTGCATTTTTTCTTAGTGATGAACCGCTTTTTAAACTGCAAATATTCTTAGATTTCTTAGCCGAAACCGACACCATGAAAGTAATTTGGCCAGGAAATTTTAACATGTGATTACCAGCCCTTGTATTCGAGGGCCGTCTTGATGCTCTAGTGTAACTGTTGTTTCGTTTTCGTATGTTTTTTTTTATCAAAACACAACTGCCATCGTCCACGTCCATAACTAATCAGTGTCATTATTTTAATAGCTATATATTAACGTCATTTACGGTGAAAGTTTTTAGGCCCTTATACAGCCATGTCACACCCACCATAATAAATTCACTGTCCACGCCATTCAGAATAAATCCTTTAAATTACCATTTGTCACGGCGCTCTTTGGCCCTAACTGGCCCTTGCGCCATTAAATGAATTTTCTTGTATATATGTAAATATATACATGTTTGTCAAGCGTCCTAAATATCGGGCCCAGTCTCACGTTACGTTACCCCTCCACGATGATAGTAAATTCGTCATCTTCGTACCCCCCGGGGCAACACTGCTAAATCTGTTTCCCACGTCAGTTTAAATACAGGCTGTCCCACGTAACCTGAGCCAAACAAAAATTCGCAAATGCCACGCAGCTGGTCAAAACCAAGGTAATGTTTCTTGCCATGGCTTGGAGATACTCAGATTGATTTTTTCCATTCCGCCGAATTAGATAATGCGTCTCAATTATGTTGAACTTCTGAAATATTATTATTAGATGAAAAGTGTCAATGGAAAAATTGTTGAGCAACATGAAAAACTCCCGATACAGCTTTCTGTTGCTCGATGCGTGCTACATAAAAGTGTTTTTCTGGGCGTAACAGAAGCCCACGAATACACGCAACGTACCTCGAGCGGCCAGTCACGCGGCAATTTTACGTTTATTTGCTGGCTTCTTTCACGCTCGGAAAAACACTTTTATTTAGAACCCGTTGAGCAAGATAAAGCTGCAACGGGAGTTTTTAATGTTGCTCTACAATGTTCCCACTAACACTTTTCATCGAATTGTGATATTTCAGAAGTTTATTAATTATATTTAAGACGAATGATCTTATTAGGCGGAATAAAAGAAAAGTAATCTGAGTATGGTTCAAGCGATGACAAACAACATTACCTCTCTGTTGTCCAGCTGCATGTAATTTTCATATTTTTTATGTTTGGCTCAAGTCACCTGGGACACCCTGCATAATAATTGCGCAGATGACATCGGTCGGTGGGCATCGGCTTTAAAATGTGCCGAAATACAGCCCCTCCTTGAGGAAGACATTGACACCACGGTGCGATTTTTTTACTGAAAGTGGCATGGATGTATCAGTGGGTCAGACAACCGTATTGCTCTCCGCGAGAAAACTCATAATCAATCTGAGAAATAAAGAGAGACAGACGTACGTGTTGTACGGACTCAATGAGTTCGGGAATTGTCTTAGACCATAACGTTTCATTGAGAGCCAATACATCTAACCCTGAGGAGCGTGTCAACCACACCCTAAACGTAATATGGTGAATCGCAGGCACTAAATGATGCAGCACATCAGACTCACTACATAAACTTCATATTGCGCCTGTTCACCAGAAAATAGCGTACACGTTACCTGCAATGCATGACCTATCTGAGACTCTGACCAAATGCTAATCAACCTGATTGTTCGGAGTCTCAGAATGTGCCTTGTATTACCTCGCTTTGCTATAGTAGCTTTGTTATAGCTGAAGTCGGGCAATCACCTGTTCAAACTCTAGATGTTCAGAAAACTGTTCGACATTTCATCTGGCCCACAACACAACAGGATAGTAATCCATTGCAGTATATTTTTCCAAACTCTGCACGAATGTTCTCCGCATTGCGCTCTCAGGCAACTGGTACTTAGTTACCAGTTGCCTATGATCTTCAACAACTTCTCAGAAATATCGATACTAGCAATGTCAGCAAATCAGCCCTCCGATACTTCTTTTTATGAATATTTCGTCATTATATTTTCCAATATTGTTCATTTCAGTATTAATTGTGTTGTATTGATCAGTCTTTTCTGCAACCAAGAATTCATATCTTTATTATGATTTCCTTTGTATTGCATTTTACCTGTTGTAATTGTATACGTTTTTACTATAATCAGTGACCTCTACCGACAGGTGACTGTATTTTCTGTTGCGTTTGTTGTTTGTTTGTGTCGGTATTTAGCATGTAATTACATAGTTCGTTTATTATTCTGTTTTTAAAGTGGTACAAGTGTAGTCTCTTACCACTGCCTGCTGTGCAGGGGTAGGAATCTCGTCAAGCATTGACCACTTTTTTTCGTGCCTCATCCATCACAATGTTTAGAGATGAAAATAGCTTATTATTATTATTATTATTATTATTATTATTATTATTATTATTATTATTATTATTATTATTATTATTATTATTATTATTATTATTATTATTCACGCAAGTTCATTATTTCCCGGTAATGTCGATCCCCTTGGCGGAATTTAAACTTTCCGCCTAGGCATTTCATTATACCAGCTGTCTCCGACAGTTCTAGGAAGAGGCAAAATATGAACAACGAATCCACTAGAGGCTACGTTTCTGGCGCTCCTGCACATGAGTCTATAGCAAGAGAGCAACACTTTTGCGTTTACTGATGGATCTACTACAGATAGTAACTGCACGTCCGCTTTTTACGTGCCGGCGCGCGAGAACTTACCCTTTGTCGCACAAGACTAACTACCTCCGGCAAAATTACTTCGAATTCTCCAGACAACATTTTGCTTAAAGAACGGGTAACATATTTTGACTCAAAAGCAGCACTGGAGTCATTCAGTCAATATTGTCTTTATGCTGAATGCAGCTCGATATTGGATGCGGTCGCCGACTCTGAGCATAGCTGCACTTTCCGGTCATACAGTCGTGACTTACAGTGGAGCCCTAGTGACATCGACATTGCTGGAAACAGGGCAGCCGACTGAATGGCGACTGTTGCTCTATCCTTGAATCGGATGACTCATCTCGAATGTGCCCAATTTCACGCCAAAAGCATTCTACGTAAGCTGCGTGAGACGCCGTACGAAGATATGTGCTTCAACGAGCAAACGAAGACGTCATTTCTGCATGCATTAGATACCCTTCTGCACCATTTACAATTTGACGTGGCTTACACACATCGCTTTTTGCATCGCGTGAAAAAGAAGAGAGCCTCCAACTGCATCTACTATGACTCCGCAGGTACTGCTCTAACGCAATTTCTTTTAGACTGTCCACAATATGACCAATAGTGAGTCCATTTCGCGGTATCAGCTATAGTTTGATAGATGTTAACTTTGTTATAGAAATACCTGGTTCAATGTGATGCCTCGCAGAACTGAGTTGTGCTTTAACAGCCCCGTGGCATTTCCTTGTAGACAGCAAGCTCTTTATTAACTTGATTTCATCCCTAGATCCTTACGGACTTTATGTGGATTGGTTGTTTGGTGTGTTGACTACTTGAGCAACCGAATTGGTGTGTTACTCGTACAGTAGGGCTTTATTGCGACGTGAACATGAACTTCTACTTAAGCCATTTAGTCCTACATCCAAAGGTAATTCTACACATATGTGGAGGGCGGCGAGAAGCGCCTGCATCTGTCGACGCTACGTGTCGTGGTCTCTATAAAGCAAAAAAAAAAAAATGCGACACTTGTGCGAAAGCAATACCTCACGATCATTCAGGTGTCGTAACCCTCAAAAAAGATTCATATGACACCATCCTCTGAGACATAGACCGTTATTTTGAAACGAGACTTCGTTTAAGAAAATCTGGGACATCAACTCATTTTTCTTTCGAATAGCTTTTAGAACAGCGAACCTCAATAATCCGTAACTATAGGTGTGACCAGGTAGAGAAGGCGACTGCGCTGAAAATTTTCTCGCCAGGTGTCCATTACACGTGTTTGCATCTGCATGCGTGGTGTAACAAAACAAGACGATGATGTCGTTTGCCTGCGAGACCACCGGACGTCATTCACTTTCGCACATACTGAGTTCCAGAATGTGCAGAAAACAAAGACATTGATGAATAGCCTGTCAAGGGAGCAAGAATTCAGGATCGCCAGCCAGCCTCTAGGGTCTTTGAAGGAGTACATTTACGTAGGCCAATTACTCACAGGGGATCCTGATCACGAGAAGGAAATTTACACAAGAATAAAAATGGGACCCGCCGTGGTTGCTCAGTGGCTATGGTGTTGGGCTGCTGGGCACGAGGTCGCGGGATCGAATCCCGGCCACGGCGGCCGCATTTCGATGGGGGCGAAGTGCGAAAACACCCGTGTACTTAGATTTAGGTGCACGTTAAAGAAGCCCAGGTGGTCAAAATTCCCGGCGCCCTCCACTACGGCGTGCCTCATAATCAGAAAGTGGTTTTGGCACGTAAAAGCCCATAATTCTTTCTTAAAGGGAAGCTGAAGAGTCTGTCGAATTCAATAAGACACTCATATACGGGTGCGGGAACCTTATAAACCATGTAGGTAAAATTAGGTTTTTTTTTCAATTAGGAGCGACGTAATCGTCGGTTGAAATTGCGCTGTAGCTCCGCCCCCCCGTTGAGTGAGCGAGCGGAGCGGAGACCAGAAACCACGGTGTTGTGACGTCAACTCTGTTTCGTTCCTTCGCAGCATCCGCGACCGTGCCTGACCGCGCTTGTTTCTGCATGCGTGCCATCGTAATCTGCTTCGATCGACCCTGCATTCCTTTGTTGGTGCGTCTGCGTGTATGTAGAGTGGTAGTCAACGTGAGTGATAATCAACGTGAGTGGTAGTCAACGTGAGTGGTAGTCAACAGATGAAGGTCACTACACATACTGCATGAACCGGGAAGCTTTTCACTCGTTTAAACCGTCTTTGTAGATTGCCGACAGCTTATGACAGCGCACAAATGCCGACGATCGCATCCGCGCTTGCGTTCCACGAGGAGGCATGCAGGAACACAACACTACAGTTGTTTGACCGGAAACGAGCTCACTAGATCGGCGAAATATCGGCGAGATCACTAGATCGCTTTGCAAAAAAACATATTCATCAAAGAGCATTTCCAACACGAGGAGATCCCAAGACTTTGCTTTCGTTCGCGTCGAAAGCACTGCTCGCACCAGCATCGTTTGCTTCTTCGAGAGGCCGGCTCTTCGCAATCGGCTCGTACATGTAGGGAGTAACGCCGAACTCCTCAGGAAAACGCAGTCTCTCTAAATTTTCCATTACCGTCTCAGAAAAACAGCACCAAACTACCTGGCACCGCGCTTCATGTGTAGCGGCAGCGGTCGGTTACTAGAGTTGACGTCACGAGGCGCACCGACCAATCACAGGCGGAAACGAGACGCGCGAGCTGGGCGTGTCCGCTGCTGCACTTTTCATCAAAATAAATTATATTTCCGCTTTCTTTCGCTCAATTTCGATACGGTATTCGAATTCGGAGGGTTGAAAACCATTATTTACAGATGTTCACTCATTTTTTCTGGAAAACCTTTCAGCTTCCCTTTAAGAATAAAAATGGGTTGGAGCGCATACGGCATACATTGTCCAGGTCCTGACTGGAAGCCTGCGATTATCATTAAAAATAAAGGTGTACAATCAGTGCATTCTACCGGTCCTAACATATGAGGCAGAAACTTGGAGACTGACAAAGACGTTAGAGAACAAGTTAAGGACCGCGCAAATAGCGATGGAACGAAGAATGTTAGGCGTAACGTTAAGAGACAGGAAGAGAGCGGTTTGGACCACAGAGCAAACGGGGATAGCCGATATTCTAATTGGCACTAAGAGAAAGAAATGGAGCTGGGCAGGTTATGTAATGCGTAGGTTAGATAACAGGTGAACCATTAAGGTAACAGAATGGGTGCCAAGAGAAGAGAAGCGCAGTCAAGGACGGCAGAAGACTAGAGGTGGGGCGATGACATTAGGAAATTCGCCGGCGCTAGTTGGAATCGGAGGGCGCAGAACAAGTGTAATTGGAGATTGCAGGGAGACGCTTTCGCCCTGCTGTTGACACAAAATAGGCTGATGATGGCGACTATACTGAGTTTGGTTTAAAACGCATGCACACCAATGTTTGCGGTGTGTACACATTATATCGGCTTTCAATTTTTGCTTTAGCAAGCGCACCGACGGGTACCGCTTTCCAATCTACGGCACTCCTAAGGCATGAGTCAAATGAAGGCGAAGTATGGGGATTTGCAACCCGTAGCTTCACGTGTGCGCGAAAAAACACGCTGTGCTGCAGATGCGCTGCGGGCTTCCTGTGTGGATTGTGCAGTGGCCTGTACTCCGTTCAAGCCAGCCGGTCGCACGCGGAGAGGCAGTGCCGGCGCTCTGGGCTCCATGCACGCCGGAGTAGCGTACTCGCTGCTTAAGCGATTAAGAGATTTTCATGGACCCCTTATTCAGGGCAATTAGCGAGTTATTGCTTAGCAATCCTTCCTGTTTCTCGCTTCGGCTGGCCACCGTGCGCGCGAAGCGAGGTCTGCGAGCGCGCTAATACGTGCTCTGCGCAAGCCCCTGGAGAAACTGTACGGAGAGACCAGCACTCGTGTTCACTGACAAATACTGGCTGGCACCGCGCGCTGTGGACGCATAACATAGCTTTTACACAAACCGCTGCGCAGCGGAGGAGCATACGAACGGCGCCGAGCCAGGATGAACTATCTGCTTTTGGAGACTGAGCCCAGCTCGCTAGTAGTACCCATAAATCTATTCTCGTCGCAGACGCGGGAATGCTAGAGACACGAGGGCCATTCGTCTCCGCAGCCTGAGTACACTTTCTGACCAAACGCTGTTCCTCTCACCTCCCATTTCAGGGTTCGAATGTACTGCAGCAGCACAATGCGGTATGGGTGGGTGCTACTAAAGCTGGCGGCTTTTGAGCAACTGTAATCTGGATGCTATACGCGGCCCCCCACCTTTCAAATGTTTTCTAGGCAAGTTAAAGCGCGGGCTTTCGCAAAAATTGAGATAGTTTAAACATGCTCGCTCGATCTCACTTACTAATTATATGTTTTGCGTAGCCTAGGGCTTATTCGGACTCAGACTCACCAAAATTCAAGCAAGTAGGAGCTTGCCAGATTGTTTCTGTTCTGGTCATCATAGTTGTAATGACCAGAAAGGAAAAATTCATGTTACTCAACATGTTACTTCTCTGGTTATCATAAAACACCCTGCAATGCAAATAAGCTTGTACGTAAAATTTTAGCATAAGCGCTAGGTATGATACAAAACTGTAGACTAAGAAGAAAGGGGATTAACCGATGAGGGCCCTGATTTTTAAATAATCTTATCATGAGAACCCAACAAAGACACCCAGGAAAACATAGGAGAAAGTACGTGCACTTACTAATTGAATTGAAATGATAAATTAATGGCAATAAAAGTGGATGAAAAAAAAAAACTTGCCGCAGGTGGGGAACGATCCCACATCTTCGCATTACGCGTACGATGCTCTGCGATACGTGCTAGAGCATCGCACGCGTAATGCGAAGACGTGGGATTGTTCCCCACCTGCGGCAAGTTGTTTTTTCTTCCACTTTCAGTGCCATAATTTATCATTTCTTTAATTCAATTAGTAAATGTAAATAGTCTCTCCTATGTTTTCTTTGGTGTCTTTGTTGGCTTGTCATGATAAAACTGTAGACTGTTGCTTTTCTGATAGGGCACCCACCTTGGTTAGCTTGCAAACATTTCATGCTGAGGCACATCGTTCAAGAGGACCTGTTGTCATTATGGTTACCGTTCAGCTTCTTATGGCTTGGCATGGGCAGCTTGCCAACCAATAATATGTCTTTTGTCCGTCTTCCCATAAAGAACAATGATGAAGCCAAGACAAACGTGCAAGCAAAAAATAGTAAAACAAAGTTATTTAAATAAATGAACGAATCGCATTTTTAGGTGAATTGTTCAGAAACACACCTTGCGAGGATTCTGGCCCAGTGGTGACACATTCATCATTGACTTGTACGTCCAGAGACAATAGAGTCCATAGGAGTGAACAAATATGAGCAGTGTCTTGGAGGCTTTAGTCGCAAGAAAAAAAGAGCCTGAATTACTATGACGGAAGTGTAGTTGAGTTTGTTATTTATGTATGACTAAGAACAGTGTACAAAACGCTCTATGGCAGAAAAACACACACCCACACGCACAACACTGTTTTGACTGTGCATTTCTTTCAATACGGTCCTTGTGTGGGCTGTGCTTAGTAAAGCATTGTTCAGATAACATTTTATGCGAGATATTAGGTAATAAACACAGTAATTTTGTTATATATCCAATGCAATCAATCCAGCTGTATCGCCGGAAGTACAGTTATACTAATGTGCAGTGAATTTATCGCAGTTGTATCATTTATGTAGAAACGGCCAAAACTATTTCTTATTTATGCTGTACTCCGTGTTGGAAATATATAAACGTGGCAAAATAACAAGAGCCTTGTTTGAATTCCCTTTGAAGAGCAATAACTTTATAATTACTATTTTTCTTATTTAGGAAATGACTACAGGAGTCCGTTTTATCCGCCTCGCACACAAAGAAATTCGAAGTTGAAAATGCGAAGCAGTGGATGTTTCTCCCCAGTGCACCCACCCAGAGGCTGCAAGGTTAATCCGCTTTCGTGGGTAGTTTCCAAATTGACGGTGCTCGGTTCCAGCAGCGAATTTTCACACTAGCTAGCACATCTTATTTAAAGCAACGCGTCATTCCGCAGCCAGATGTGGCAGATCACTAACGATAGAAGCTGAGCAACTGTAATGCCAGTGAAACACTGCAGCTGATAAAATTCACCGTCTTTACACATGTTCGCTTGGTGGCGGCTATCGAATGTTGGACGCATAAATTGATGAAGATATTTAGCCGGTTTTTGCGCCGAAATCAATTATTTAGCCGCGTTGAGCACCCCTACAAGAAAATATGCAAAGTAATGTATGTGACCAAATTATAGTAGCTCCATTTGCGCGCTTTATGCTGGAACGCACCGCGGTCGATTTTTCGCCCTCTGTGGCGATCGCTGGAACTTGAGAGCCTGCAGGGCCTGGTAAGGCTACTGTTACGTCTCAACACCACAAAGACGTTAATTAAACGTTTGCCACGAGGCAAACTCACACCCATCCAACAGCACCTATCCAGATGTCAACACAGAGTGGACACCCACTGCTGACGGGCCCACAAAAGCCCACTACCACTACCTGACGGCATGAACTAATAATGAACAGGGCCAACATCAAATGCTACCGAAGAACGACGACAACCTTGGATTCGCAGGTTGCTATCCTGTCACATATTCTATACCATCGGGCTTCGGAGGCGGGGTTACTGCGGAGCATTGCGATAGCATGGGCGTGGTATCGCTACGGATTAGTCGATTTTGATTTGCTGATAGAGTCTTCAGGAGTCGACTAGGGAAGACAACGGTAGTAAAAACGGAGCTTTTCGTGCAGTGGGCCATAG
The DNA here is from genome assembly GCF_038994185.2 of Dermacentor albipictus. Classification (NCBI taxonomy): domain Eukaryota; kingdom Metazoa; phylum Arthropoda; class Arachnida; order Ixodida; family Ixodidae; genus Dermacentor; species Dermacentor albipictus. The sequence goes on from NC_091821.1 coordinate 91,952,382, forward strand.
GGTCCTCATGTAAACTCGGACGTTTAACTTGCTCTGGCATGGAGTGGGCTTTCGTCATTGGAGCCGTGTAACTAAGCCAATAAACCATTTTTCCTTCATTCCTGCTACTGGACCTAATCGTCGATGGGCATGGTGGATTCCATGCACTAACGCCACCCTAAGCCGCAACAAACTGGTTGACAGCGGTGAGATCAAGAAGGCAGTCCACACAATCTGGCATCGGGGGACCTGTGTACGTGGCTTCGGGAAACACGAACTTCGCAAGTGCGAGGAAAACTATGGACGGAATAGCGACTTCTGCCGATCTGGGATCAGCAGGCCTCTACGTAGCTCAAGGAGGCACAACCGCCGCATTAATGGCGTGGAGTCTTGGATGGCTCTAGGAATCAGGAAAAAAATTAAATTATGGGGTTTTACGTGCCATAACCACTGTCTGATTATGAGATACGCCGTAGTGAGAAACTCCGGAAATTTGGACCACCTGGGGTTCTTCAACGTGTACATAAATTTAAGTACACGAGTGTTTTCGCATTTCGCCCCCATGGAATTGCGGCTGCCGTGGCCGGGATTCATTCCCGCGACCTCGCGCTTAACAGCACAACACCATAGCCACTCAGCAACCACGGCGGGTGAGGAATCAGGAAGGAAGAGCAGCAGAAGCCAGTTCCAGGATCTAGGATCGGTGGACCTGAGAATGTCGCACCGGGAGACATGACCTTCGCAAGCTCGAGTTTGGGTGAGCGCATGAGCGACTTCGTTTTGCCGGGCGATAAGGACACGGTTCTATCGGGCAATAGGCTGTAGCTGATCGCCACCGGATGTGCGGTCGATACAGGCGAAGTTGTAGTCAGCTCTCGAAAAGCATTGATATTGCAGCGTTAAAGAAAGACGACCTGTTGCTCTTGGCAGCAGAGCTAGGTGTGGAGATCAACCATAGGTTGAGGAAGCCCAAAATTTGCCCGCCGACGGACGAAGTGGGTTTCGATGAGGACGAGATCACGGATGCCAGGAGAAAAATTATGTCGCGAAAAGCAAGAGAAGGCACGCAAGAGGAAAGAAAGGGACGAATAGAAGGAGTGCGAGAGAAAAGAAAGGGAGGAAGAGATGGAGCTTGCGAGACGAAAGAAAAGGAGGAAGAGAAAAAGCGCGAAAGGAAACAAAGAGCGGAAGAGAAGCAGCACGGTGAGGAAGAGAACAAGAGGCAGCATGAAATTGAGCTCGCGAAAATAAGCCAAGAGATAGCGAAGTTAACGCGCAGGGCGGATACGGCGCCACCACAGACGCAAAGCGTGGAAATGACGAGTCTGCTTCAGCCGTGCGAAACAGGTGATGACATCGGTCTCTAGCTGACTAATTGTGAACGGATTCGTGAGAGGCCACCATTTCATCAGGACGCATGGCCGAAGCGGTTGTTTGAGTTGATGCCCAGAGATATGGCGCCGGTCGTAGCCCAACTAAGCGCAGCTGAGGCAGGCGTGTACAGTTTACTGAAGGCGAGTTTGCCCGCAAGATACAAGCTTTACGCACAGGAATTTCAGAGATTTCGGTATGAACCGATTTCCCGTACCGAAATTCAGGAAGAAGGTCTGGGGCCATGTTACGACGCGGAACACTGTGCAAAGAAAGAGGATGAAACCATTACCTCGGGAGGCGTAGTTAAGTCAGAGCAGGTAATCCTTCTGATTTCCTCGAAATAAATTCAGAAAGAGGATCAGGTGCTGTGTTGCGATGCTGAACATACTGCTGAGAAGGAGGATGAAGCAGTGAGCTCGGGAGGCGCAGTTAAGTCAGAGCAGGTAATCGTTCCGATTTCCTCGACATAAATTCAGAAAGAGGATCAGGCGCAGTGTTGCGACGCTAAACATAGTGCTGAGAAGGAGGATAAAGCAGCTAGCTCGGGAGGCGTAGTTAAGCCGGGAGGAGGAAATGTTTCTGATTTCCCCGAGAGAAATTCAGGAAGTTGGTCAGATTAAGGAACCACCAACGAGAAGAAAGAAAACTCCCTCGGAAGTGAGCACCAGTAAAAGTGCTAAGGGAAAGAGACGTCGCAAATACAGAAAAGAGGCAGGGAAAGCAACGTGGCCGAATTAATCGAAAACCACTAAACCCTGTGGGGAGCGCAGAGAAAGATTTAGAAAGACGAGTTTGTCCTTTGGAATGTTTCGAGTCAGAGCGCGTCCGAGTCGCCAGACGAGGTTGAAGAATAAGCAACGTTCCGGCGCGGAGGAGGACAAAAGCCAGGCGGCAATTATACTGCCCCTCGTTGAGTGCTTTCCGAGGTGTAGGCTGTATGACAAGGGATAACGCGGAGGTCAGGTGATGTGAAGTGGTTATACCAGGCAGTACATTAGTAGTGCAATGCCAAAACGGCAGCTGCACAGCACGAAAGGTATCAGGACTCTGCATCGGGGGCAATGACATACGTGCCCTTTGTATTTACGGGTTGACTAATTTGACAGGAGCTTCCAGACAGCTATATATATATATATATATATATATATATATATATATATCATCAGCCTAGTTACGCCCACTGCAGGGCACAGGCTTCTCCCATACTTCTCCAACTACCCCGGTCATGTACTAATTGTGGCCATGTTGTCCCTGCAAACGTCTTAATGTCATCCGCCCACCTAACTTTCTGCCGCCCCCTGCTACGCTTCCCTTCCCTTGGAATCCAGTTCGTCACCCTTAGTGACCATCAATTATCTTCCTTCCTCATTACATGTCCGGCCCATGCCCATTTCTTTTTCTTGATTTCAACTAAGATGTCGTTTACCCGCGTTTGTTGCCTCACCCAATCTTCTCTTTTCTTATCCCTTAACATGACACCCATCATTCTTCTTTCCATAGCTCGTTGCGTCCTCAATTTCAGCAGAACCCTTTTCGTAAGCCTCCAGGTTTCTGCCGCATATGTGAGTACTGGTAACACACAGCTGTTATACACTTTCCTTTTGAGGGATAGCGGCAACCTGCTGTTCATGATTTGAGAATGCCTGCCAAACGCACTCCAACCCATTCTTATTCTGGCTATTTCAGTCTCATGATCCGGATCCGTGGTCACTACCTGCCCTAAGTAGATGTATTCCCTTACCACTTATAGTGCTTCGCTACCTATCGTAAACTGCTGTTCTCTTCCGAGACTGTTAAACAATACTTTAGTTTTCTGCAGATTAATTTTCAGACCCACCCTTCTGCTTTGCCTCTCCAGGTCAGTGAGCATGCATTGCAATTGGTCTCCTGAGTTACTAAGCAACGTAATATCATCAGCGAATCGCAAGTTGCTAAGGTATTCTCCATCAACTTTTATGCCCAATTCTTCCCACTCCAGGCCTCTGAATACCTCCTGTAAACATGCTGTGAATAGCATTGGAGATATCGTATCTCCCTGTCTGACGCCTTTCTTTATAGGGATTTTGTTGCTTTCTTTGTGGAGGACTACGGTGGCTGTGGAGCCGCTATAGATATCTTCCAGTATTTTTACATATGGCTCATCTACACCCTGATTCCGTAATGCCTCCATGACTGCTGAGGTTTCGACTGAATCAAACGCTTTCTCGTAATCAATGAAAGCTATATATAAGGGTTGGTTATATTCTGCACATTTCTCTATCACTTGATTGATAGTGTGAATATGGTCTATTGTTGAGTAGTAGCCTTTACGGAATCCTGCCTGGTCCTTTGGTTGACAGAAGTCTAAGGTGTTCCTGATTCTATTTGCGATTACCTTAGTAAATACTTTGTAGGCAACGGACAGTAAGCTGATCGGTCTATAATTTTTCACGTCTTTGGTGTCCCCTTTCTTTTGGATTAGGATTATGTTAGCGTTCTTCCAAGATTCCGGTGCGCTCGAGGTTATGAGGCATTGCGTATACAGGGTGGCCAGTTTCTCTAGAACAATCTGACCAGCATCCTTCAACAAATCTGCTGTTACCAGATCCTCCCCAGCTGCCTTCCCCCTTTGCATAGCTCCTAAGGCTTTCTTTACTTCTTCTGGCGTTACCTGTGGGATTTCGAATTCCTCTAGGCTATTCTCTCTTCCACTATAGTCGTGGGTGCCACTGGTACTGTATAAATCTCTATAGAACTCCTCAGCCACTTGAACTATCTCATCCATATTAGTAACGATATTGCCGGCTTTGTCTCTTAACGCACACATCTGATTCTTGCCTATTCCTAGTTTCTTCTTCACTGTTTTTAGGCTTCCTCCGTTCCTGAGAGCCTGTTCAATTCTATCCATATTATAGTTCCTGATGTCCGCTGTCTTACGCTTGTTGATTAACTTAGAAAGTTCTGCCAGTTCTATTCTAGCTGTAGGGTTAGAGGCTTTCATACATTGGCGTTTCTTGATCAGATCTTTCGTCTCCTGCGATAGCTTACTGGTTTCCTGTCTAACGGCGTTACCACCGAATTCTATTGCGCACTCCTTAATGATGCCGATGAGATTGTCGTTCATTGCTTCAACACCAAGGTCCTCTTCCTGAGTTAAAGCCGAATACCTGTTCTGTAGCTTGATCCGGAATTCCTCTAGTTTCCCTCTTACCGCTAACTCATTGATTGGCTTCTTGTGTACCAGTTTCTTCCGTTCCCTCCTCAAGTCTAGGCTAATTCGAGTTCTTACCATCCTATGGTCACTGCAGCGTACCTTGCCGAGCACTTCTAGATCTTGTATGATGCCTGGGTTCGCGCAGAGTATGAAGTCGATTTCATTTCTAGTCTCACCATTAGGGCTCCTCCACGTCCACTTTCGACTAACCCGCTTGCGGAAAAAGGTATTCATTATCCGCATATTATTCTGTTCTGCAAACTCTACTAATAATTCTCCTCTGCTATTCCTAGAGCCTATGCCATATTCCCCCACTGACTTGTCTCCAGCCTGCTTCTTGCCTACCCTGGCATTGAAGTCACCCATCAGTATAGTGTATTTTGTTTTGACTTTACCCATCGCCGATTCTACGTCTTCATAAAAGCTTTCGACTTCCTGGTCATCATGACTGCATGTAGGGGCATAGACTTGTACCACCTTCAATTTGTACCTCTTATTAAGTTTCACAACAAGACCTGCCACCCTCTCGTTAATGCTATAGAATTCCTGTATGTTACCAGCTATTTCCTTATTAATCAGGAATCCGACTCCTAGTTCTCGTCTCTCCGCTAAGCCCCTGTAACACAGTACATGCCCGCTTTTTAGCACTGTATATGCTTCTTTTGTCCTCCTAACCTCACTGAGCCCTATTATATCCCATTTACTACCCTCTAATTCCTCCAATAACACTGCTAGACTCGCCTCACTAGATAGCGTTCTAACGTTAAACGTTGCCAGGTTCAGATTCCAATGGCGGCCTGTCCAGAGCCAGGTATTCTTAGCACCTTCTGCAGCGTCACAGATCTCACCGCCGCCGTGGTCAGTTGCTTCGCGGCTGCTGGGGACTGAGGGCCGGGGCTTGATTGTTGTATTCATATGGGAGTTTGTGGCCAAGTACTGCACCAGGGTGGCCAATCCTGGTCTGGTGAGAGAGTGCGTTACCGGTTCTGGTCGCCGGGATCAGGCCGCACTCCAGGCCTGTTTGTGCAATTTTCTCAACACATGGGTTTTTTTTTGTATTCTCCGGTGGAGAATTGCGCGGCACCGGGATTTGAATCACGGTCCTTTTGCACTGGAGACGGCTAATCGACCCCCCGCAGGAGTTAAATTAAAAATTAAATTATGGGGTTTTACGTGACAAAACCACTTTCTGATTATGCACGCCGTAGTGGAGGACTCCGAAAATTTCGACCACCTGGGGTTATTTAACGTGCACCTAATTCTAAGTACACGGGTGTTTTCGCATTTCGCCCCCATCGAAATGCGGCCGCCGTGACCGGGGTCCGATCCCGCGACCTCGTGCTCAGCAGTCTAACACCATAACCACTGAGCAACCACGGCGGGTCCCGCAGGAGTTGTACGCCTCATTTAACCTACAGTGGTGCCTTATTTGATCAGTCAAGGTGGACGAATCTGAGGTCGGTTATAACGCATGGATGGCACTCGGCTAGAGAACTTGGTATTTGTGACCTGCACATGTGTGGCCACACATAATTGAGGATATAATTTTTTTAGGAGGGTTTCCGTAAAGTGATAAAATGAAGGAAAAGACATTAAAAAAGAAAGAAAAAAAGGAACATAATATGTGATTCGAACTCGTGACCCTTCAATGTTGCCCGGAAAGGTAGCTCAGTCGGTTGGTTCGTCAAGCTACCGGTTATTTTCAAGCGCCATAGCTCCTGCTCCGAGCCTCATACTTATGTGGATAGGGACTGATGATGTCCGCGACACTCGATTTTCTTGGAAAAATGGCCGCCAGAGGAGCAGCGTGAACTCGAGCGGCTTTAGAGACTAGGAAAACTGCCTTAAAATATTTAGACTTGACAGAAAGCTTCGTTAACAAACTATAACACGGCAATCAGCACTCGAATACGACGAGAGAAATTACTGAAATAACTTGGTTTGCGAGACAAATGCTTGTATGTATTGAACCTCTTATATATGTGTGTATGTGTGTTATATATATATATATATATATATATATATATATATATATATATATATATATATATATATATATATATATATATATATATATACTGGGCGAAGGACGCATATTTAGCGGAGCTGTTGTTCTTAACCGTATGATTTAGAAAGCGTTTGAACCATTCCTTTAAGGTGTTTCATTCGGACAAAGAAGCAACGGGTTGATGCCTGCCTTGCACGTGTATTCCTCAGACGACAGTATTGCATTATCGCTTAGATTGTGCGTGGAAGTATTTAGAAATGAGCTCGAATCTTCGTATAATATCCAGCACGTAATTTACGCAACATTTTTTTTGTCTTTTCCATTAGAGCGAGTCCTCATATGGACAAGAAAAAGAAAATGTTAGCGCGTGAGTCGCACGAAAGTGGAAGACTGGCGGAGCTTAGCCAGAATATGAGTATTGCTTTGAGAAGGAAGCTTTGTCTTCATGACCTGTGCTTGTTTCACCCGACTTCTGCAGAGAATGCATTCTCTGGTGTAAAGCCAGCAACCGTGGTGAAGGTATCGCCCTTGCTTAAGTTAACGAAAGTGGGGAAGCGCATCCCGCGCTGTACATCAGTCGAAAACTGTCACCGCTAGAAGAAGCGTTTAGCACCTCGGAGAAAGAGTGTTTTTGCATGGTATGGGCCATTCAAAAGCTAGGATGCCGTATTTGAGGCACGCAATTCACAGTCAAGAGCAACCATTGCCCTCTTGCATGGCTGAAGCGAATGACGGAAAGAAAGGGAAGACCGCTGAGATAGTTACATTTTGACGGAGTACCACTTCGGGGTCAATAGTAAGAAAGGGAGCCGGAATGAGGATGCAGATGGGCGGAGCCGGAGCAAGGAGCTCAGAGTAATTTTTAAAAAAATACTTTTTGTATGAATCGCTATTCATGTTAGTGAGATAGGCAACCTACTTCTGTCTCGTCGAGAGCTGCCCACGACTAGATAGGATAGAGACAGAAAGTGGGGTATGGAACATTGTAAAGCGATGCGGGGATCATAGCGTCCGGTAGGCGTATCGCATGGGCACGCCGACGAGTGTGTGTGTGTGCCTGTGTATTCCCAGGAAAGGGGACACAACCAAGCGAGGGCTGAGCCCTCGAGCTGGCGTGTGACATCAGCCATCCCAACTAGAACGATCCCCGAGGGCGCAACCGAACATCGACGCTTCGGGAAACCTGACACCTGGTCACCCTCAAGTTGGATGTCTTGGCGCGGAGGTGTCTGTTACGTCTCAACACCACAGTCAATGTTAATTAGACGTTTTCCACGAGGCAACCCCCCCCCCCTTCCATCAACGCATATCCAGACCTCAACGAAGCGTGGACACCGACTGTTGGCGGGTCCCCAAAAGGCCACTACCCCCACCACTACCTGACAGCTAGAACTAATGATGAGGGGGCCAACATCAAATACTACCGAACAACGACGGCGACCTTGTATTCGCAGGTTGCTATGTTCCAACATATTTCATACCATCGGTATTGGGAGGGGGGGTTACTGCGGAGCGTTGCGATAGCATGGGCGTGGTGGTCGACTTGCGTAGGGAAGACGACGGTATTAAAGACGGATACTTTTCGTGCAGTGGGGCAGACGGTCCTGATGTGAACTCGTACGTTTAACTTCTTCCTACAGGGAGTGGGCTTCCGTAAATGGAGCCGCGTTACTAAGCCAATGAACCCTATTTCTTACATTCCTATTACTGGACGCACCCTTCGATGGGCTTCGTGGATTAATTGCCCTAACACCACCTTAACCCTAACGCCACCTTAAGCCGCAAGACTACTGAACCTTCATGGAGGTGAAAATAACTCCGAAAGCTGAAGTTAACAAAGGTACCAAAGCTGTATCTAAACGTAGCCTATCGACTGCTGAACACCACACGTTGAATGAAAGAAAAAGCAATACTTCAACTAGGTCGCTAACTTCTCATTCTTAGGACAAAGTTCTCAGCTTTACTTTTTGCTTTTCTTCTACCCCATATCTGTCGTAATATGCCCAGGCGCAAATTGCTTGAACATTAAGGACAAATAAAAGGCGGAAGTACCTTTATAATTTGATTATGTGGCAGCAAGAAAAACAATGAAACTCAACTAGTTCGTGCATCCGTTTGCTCTTTGCGGATGTTTTTTTTTTTCGTTTACACGGACACACATGCAAATAAAGACACGAAAGAAGATATTGATCCAATGTTGGTCCCACTTAAAAAGTTTAAAACTGGGACAGAATAACAAACAATGTAACACTTCCTTTATTTACTTTTGACGTTGCTTAGCTTTGGTGAATCGACGCGCCTTCAGGCTTACATGGAGCTTGGGGCTCATCCCGTATGCAGAATGTTCACAGCACACAGCGCTCCCCCGACGAAAGCTTGTTTGCTCCATCGTGACTCGTTTTCCCTGACGAGACAGCGGGGCTGAAAAAACGGATATGCCTTGTGCGACATCCGTCTGCGTGGCCTCACCTTACTCGTCGCGTGACTTGGCGTTTCTTATTTCTGCACAACCATTGCGCAACCGCTTGGCAGATGATTGCTGTCGCAAGAGTCCACGAAGGCCTTCTAACAGAGCAAAACGACTTTTTGTTTCATCTTTTTAGAACGACACACACGAAAAACATTTATATCTTCCTTTGGTTGAAAGATGCGCCTGTGTATGCGTGAACATGAACATAAAGCAAGAAAAGGACCTTCGCGGAAGCTGTCTGAGAATGCTCCTGGCTATGCGTAGTGAGTCTTCTTGCCATCAGATAAGTCGGTTGTATGTATATCTGCATTAGTGGGCAACTTCTCAAAACACGTTCTCTCTCTCTTTCTTTTTCGTCTCTTCTGCGAGTAGTGCCTCTGTTTCTCTTTCCTTTGTTAATAGAGATTAACACGTAAAAAGAATAAAGAGCGGCAGCCGAAATAATATGGTTCAAAACAGTGATATATACTTTACCTACGAACCTTTCATCTCGTTGGCAAACAATTCTCGACACGTCATTTTACATTATAGTCACACGGCCATACCGCGTTATACTTTTCCACAACGTGGACGCCCTTGACTCTGAAGAAGCGATGTATTCTGGCATTCTGTGGATCACTCGGGACTCCCCCAACCCCATCCCTACGTATAGGGTAGGTAACTGTACAAAGTCTCGCTAACCTCCCTACATTTCCTTTCTCCCTTTAATCTCTCTCTCTCTCTCTCTCTCTCTCTGGGTTTACAGAAGGATGTAGAGACTTGACTATAATTATTGAACGAAAAAAGCTAATTTCATGATGACTACATCACGTGAAGTCTAGAAGGAGCGCTCAAGGGGAAAAACGACAGTTATTTCATTAGTTCGTGAAAAAAATGGCAGGTATATAGCAGTTCGTGAGTGAAAGACCTGGATTGGGAAGAATTGGTGATAGAAGTTAATGGAGAATACCTTAGTAACTTGCGATTCGCTGATGATATTGCCTTGCTTAGTTACTCAGGGGACCAATTGCAATGCATGCTCACTGACCTGGAGAGGCAAAGCAGAAGAGTGGGTTTAAAAATTAATCTGCAGAAAACTAAAGTAATGTTTAACAGTCTCGGAAGAGAACAACAATTTACAATAGGCAGCGAGGCACTGGAAGTAGTAAGGGAATACATCTACTTAGGGCAGGTAGTGAGAGCAGATCCGGATCATGAGACAGAAATAATCAGAAGAATAAGAACGGGCTGGGGTGCGTTTGGCAGGCATTCTCAGATCATGAACAGCAGGTTGCCATTATCCCTCAAGAGGAAAGTGTATAATAGCTGCGTCTTACCAGTACTCACCTACGGGGCAGAAACCTGGAGGCTTACGAAAAGGGTTCTAGTCAAATTGGGGACGACGCAACGAGCTATGGAAAGAAGAATGATAGGTGTAACGTTAAGGGATAAGAAAAGAGCAGATTGGGTGAGGGAACAAACGCGAGTTAATGACATCTTAGTTGAAATCAAGAAAAAGAAATGGGCATGGGCAGGACATGTAATGAGGAGGGAGGATAACCGATGGTCATTAAGGGTTACGGACTGGATCCCAAGGGAAGGGAAGCGTAGCAGGGGGCGGCAGAAAGTTAGGTGGGCGGATGAGATTAAGAAGTTTGCAGGCACGGCATGGCCACAATTAGTACATGACCGGGGTTGTTGGAGAAGTATGGGAGAGGCCTTTGCCCTGCAGTGGGCGTAACCAGGCTGATGATGATGATGACTGAAAGAAATCAGCAGAAGCTCTCAGGCTAACCCAGTCCGGTGGCTCAATCATCGTATTCTTCAGAACCTCTGCACTCGGCGCACCGAAAATTAGTCAACACGCTGGCTTCCCTGCGGCGGCGGCGGCAGCTCGTTGCTGGTTTCTCAGTTGAATCATATACACTTAATGACGATGCACGCCACATGAAACTGTCTTGCTGGGCATTGAATAGACTCCGGTAAGCTCTAGGCTCGGGCAGCTTTTCTACAGGAACTAAGCATAAAGCATGATTGGTTTCATTAGTCGCAGAAAGAAAACTTATACAGACAAAGAAAGAAAAAAAAAACGTACAGAAGCGAAGTTGTCACCACATCACACTACAGGAGACCACTGGTTCTTCTACGTCACATCGAAGTCATGTGCGAAGCTCAAGTAATCCAACTCATTATCGATGAGGGCAATCGATGGCACGCTGACACATATCTCACCCTATAATTGTAGGCAGGAATGGGCAAATGACAACATGGGGAATAATTGAGGCAGCCGAGATGCGCAAATACAAAATCACTTGGAACTTAGCGCTGTCCGCGTTGTTTCTCGCTTTCGTACTTCCATCGTGTAAATACTTACAGGATGACCCACCAGCTCGGCCAAGCGTTTACCTGACTTGCTCATGGTGTCGTCTATCCTGCGAAGCAATATGGAGTAATCCAGCCGCTGTCACTCGATTGGTCTCAGGATTCGGTTAACATAGTACCAATACTCAGTTAAACCTACGCCCAAGCTTTGATATCCTCTTTTAAACTGCCTCTGACCGCTTGTGGTCAGGTTTTCTCGGTAAATGCCATCCCGGCTGTGCAGCATTATCATTGCTCACGTTCCAAATGTGGTGTGAGTGTCCGCGTCGGTGCTGTTCCAGAATAATTTAAAATAAATTTGGTACCGCGTTTAAATATTGCGAAGTACCTTTGTAGATTTTTTTCGTATGTGCTGTCCCAAAAGTTGCTGTATTTATTCCAGTGCAACGTAAGTCGTTGCTTGAGATCGAAAAGTGTACAAGCGCACATCTTCAACACACATACGTGGAACAATGATATAATCCGCCAGACAGCGCCTTACTTAGCTAATAATAATAATATTTGGGGTTTTACGTGCCAAAACCACTTTCTGATTATGAGGCACGCCGTAGTGGAGGACTCCGGAAATTTTGACCACTTGGGGTTCTTTAACGTGCACCTAAATCTAAGCACACGGGTGTTTTCGCATTTCGCCCCCATCGAAATGCGGCCGCCGTGGCCGGGATACGATCCCGCGACCTCGTGCTCAGCAGCCCAACACCATAGCCACTGAGCAACCATGGCGGGTTTACTTAGCTATCAGCAGCGTGTCGAAGTACGCTGCCCTACATGAAACGCAAATTGGCCGCTTTTTTCTGAGTGCTCCTACATATGCCGATTATCAAGCTCTATGAATAAGTTATAACAAGTACGTATCTTTTTTTTCTAGTTTGCGACAGCTGTGATTTATGGTGCCTTTCGGAATAGTGGCATGCGCCACTATCTTCAGACAGCGTCAGGTAATTTTAGCAAGCTTCACCAACCTGCCTTTCCAAAATCAGTGCACATTAATAAGTCGAAAGACGTACAACGGGTATACGTCTTCATGATTACACAGTGCATGCTTCCGATTCGGCCGGAGTGATCTTTTGACGTCGTTTCCGTGATCAACAAATTCTTATTTTGACGATGTTTGTAACTTGGTTTCTCCGTTTTACTTGAGATAAGACTGCTGCTATCACTGGTGCGTGGACGCGGTCTCCCGGGGTACACTTTTAAATTTTACAGGCTTTCTTTTTTTGTTTTCAGCGGAGAAAGGACCAAACATCACATAGATGGCTTTAAAAGGCCTTATCCATTATTTATCTGTGTACTCCACATCTTCGGCATCGAAACCCCATCAATTAGATAAGTCAAATTTAAGTTCTCTAATTCATATAATAAAACAGTTATCTTTGACTAATTAAAAATATGCTCATGACTAGCACCGTGCACATCTATAAACATACATTGGGCGAAGTTTTGCGCAAAGCACGGCGTTATATTTTTTTTATTGGTGGCATTTAGTTGGGGCAGCCGGTGTACACTGCATGCATTGTATGCATATATTGCGTTTCTTATGTTAAGGCTATTGCCTGTATCACAGACCATGTATCACAGAGCATCTACTATCTTATTATACTATACATGAATAACAATTTCTTGTATATTGCTGATCTCATTTAATTTTATTCCCGTATAAGTTCTTCACACTAAACACGTTCCCTTGTACGCGACTATGCTGTCCACCTGCTATGGCCTCGTACGAGAATGGCAGTACTGAGGGCCAGACAATGAAATCTTCCTTACCTCAGTAAGGAAGCCTTCATTGCAGTGAGGCTACCTTATGTCACTCTGAAAGGTTCCTTACTGAGGCGCCCTCGGTGAAGGCTTCCTTGGTGCTTCCTTGGTACTTCCTCAGCATAAGAAGCCAAACAATGAAACCTTCCTTACCTCACTAAGGAAGCCTTCATTGGGGTGAGGCTACCTTATGTCACTCTGAAAGCTTCCTTACTGAGGGGCCCTCGGTGAAGGCTTCCTTGGTGCTTCCTCAGCATAAGGTAGCTCCAAAGCTACCTTCATGCGTCCTTACGCCGCTCCTGGCCCTGAACGAGCGCTTCACCTCACTGCTTAACCACATGGCATTCGCTTGCGCATGCGCACTGTCGCCCACCTGCGGAGAAGCGCGAGCACGGTACGTCTTGCCAGGCATGTTCGTTCCAGTCACGCGTGCGGCATGCAAGCATTGCTAGGCGTTGCTAGGCGTTGCAAGACGCCGGCGTGCCAGCGTTGCTGGAGCACATCAAGTTTTGCACTGTAATGCGCAACTTTTTTTTAACTTTAGTAAACGAAACTAGAAGAAAGCGTCCACGCTTCTCTATGTTAGCTATTCAATTTAAAAATTGTGCGACGATACAACATTTTTTAATAGAATAATGGTGTTCGCGGAAAGATTTGAAGAGATAATCTCGAACCCAGGCACGCGGCAACCGCTCCTTAGGTGAGGACGGGTGAAGGGAGCTTTCAGAGTATGCTTGCTTCCTCCATCGGTCCTTCGCTGTAAGGAGGCCTCACGTAAGGTTAGGAAGCGCTCGAAGGAAAGGAACTAGGGGTGTGCGAATATTCGGAATTTCAAATACGAATCGAATATTTTCCATATTCGAAGCGTATTCCATTCGAGAAATGCATGTTCGGAAATTCACGAATATCCGAGGACGGCCGAATAACGGTGGAAACGGCGAATATTCGGATAGACTGCGAATAATTGAGCAATTAACCAATTGTATGCTTGCTCCGCGTTCTCCTAAGAACATGTTTATTAACTGAGAATTTCGCATGATCCGCTCATTATCTGTATGCTCTGTTTCAGTCTATCTGCTTCAGGCATTTGAGACATGATCAGTTTCGGTTTCTTTTTCACCAAGCTTTATAATTCCAATTATTTTGGAATGCCCCATTGCCTTGAAGGTTGCAAAGGCAACTCAGGGTTGCCTTTGCAACCCTGAGTTGCCATTATCTGTATGCTCTGTTTCAGTCTATCTGCTTCAGGCATTTGAGACATGATCAGTTTCGGTTTCTTTTTCACCAAGCTTTATAATTCCAATTATTTTTGGAATGCCCCATTGCCTTGAAGGTTGCAAAGGCAACTCAGGGTTTGCTAACATTGATTCAAAATGTATCAAGGCTCTTTGTGCGGAGTGGAAATTTGATGAAGTGGCCAGCCTAGGCATGTTTCTTGATCCGCGCTTTATGGCCACAGTTCATCAGGCATCTGTTCAGATTATCTGGTTGAAAAACCTTGTGACAAGGGAGCTCCAGGAAGCCGTCGTGGAACACCGTGGGGACACCGCCATGCCATCGTCGACTTCGTGTCCACTGGTGGCATCGAGTGTATGGAATGCTTTTGACGATCTAGTGATGAACAAAGAGAAGACACATTTGGCATCTGCCCCTGAGGGGGAAGTTACAGACTACGCGCAAAAGCCTCTTCTGGAAAGGGGCATGAATCCTTGTGAGTGGTGGCAGTCCATTGGCCGCTTCAGGTACCCGCTTTTAAGTGCACTCGCCCGGAAGTAGTTGGCGATCCCTGCCACTTCAGTTCCTAGTGAGTCTTTTCTACCGGTAGAAATGTGACAGTGCATAGAGAGCGTTTACTTTCTGGCCATATTGAGCAGTTAATTTTCCTTCACTACAATCTGTAACAAGCGTTTTACCTGACTGAGGGCATTACCTGAGTCCATTATCTATAATTGAGTACCTCTTTAATTTGAAGCAACCTTGTAGAATGCAATCTTATTTTTAAAAGGGTAATAAAGCTATTGTTACCTCTCTTGCAATTTTTTAATACTACACATGTATTCGATATTCGAAGAGAGTTCTTCGCCTTATTCGTATTCGATTCGTAATCGAAAATTTCAATATTCGCACACACCTAAAAGGAACGTTTTATTGTTTGGACCAAGCTACCTTCATGCGTCCTTACGCCGCTCCTGGCCCTGAACGAGCGCTTCGCCTCACTGCTTAACCACGTGACGTTTGCTTGCGCGTGCGTGCTGTCGCCCACCTTCGGAGAAGCGCGAGCACGGTACGTTTTGCCAGGCACGTTCGTTTCAGTCACGCGTGCGGCATGGAAGCGTTGCTAGGCGTTGCACGACGCCGGCGTACCAGCGTTGCTGGATCACATCAAGTTTTGCACCGTAATACGCTACTTCTTTAGGTTTAATAAACAAAACTAGAAAATAGCGTCCACGCTTCTCTATATTAGCTCATCAACTTAAAGATTGTGTGACGATACAACCTTTTTTATTGAATAGTGGTGTTCTGGTGTTCGCCTAAAGCTTTTAAGAGATAATCTCGAACCCAGGCATGGCGGCAACCGCTCCTTACGTGAGGACGGGTGAAGGGAGCTTTCAGAGTATGCTTGCTTCCTCCATCGGTCCTTCGCTGTAAGGAGGCCTCACGTAAGGTTAGGAAGCGCTCGAAGGAAAGGAACGTTTCATTGTTTGGGCCTGAGAATCAAACTAAACAAAAGAACCAACTAATATACGCTTAAACGAGATGTGTCACGATAAGCAGTTAAATATGTGATCTCCAATCTGGAGCAACGCCGGACGTGGCGAAAAGCAGAACCGCAGAAACTTTGTTCGGGCAACTTTCGCGCCACATGATTGAACTTACGTCAGGATACTCTTGCATTGTTCGCACGTAAGACTTCGGGGGAGGCGGGTATTTGTCATCGTCGGTGAACAAAGTAAAAGAAACGGTCCGTAGCACGCCTAAACGGCTCCAATGAGAGACCCCTCTGTCTGGTTTGCTCGGCGTTCGACACTCGAGATGAGTTTGGTGTCCCCTCTGCATCCAGAGACCGACAAATTGCGAAATCATAACGGCGCGTGTGCTATCAGTGACACTCTTGTTGACAGCGCGGCAAGCGGAAGATGCCGGATGGCGTCATAGCGCAACTTCTGCGAACGGCTTTTTTTCACTGAGAGCTCGCACTTGACGTTCCGCTGACAGCGCTATTATTAGGCCCACAGAGAATGACCAGAAATACTCGGAAGAGACCGGAATTCTGGATCTAAAAAGACCGTTGCGACGTGTGACTTCATATGTGGCTCCTTGGGACAAAGCAACGTTCACGACATGCTGGTGCAAAGCGCTCTTACTGACCCGAGCTTCTCTCATTAATTTTGTTTATGCCTTACCTTTCTTTTTCGGTATGCTATGTTCTCAGCGGTACTTCACAACCACAAGTTATTATATTTTCTAGTTTCTCGTGCAGTCGCCACTATTTAGCTAAGTTATGGAACCAAACCTACTCAATTTTTTTTAGTGCCTATGCTCTATACCATGGCTTTCTGAACTATAGCATAGGAGGTGTACCTCGTTATCTCGTTGGTCCATAATGTATAAGTGTTACTCTTTGCTGATAATGAGGCCCACTGTGCCCTTCACCTCGTGCGGGGAATATATGTTGCAAAGCGGTCGGGTAGGAGGATGGCATTTTTTTTTCACCGTATCATCATCATCATCATCATTTATTTATCCTTAAAGGCCCTTGGATTAGGGCATTACATAAGGGGGGGGGAGCAGTCGTTACATATGCAATGGTCGGTAACAACAAAAAGCAATACAGAGTGCAGGATACATGTTCAACATTAACATCATTTAGTAGCATCAACAACTTGGATACAAACAACTTGGAAAGAACAACTTGGAAACAAAACAAAACACGCATACACATTCAAAAACACGGCAAAATAACTCAGCTCTTGAAATGTGTTGTTAATAAGTGCCTGAATTTATTAGGTTCTATTTCAGTAACTATGGAATCGGGTAAGTCATTCCACAATGTTATGGAGCTAGGTAAAAAAGATTTATTAAATGAGTTTGTGGAGCCATGTATGCGCTGCAAACTTAAGGAGTTGAAAAGACGGCGTGAGGTGCGAAGCGGCGGGTGTAATACAGAATTTCTTAGCTGTGGGAAGGTATAGTATAATTTGTGAAATAGGCAAAGTTGTGAAATTTTACGCCGAAGTGCCAGGGGTTGAAGATCAAGGGATGCCTTGATAAGAGTTATACTGTGTCGTCTGTCATACTGCGATGTGATAAAACGGGCCGCGCGATTTCGGATGGCTTCAAGCTGATCGATTAGATAGTTCTGATGGGGATCCAGATCGCCGAGGCATATTCGAGTTTCGAACGGATGAATGTTACGTAGGCGAGTTGACGGACAGAACGGGGTGAAAAAGCGAGGGATCGTCTGATAAACCCAAGTAACTTAGAAGCATCTGTACAAAGTTTTGAAATGTGTTCAGACCATGTTAGTTTGTTGTTCACGATGATTCCGAGATACCTGTATGATTCTGTTTCAGGGAGTGGTGTAGAATTTAATGAATACGGATAGCTGAGGTTATTTCGCTTTCTTGATACATGCATGAACTTACATTTGGAAATATTCAGTTGCATAAGCCATGTCGCACACCAGGTTTCTATGAGATTTAAGTCGCGTTGAAGCAGAGCCTGATCATCGGGAGTAGATATGCGGCGGTAAAGGACACAATCGTCTGCGAAGAGGCGGATACAAGATGATATGGCATTAGGAAGATCATTTATAAATATCAGAAAAAGGAGTGGTACGGAGCGGGGTGCGTAGCACGATAAATGAGGCACGATATGAGGCTTCGACGTATTTACTTAAAAATTAGTTGCTCTTTCGCACTATTTATTTCTTCATCAAAGGCTTATGTGTGTCAGTGTACTATCCCGCGTGCAAATATGCTGGAACACGGCGCTTCTATATCTGCCATCAAGTGAAAACTTTACGTTATGAAAAATTAATGTGAGTCATTTGCAGACGTGAATGAGCTGCACTGGATGGATGGAAAGAACTTTATTGTAATTCCGGCAAAGTTTAACGACCCGGGCTCAGGTCTCCAACGAGGGGACCTCGTCGCCGCCGCTCGGGCCCGCTGGACTGCCCGCTCTTCTGTCTTGAGGTTGGAACTGAGGATAACAGTTGAGGATAACAGGATAATAATTGAGTATAACAGGAAACTCCCACAACATTTGTGACAGCGTCGCTCTAGTTGCCCGACATAACTTGCAAATAGCACTCGGGTATTGCGCGAGGAAAATTAGCCGCAATCGCACCGGACTGGGAGAGGTTTCTGCCTGGCTACGTTACAGTTTGGGGTGACGTGGGGGCAATATCCACCTGCCTAGCTGGTAGTTCTTGGTGATATCGTTGTATCTGACTAAGCATACTCGCGTGTCTCGAACCAGGAGGCCAGAGCTCAAAGAAGGGTTGTGCTGCTACTGGCATCTAAGATTACATGTTTGATATATGGCCGCGGCGCATCTGAGGCCAAATTCGCAAACTTTGACTCGTAAGATCTACTGACTGGTCGGCCGCCAGTACTATATTCACTGCCCTTATATTTGCTTGTTGTTGTTCTTACGAAGTTAACTAGCGTAAGAGCTTTTGGTTTGTTTTTCTAGTACTGGCTCAGAATTCCATTTGGAGTTGAGGGAAAAAGAAACCCGAGGACGCCTAAGCACTTCTTATGAGCTGTGAATGCGAGAGCATGAATGTCCAATTGAACGCCGCTAAGCGGTCCTACGAGTTACGAACTACTCCCGGGCAAGCGAGCCCGTTGAGACGCTTGGCGCGTTTTGATTTGGCCTTAACGAGGCGCCGTTGGGACGCAGGCGAGAGCTTGCGCGGACAAGGAACGCGCGGATAACATAGGCTTCCGAGGGCGAGGGTGACATGGCGTCGAGGCGACACCCTCTCCCTTCACACAGCGCCTGGTGTACTGTCGCGGCAGCAGGTGTTCCCTTTCGCCCGCTCTGCTCCATCGAGGAACGCTCGTGACGTCGCGTTGCAGCCAATTGGACTTTAGGCGCCATTTCGCTGCTACATACTTCAGATGCCGTCTTCTTCACTCAGTGGGCCATTTGACGATTTTGCATGAAAACTTCCATGCTCTGACATCTTGGTGTTGTCAGAACTGAATACTAAGCTAGGTTGTAGAGCATAAAGGAGGTAAAAGATACGGAACTTTCGCCCGAAGGGCGAAGCACTGGCAAGCGATAGCAAGGTTTTGCGTAGCGCTCGAACTTATCGGATAGTGTGCTAACTATAAGCGGATGCGACTATACCAGGATGTGACGTACGCTGAGCGCCGACGTATCTGGCACGCTTAAAAGCTTTAACATGCAGTGTAGGGCCTGTAACGGCATCGCATAGGCACCAATGCACTTCTTGCAAAGAGCGGCGATAGTGAAATATGTCACTTTCAGATTGTCAGCACTGCACTGGTTTTGCAATTTAATAGTTAAGAAGACTTAGCATAGAATGCAGGTGCTATGAATGACATGCTTCATCACTTTAGTTCGCACGCTGCAATTCTAAATAAAAACTCTTAGGAATATTTCAGTCAAGAACATAAAACCTGGTTCGAGCAACTTTACTCTTGAATAGTACAACATCTGCCTTGCATAGATTGGTTCTAGTAACGTTGGCATGTACGGCACAGATAAAAATATAGCACACATATACTTAAACATATACGGGAGATAACGACTAGGCCGACGCCGACGGGGAAAATTTACCTGGAGTGTCCATAGAATTGTTATAAAAAGAAAAAAAACTTTCGTTATTAACAATTATTACTTTTGGCAAACAATGGACCATCAACGTTCATATGCTGTATAATATGCTAGTTAGCATGCTATGTCGCTTATCTGACTGTGAAGTGGTACTTTTCTCAGCTACTTTCTTATCATTAAAGCTCCCTCTCTCTAGGTCCATGTCCCCGCCACCTATATCTTGTGTTTAGTCATACGTTTCATCGTTTTCCTAGTTTCATCGCAATTCACAATTTGGTCGTCACAATTACACAGGTGGCTGCGTCAAGGGCTGAAGTGGCAAGTGAATGACACACCGTTCACCTCACTGATAACTCGTAAGCTCTGAGGCGGAAATAAATGTGCGCTCTCCTTTCCCAACAGAGAGAGAGAGAGAGGACGAGGAAAGGCAGGGAGGTTAACCAGATATTAGTCTCCGATTTGCTGCCGTACACTAGGGCTGAGAGATAGGTGTTAAAAAAAGGACAGAGAGGACAGGGTTAAAATGCACACTCAGGGATACACACACAAAGGGCGTTGCAGTTAGAGGCGTTTACAAAGGCCGGTAGATCGCAAGAAGCGCAGTAGCGCTTGCACGGCCTTTTTCTGTGATGTTAGGTCCTATCGATGGTGTAGAATTCCTTCTTCCGATAGTGGTCGGTCGTCCATCTGGTTGTGTTCGTGGCGAAGGGATTACCTCTGTGGACTGTACTGCGGGCAGTCGCACAAAATATGGCCAATCGATTCTTCATGGCCGCAGCGGTCACAGGTTGCGTTGTCTGCCATGCCTATGCGGAATGTATAGGCTTTGGTAAAAGTAACGACCAAGCGTGGCGTCTCCACGGCGAAGCTTTGATGGGACTCGAAGGCTTAATGTGGGATCAAGAAGTACAGTCGGGAATTCCTGAAACTTAGCTCATTCCATTGTGACGTGTAGCACTGGCGAGCAAGCAGGCATCAGTACTAGAAAGTGGTATTGGTAAGTGGTGGTCCTCAGTATGGGCTGAACGGTGTTGCGACACCGGTTACTCCAACCGCGACCGGCGTTACTACAGGGTAGCGTGGCGTATTCGGCAGGCTGCAGGCGTTAGACCATGGCGACCAGGCAGGGGCGAGACGATTTCTAGTGGGAAACTTGCAATGTTTATTCCATGGCTGGTGAAGGATAAAAACAAGAGAATGAGTTAATAAAACTACATTGTGGGGCCGCTTAAACAGGCCCGCAAAAATCGTAGGCGGGATTTCGCTCACGTCAAAGTCACGTGACATGTACTGAGTCCCGTCGGCGCTTGGCGGCTGCTCCCTCCTAGGCTACTTTGCACGTGCTTGCCTCAGCTGGCGGCAACCCGTGCGTCCTGTTTGGTTCGCGGAAAGGGTCTCCCCTTGAGTCGCACAGTTTGCGGAAAGGGTTCTCCCCTTGAGTCGCACAGTTCGCGGAAAGGGTTCCCCCCTAGAGTCGCACACACACAAAGGGGCCCGAAATCATTGCGGGGCGCCCGCCCGACCGGCAACCTTTGGAGACAACCAAAGCATATTAGGGATCCATACTCCGTTTCAATTCGGCAAGGTCTTTCGATCATCCTTTTTGCACGTGGTGCTACACGCCAGTCGTAACGATGGGCAGCTTGATCGTTCATTGTCGATATCCCGCAGTGTCTTTGGGGGCCATTGGAAAGTTATTTCATGGCCTGCATCACTTATATGGGGAATCGTATCTGTAACCTGAAATACCAGCTGTTCGTGTGGTCCACGTTCTAAAGGTGACAGTAGAGACTGCAGTGCCGCCTTTGAATCCCAGAAGATCGTCCATTTGTGTGGCAGTTCATCACCGATGTAAAGAAGGGTGGTAAGGAGCACTGCGAGCTCTGCTGCCGTCGATGTTGTCGCGTGAGTCGTCTTAAATTTGATGGTTGTAGCTTTAGCTGGTATCACAATTGCCGCAGCGGAGCTGTTTAGGAGGACACATCCATCAGTGTAGATATACGTAGAGTCACGGTAGTTCTCGTACAAAAGTAGTAGCGTGAGCTGTTTAAGGGCTAGTGATGATAGGTCAGCTTTTTTTCGTAATGCCAGGTATTTTCAGGTTCATTTTTGGCTGAGCGAGACACCATGGTGGAATCGAAGGCCTCGCAGCAGGAGTGAAACAAGCTGGCAATGATTCACCATGTGGGGTTTTCGTTTGTGTGAAAGAAGTGCGTGGTCTGTCTGCTGGTAGAGATGCTAGGTGCTGGCGAGGAGTCCTGGCAAGTTGCCTTATATGGGTGCTCAGCGCTTCAATTTCGATGTAGGTCTTGACAAGGTGGTCTCTAGCGATTGCTATAGTCGCCACTGTTGATGTACCCTGAGGCATCCTAGACAGATTCGGAGCACTTGAGCCTGAACATTTTGTGTTGTGCGTAGATTAATTTTGCCTGTGTTGGTTGTTGCTAGCAAGCTGTACCACAGAAAGCCAAGAAAACGCACCCTGTATAGTTGTAGCATAGCACTTGTGGACATTCCCCAAGTCTTGCCAGTGAAAAACTTGAACAGGTGGGAGATGCCTGTCAACCGTTTTTTCACGTATGATACGTGAGGGCTCCGTGATAAGTCCCTGTAGATTATGACACCTAGAAACTCGCAAGATCGAACATGCGGTATACTTTCGACATTTATCATTACGCTGTAGTTTGTCACGGGTTTGCGCGTAAATGGCACTAGTACGCATTTCTCGGAGGAAATTTCCAGGCCTCGATTACGGAGGTAGGTAGCAGTTTGGGTGGCAGCTCTCTGAATTCTTGCTCGCAACTGTAGTCGTGTAACTGCAGACGTCCATATGCAGATGTTATCCGCGTACATTGATAGCCTGACTGTGCTTGGCACGTACTCCAGGAGAGAAGTTAGGGTTACATTAAAAAGCACACGGCTAAGTACACCGGCCTGCTGGATGCAGCGGAAGCTATAATGTAGTAAATATGGCCTTCCTCGTTGTTTACAAAAAGGGTCGTATGGAGAGATAGCTGCGTATCCATTGAAATATGCGACCACTCACTCCTACCTCTTCGAGAGCAGAGAAGATGACTTCGTGTGTAACGCTGTCATACGCCCGTTTGACATCGAGGAACAAAGAAGCCAGAGAGGCTTACGGCCTTTCTCATGCTGAACGTAGGTGACCAGGTCGACAACGCTATCCATCGATGATCGACTCCGCCGAAAGCCCGCCATTGCATCCCGATAGGTTTTATGGCACTCCAAGTACCACTCCAGGTGTCCTAGGGCCATACTGTCGATTACATTGATCAGGACGGAACATGGAACCTAGCGGTGCATGCAATGCAGCGCCTTGACTTATTTGTCACTGGAAAAGATTAACTGTTTAAACTGAGCACAAGGGAAGTTTGCGATGTTTGGATGTGACACCTGGCGCATGCCGCTACCGGACACACGGTCGTACGGAGCATGACTTCACTAAATGTGAGCTATAGTTCAGCGAAAGTTGGAGTATTTCCCTCTTATAGTGCGGCGAAAAAAAGCATAGCAGTTAAAGAAGACGAAGAAATGTTCAGCTGCTAAAAATTGGTTTTGCCTGACTCCACAAATCTGCATGAATGAAGCACTGCAGAGAAAATAACGAAAGTATTTTCCGTAACACTCTTCCATATCCAACGATAGTAACTCGCTCACTCCGCCACCATCACCACCACCAGTACTAGTGGTTATAAAATCAGCCTACAAAAATCCGAGCCCTGCACCTTGGAATGAACAAGTTTACGCATGCACGTATATAAGTTACGTTTCTGAATGGTTCGTGCATGGCGTGTTCTCAACCCAAATTTACTTTCTTTTTCCTCCGGCGGATGTAGTGGGAACACTTTTCGTCAAAACCGAAAAGTCCGTAACCCAGTTATAGCGAAGGAGATTTGTCGACAATCCGTTCCTTATCTCATTTTCTCCGGAGGCCACTCAAAACGGCAAGAAGGTGCGGACAAAGCCCACGCATCAACTTGAATTGGATGTGGATGCTGTACTCGTACAAGCAGAAGTCCAACGATACTGCCACCGGTGCACGCGTCAACGGTGTGCTGCTAAAGAACGGCTATTGAAAAAACCCGGTGTTTCGCAAAAGACGTAGTTCGCGCCCTTTCCGACTAAAGCTGAAAATATAAATAAATACAAAGACAAAGATCACCAAAGTAGTCAGAACCGTTTTAGTTTTCTTAGCATGCCTACTCTCTGGTTTGAATTCAAGGCAGCCCTCTCACTCTCCTGCAAACGTGGGCGATGAGTTAAAAAGTGAAGAGGGCAAAAAAAAAAGAAGATCGAAAGGAAAGGCCCATAAAAATGAAGATCTTTCTCAATTTTCAGTCGTAGTGAAAGTGAAGGCGGGCAATTCTTTGGGCGCCCAACAATTTTTTGCAGCCCACATATACCGTAATGGCAGTATCACGGCGCGGTGCACGTGATGGCAGGGCGGCGTCGATACTGAAGATTGCACCCAAAAGTACGCTCTAGGAAGCTTTGTCCGTCCCGCGTAAGTAAAAAAAAGAAGGTCATTTGTACGCGCGAGAAGGCAAGTGCCAAGAAATGATCCGATTCGAAACATCTGTCGCATGTCGGTAAAGTTCTTGCTATACAGCGCAGGTAAAGTGCGTTTTGAACTGATAAGTGAAAAAAAGAACATGTAGTGCAAGAAACAACCATCTTGGGATCGTTAACAAGAACACCACCAACAACACGAAAAAAAAAAAAAACCTGCTAGCGAAAGGCCCTCTACAGAGGGCTTATAGCATGCTCATGAATTTGAGTACCTCGGAGAAGTAACAATAACAAACCGTAAAGAGAAAAAAAAATTATCGATGGTAACGATACTCCCTAATGCAAAATTTTAGCGCAGCTCTATACGTGTTTTCACTTATTGGCTGGCGCGGACAATCGGTCTCGTGCGGCACGTTGCAAAGGGAGTGAAGTGTGGCGCGACTGCCTCGCTAATCTGCAGGTGGCGAGATCCAGCGCGCGGTTGACGCGAAGGCGCGATTGACAGCAGCCACCACCGACAGACCTCCCAGACGACGCGCGCTACTCTGGCGCCATTTCGCAGCCAGTGTCACCACACTACGCTTTTCTTCTCACGCTTTCGCCATGCCCGCCTTCGCTTTCCGCCTCAAGGTTCCGCTGCACCCTCTTCTCCGCTTTCCTACTCGTGTCCTTTATCCTCCCCTGAGCTCCGCGTTCGCTTTCATCTTTCGCTGTGCTCGTTCGCTGGGTTAGGCCGAGATACGACTCCGCGGCACGCCGACGCTCACCGCAGGAACTGGCGCCTGAGAGCTGCGCTATAAAAAAAAAAGAAAAAAGAAAAACACATATTCGGGAGAATTCCCAGGACGCGACCTTCGCCTCTCTGGGCTGTGGAAAACAAAACATATTAGAACAAGTGATCTGCTGGGTTAAAATATTCGGCGTTTCGGCCTAAGGCATATACGAATTGTGATTTTGCATTTTTAGTTTTTTTTTTAAATCGCAAATATAGTCATTCTCCAGACAGACTTAGAAAAAATTAGCGGATCGCACGTGGCATGGGAATTGGTCCATGTGAAGCTCTTATTAGTTGCGAGGAAGGCTGTTTTTGTTTAGCAGCCCTTTACGAGTATAGAGTGCATGACTAAGTTTACCACTTTTTCGACAGGAAACGCCTCGCTGTACATACAATTATTGCACTCGAACATGCTGATAGCACGCATGTCAATGAAGGAATGACGGCGATTATGCTAAGCCGATGATGATGTATGATGACGATAGGATGACGACGCTGGAAAGACGATGATAGTATGACGCTGAAGGCATGGCGACAATGGAATAACGACAACGGAATAACGACAATGTAATGACGGCATTTATTACGATGGCATAATGATGACCGAATGATGATGATAGAATGACGACAACGGCATTATGACAATACAATAACTACGGCCGAATGATGACGTAGTGAGGACGACGATGAATATACGACAACCTCATAACGAGGAGAATGGAATGATGACGAAGGAATAATTACGGCGGCATGGCAAAGAAGCAATTATGACGATGGCATAATGACGACGGCGTGTTTGTGTTGGTGCTGAAGTCTGCGCTTAGTGCATCAGCTGATGCCCCTCGCCGCCTCAGTTAACACTGCATCCGCTGCCACTCTGCATCACGCCCCGGATCAACCCATTTTGAATGACATAAGCCAGAAGAAAGCACCCGGTTGAAGCAAGCCAAGTTTCGCTTTCAAAACTGCCACTATACACTTGCCAGCCCTGTGCTTTTACCTAGCGCCCAGTGCGAAGGCAAGACACAGATGCGGCTTTTCACAGACTCCCGTGCCAGCGCGCTTGGAGGCAGATCGAGGTGGACAACACGAGTGTAATAGCGGACTGCGAACACTCCTATTCGCAGTTTTGGCGGTGCTGACTGACAAAGCAGAACAAGTGA